>NC_091979.1:79805270-80128249 GCF_044704955.1 Pristiophorus japonicus | reverse complement strand
TGTATCGGATTACCAATTTATGACTTACCATTTTAAAGCACGTCAACCCAAAGGAGACATTGGCTACCTCCCCTTCTCAGTGGAGAAGTCATTAGAAAACAGACAAACCTGGGTTTAAACTTTTTAGGTGGACAGCAGGTAATAGAAGCCCCTCACAAATGATGTAGTGAGCAGCACAATTCTCCATAAAATGTGTGAGTGCATTCACTAAATATATTCAAAAAGGAGTTAGATGAGGTCCTTACTACTGGGGGGATCAAGGGGTATGGCGAGAAAGCAGGAATGGGGTACTGAAGTTGAATGTTCAGCCATGAACTCATTGAATGGCGGTGCAGGCTAGAAGGGCCGAATGGCCTACTCCTGCACCAATTTTCTATGTTTCTATGTTTCTAGGTCACTGTTCTCTCAATCACAATGAGAGGCGGGAGTCGAGAGAGGCAGCGGCCTATAAAAGGCTCAGCAGTCCGGGGAGCGTCGAGAGAGGCGGGAGTCGAGAGAGGCAGCGGCCTATAAAAGGCTCAGCAGTCCGGGGAGCGTCGAGAGACGCGGGAGTCGAGAGAGGCAGCGGCCTATAAAAGGCTCAGCAGTCCGGGGAGTGTCGAGAGAGGCGGGACTCGAGAGAGGCAGCGGCCTATAAAAGGCTCAGCAGTCCGGGGAGCGTCGAGAGAGGCGGGAGTCGAGAGAGGCAGCGGCCTATAAAAGGCTCAGCAGTCCGGGGAGCGTCGAGAGACGCGGGAGTCGAGAGAGGCAGCGGCCTATAAAAGGCTCAGCAGTCCGGGGAGTGTCGAGAGAGGCGGGAGTCGAGAGAGGCAGCGGCCTATAAAAGGCTCAGCAGTCCGGGGAGCGTCGAGAGAGGCAGCGGCCTATAAAAGGCTCAGCAGTCCGGGGAGCGTCAAGAGACGCGGGAGTCGAGAGAGGCAGCGGCCTATAAAAGGCTCAGCAGTCCGGGGAGTGTCGAGAGAGGCGGGAGTCGAGAGAGGCAGCGGCCTATAAAAGGCTCAGCAGTCCGGGGAGCGTCGAGAGAGGCGGGAGTCGAGAGAGGCAGCGGCCTATAAAAGGCTCAGCAGTCCGGGGAGCATCGAGAGAGGCGTACCGGTGCAGCTCCAGCTGGGAGAGAAGGCAAAAAAGAAGTAGAAAGAAATCAAAAGGTGACGTCACAGCCAACGTGGTAAGTGATTGGCTGCTGATTGGTGAGTAGTTTTTCTTTTTCTTTATTAGTCAGTAACTTTTAACATTGTTGTCGGCAATTTAAGTGTATCTAAGGGTTAAGTCATGGCAGGACAGCTCGGTCACGTGATATGCTCCTCCTGTACCATGTGGGAACACAGGGACAACACCAGTGTCCCTGACGACTACATGTGCGGGAAGTGTGTCCACCTCCGGCTACTGACGGTCCGCGTTGCGGAGTTGGAGCTGAAGGTGGATTCACTCTGGAGCATCCACGATGCTGAGAATGACGTGAGTATCACGTGTAGCGAGTTGGTCTTACTGCAGGAGAAGGGTCCACAGCCAGCGAGGGAATGGAAGACCAGCAGGAAGAGTAGTGCAAGGAAGGTAGTGCAGGGGTCCCCTGTGGTCATCCCCCTGCAAAACAGATACACCGCTTTGAGTACTGTTGAGGGGGATGACTCATCAGGGGAGGGCAGCAGCAGCCAAGTTCATGGCACCGTGGCTGGCTCTGTTGCACAGGAGGGCAGGAAAAAGAGTGGAAGAGCGATAGTGATAGGGGATTCAATTGTAAGGGGAATAGATAGGCGTTTCTGCGGCCGCAACCGAGACTCCAGGATGGTATGTTGCCTCCCTGGTGCAAGGGTCAAGGATGTCTCGGAGCGGGTGGAGGACATTCTGAAAAGGGAGGGAGAACAGCCAGTTGTCGTGGTGCACGTTGGTACCAATGACATAGGTAAAAAAAGGGATGAGTTCCTACGAAATGAATTTAAGGAGCTAGGAGCTAAATTAAAAAGTAGGACCTCAAAAGTAGTAATCTCGGGATTGCTACCAGTGCCACGTGCTAGTCAGAGTAGGAATCGCAGGATAGCTCAGATGAATACGTGGCTTGAGCAATGGTGCAGCAGGGAGGGATTCAAATTCCTGGGGCATTGGAACCGGTTCTGGGGGAGGTGGGACCAGTACAATCCGGACGGTCTGCACCTGGGCAGAATCGGAACCAATGTCCTCGGGGGAGTGTTTGCTAGTGCTGTTGGGGAGGAGTTAAACTAATATGGCAGGGGGATGGGAACCAATGCAGGGAGATAGAGGGAAACAAAAAGGAGGCAAAAACAAAAGACAGAAAGGAGATGAGGAAAAGTGGAGGGCAGAGAAACCCAAGGCAAAGAACAAAAAGGGCCATTGTACAGCAAAATTCTAAAAGGACAGAGGGTGTTAAAAAAACAAGCCTAAAGGCTTTGTGTCTTAATGCAAGGAGTATCCGCAATAAGGTGGATGAATTAACTGTGCAAATAGATGTTAACAAATATGATGTGATTGGGATTACAGAGACGTGGCTCCAGGATGAGCAGGGCTGGGAACTCAACATCCAGGGGTATTCAACATTCAGGAAGGATAGAATAAAAGGAAAAGGAGGTGGGGTAGCATTGCTGGTTAAGGAGGAGATTAAGGCAATAGTTAGGAAGGACATTAGCTTGGATGATGTGGAATCTATATGGGTAGAGCTGCAGAACACCAAAGGGCAAAAAACGTTAGTGGGAGTTGTGTACAGACCTCCAAACAGTAGTAGTGATGTTGGGGAGGGCATCAAACAGGAAATTAGGGGTGCGTGCAATAAAGGTGCAGCAGTTATAATGGGTGACTTTAATATGCACATAGATTGGGCTAACCAAACTGGAAGCAATACGGTGGAGGAGGATTTTCTGGAGTGCATAAGGGATGGTTTTTTAGACCAATATGTCGAGGAACCAACTAGGGGGGAGGCCATCTTAGACTGGGTGTTATGTAATGAGAGAGGATTAATTAGCAATCTCGTTGTGCGAGGCCCCTTGGGGAAGAGTGACCATAATATGGTGGAATTCTGCATTGGGATGGAGAATGAAACAGTTAATTCAGAGACCATGGTCCAGAACTTAAAGAAGGCTAACTTTGAAGGTATGAGGCGTGAATTGGCTGGGATGGATTGGCGAATGATACTTAAGGGGTTGACTGTGGATGGGCAATGGCAGACATTTAGAGACCGCATGGATGAACTACAACAATTGTACATTCCTGTCTGGCATAGAAATAAAAAAGGGAAGGTGGCTCAACCGTGGCTATCAAGGGAAATCAGGGATAGTATTAAAGCCAAGGAAGTGGCATACAAATTGGCCAGAAATAGCAGCGAACCTGGGGACTGGGAGAAATTTAGAACTCAGCAGAGGAGGACAAAGGGTTTGATTAGGGCAGGGAAAATGGAGTATGATAAGAAGCTTGCAGGGAACATTAAGACGGATTGCAAAAGTTTCTATAGATATGTAAAGAGAAAAAGGTTAGTAAAGACAAACGTAGGTCCCCTGCAGTTCGAATCAGGGGAAGTCATAACGGGGAACAAAGAAATGGCGGACCAATTGAACAAGTACTTTGGTTCGGTATTCACGAAGGAGGACACGAACAACCTTCCGGTTATAAAAGGGGTCGGGGGGTCTAGTAAGGAGGAGGAACTGAGGGAAATCCTTATTAGCCGGGAAATTGTGTTGGAGAAATTGATGGGATTGAAGGCCGATAAATCCCCAGGGCCTGATGGACTGCATCCCAGAGTACTTAAGGAGGTGGCCTTGGAAATAGTGGATGCGTTGACAGTCATTTTCCAACATTCCATTGACTCTGGATCAGTTCCTATGGAGTGGAGGGTAGCCAATGTAACCCCACTTTTTAAAAAAGGAGGGAGAGAGAAAACAGGGAATTATAGACCGGTCAGCCTGACATCGGTAGTGGGTAAAATGATGGAATCAATTATTAAGGATGTCATAGCAGTGCATTTGGAAAGAGGTGACATGATAGGTCCAAGTCAGCATGGATTTGTGAAAGGGAAATCATGCTTGACAAATCTTCTGGAATTTTTTGAGGATGTTTCCAGTAGAGTGGATAAGGGAGAACCAGTTGATGTGGTATATTTGGACTTTCAGAAGGCGTTCGACAAGGTCCCACACAAGAGATTGATGTGCAAAGTTAGAGCACATGGGATTGGGGGTAGTGTACTGACATGGATTGAGAACTGGTTGTCAGACAGGAAGCAAAGAGTAGAAGTAAATGGGTACTTTTCAGAATGGCAGGCAGTGACTAGTGAGGTACCGCAAGGTTCTGTGCTGGGGCCCCAGCTGTTTACACTGTACATTAATGATTTAGATGAGGGGATTAAATGTAGTATCTCCAAATTTGCGGATGACACTAAGTTGGGTGGCAGTGTGAGCTGCGAGGAGGATGCTGTGAGGCTGCAGAGCGACTTGGATAGGTTAGGTGAGTGGGCAAATGCATGGCAGATGAAGTATAATGTGGATAAATGTGAGGTTATCCACTTTGGTGGTAAAAACAGAGAGACAGACTATTATCTGAATGGTGACAGATTAGGAAAAGGGGAGGTGCAAAGAGACCTGGGTGTCATGGTACATCAGTCATTGAAGGTTGGCATGCAGGTGCAGCAGGCGGTTAAGAAAGCAAATGGCATGTTGGCCTTCATAGCAAGGGGATTTGAGTACAGGGGCAGGGAGGTGTTGCTACAGTTGTACAGGGCATTGGTGAGGCCACACCTGGAGTATTGTGTACAGTTTTGGTCTCCTAACCTGAGGAAGGACATTCTTGCTATTGAGGGAGTGCAGCGAAGGTTCACCAGACTGATTCCCGGGATGGCGGGACTGACCTATCAAGAAAGACTGGATCAACTGGGCTTGTATTCACTGGAGTTCAGAAGAATGAGAGGGGACCTCATAGAAACATATAAAATTCTGACGGGGTTAGACAGGTTAGATGCAGGAAGAATGTTCCCAATGTTGGGGAAGTCCAGAACCAGGGGTCACAGTCTAAGGATAAGGGGTAAGCCATTTAGGACCGAGATGCGGAGGAACTTCTTCACCCAGAGAGTGGTGAACCTGTGGAATTCTCTACCACAGAAAGTTGTTGAGGCCAATTCACTAAATATATTCAAAAAGGAGTTAGATGAGGTCCTTACTGCTAGGGGGATCAAGGGGTATGGCGAGAAAGCAGGAATGGGGTACTGAAGTTGAATGTTCAGCCATGAACTCATTGAATGGCGGTGCAGGCTAGAAGGGCCGAATGGCCTACTCCACCTATTTTCTATGTTTCTATGCTTATTGTTACAGGTCATATCCAGTTACAGTCATGTATAGCATGGTAAGATACAGTTATATACAGTAATGTGAGATACACGACATCACCCTCCCCCAAGGTCTTATTGCCTTTATAGATTCAGTCTCTCAGGTGGTCTGCGCTCTCGCATGGAGCGTCTTAGTTGTGGTTCAGTTGTTTGCCTTGGTGCCTGTTTTTCATTCGGTGTGATTGCTGGTATCTTACCTGGGCTGTCTGTTGAGACTGCCCTTTCCTCAGGTTGTTCCACCTGTCTGTCCACCAGGTGTGGTGGGAGTTCCACATTGTAGTCTGCCTCTGGTTCTTCAGTGTAATCAGTGAATCTACTTTTTACTTGGTCTACATGCCTCTGGCAGGTTTGGCCATTGTCCATCTGTACAACCAGTAGCCTGTTTCCCTCTTTGTCGGTTACTGTCCCTGTAAGCCACTTGGGACCCCGGCCATAGTTTAGCACAAACACTTTGTCCCTTATCTCATTCCATCTCCCCCTCGAATTTCGGTCATGTTACTCAGTTAGCTTTTGATGCTTAGCCTCAACAATTTCATGCATGTCTGGGAGGATTAACGAGAGCCTGGTCTTTAAGGTTCGTTTCATCAATAGTTGCGCGGGGGGAACCCCAGTCAACGAATGCGGATGAGATCTGTATGCCAGCAGCAGTCGCGACAGGCGGCTCTGCAGCGTGGGACCTTGGATTCTGAGCATGTCTTGTTTAATGATCTGCACTGCTCGCTCCGCCTGGCCATTGGAGGCCAGCTTGAAAGGTGCCGTCTTAACGTGATTTATACCGTGGTCAACTATAAAATCGTGAAATTCTGCACTGGTGAAGCACGGACCATTATCACTGACCGTTATGTCAGGAATGCCGTGCGTTGCAAACATGGTTCTAAGGCTCTCCACAGTGGTGGAGGTGGTGCTCGAGTTTAAATTGGTGCACTCGATCCATTTTGAAAATGCATCAACGACTACGAGGAACATTTTGCCCATGAATGGGCCCGCATAGTCTGCATGCACCCGCGACCACGGTTTGGTGGGCCAGGGGCTTAGGGGGGCATCCCTGGGGACATTACTAAGTTGGGCACAAATGGTGCACCGACGGACGCAGAGCTCCAAGTCCGCGTCAATGCCAGGCCACCAAACATGAGATCTGGCTATGGCCTTCATAAGGACGATCCCCGGGTGCTCGCGATGGAGCTCCCAGAGAAACGCCTCCCTGCCGCGTAAGGGCATAACTGCCCCACATCAGGCAGTCTGCTTGTAGTGAGAGTTCATGCATGCACCTATGGAAGGGTTTGACCTCTTCGGAGAAGGCATCGCGAGCCTCTGCCCAGTCACCGGTTAAAACTCATCTTTTAACTAGAGATAACGTGGGATCGCTGGTCGTCCAGGCTCTGATTTGGCGAGCTGTCATGGGCGAACCTGTGGATTCAAAGGCATTGATTGCCATGACCATCTCACAGTCCTGTTCGTCGGACCCTTCTGTGGTCGCCAGGGGTAGCCTGCTAAGTGCGTCGGCACAGTTGTCTGTGCCTGGTCTGTGCCTTATCGTGTAGTCGTAAGCCGCCAGCATGAGTGCCCACTGCTGAATATGCGCCGAGGCGTTGCCGTTGATTGCCTTGCATTCGGATAGTAGGGACGTGAGAGGTTTGTGGTCGGTTTCTAACGCAAACTTGGCCCCGAAAAGGTATTGATGCATCTTTTTGACACCGTACACGCACGCGAGCGCCTCCTTCTCAACCATACCGTACCCGCGCTCCGCCCGCGAAAGTGACCTGGAGGCAAAAGCAACGGGCTGCAATTTACCTGCATCATTGATGTGCTGTAAAACGCACCCGACCCCTTACGCTGACGCATCACACATAAGGACTAACTTTTTACCTGGGTCAAAAAAGGCTAAAACACTCTTGGAACATAGAAGGTTGCATGCCTTATTGAAGGCGCGTTCTTGGGCGTCCCCCCAAAACCAATCGCACCCCTTTCTGAGTAGCACGTGGAGAGGCTCCAGCAGCATGCTCAAGTTCTGCATAAAGTTCCCAAAGTAATTGAGTAGCCCGAGAAAGGCACGCAGTTCCGAGACATTCCGGGGCCTGGGTGTCAGGCGAATCGCTTCGGTTTTGGATTCGGTTGGGTGGATTCCATCAGCGGCAATCCTTCTGCCCAAAAATTCAACCTCAGGCGCGAGAAACAGACACTGGATTTCTTAACTCTTAGGCCTACCCGATCCAATCGACTTAGTACTTCCTCAAGATTGCGGAGATGAGAGTCGGTATTCCTGCCCGTGATGAGTATGTCATCTTGAAACACAACCGTCCCCAGGATGGACTTGAGCAGACTTTCCATGTTGCGCTGGAATATAGCAGCTGCCGACCTGATGCCGAATGGGCATCGATTGTACACAAAAAGGCCTCGATGTGTGTTGATGGTGGTGAGTAGCTTCGACTCTTCGGTCAGTTCTTGCGTCATATACGCAGATGTGAGGTCAAGTTTCGAGAAAAGTTTTCCTCCAGCCAACATGGCAAATAGGTCCTCCGCTCTGGGCAGCGGGTATTGGTCCTGTAGGGAGACTCTGTTTATGCTAGACTTGTAATCCCTACAGATTCGCACGGATCCATCAGGCCTCATGACGGGGACGATGGGGCTTGCCCAGTCGCTGAATTCCACGGGAGAAATTATGCCTTCCCGCAGAAGCCGGTCCAGTTCGTTTTCAATCTTTTCCCTCATCATATAAGGCACAGCTCTAGCCTTGTGATGGGCCGGTCTGGCATTCTGTGTGATGTAGATTCTAACTTTACCCACACCTGGCTGAAAGAGATGTTCAAAACGGCTTAGAACTGTTGAGCAGGAGGGTCCGTTCCTTTGACGACATGGCGTGAACATCATCCCATTTCCAATTAAGTTCTGCTAGCCAGCTTCTCCCCAACAGGGCTGGGAGATCCCCGGGGACAATCCACAGGGAAAGTCGGTGCACCATTCCTTTGTGTGTGACTGAGAGCATGGCGCTGCCAAGGACTGGGACGATTTCTTTAGTATAGGTCCTTAGTTTGGTGTCGATCTTTGTGAGTTTTGGCCTGTTGCTTTTGTGCGGCCACAGCTGTTCAAATTGTTGAACGCTCATGAGGGATTGACTGGCCCCCGTGTCCAGTTCCATGATGACGGGTATCCCGTTGAGTAGAACCCTCATCATAATTGGAGGCGTCTTGGTGTAAGAACAGTGGACATTGATCGTGTTAACCCGCTGTACCTTGGCGTCCCGTGCACTGTTCCAACCGTCTTCTGGTCCGCTTTCCAACCCTTCCGAATCGTATACCAGCCGAGCTGCTGTTTTTCTGCACATGCGAGCCAGATGCCCTGTGTAGTTGCAGTTTCTGTAAACGGCATGCTGAAATCGACACACCCTGGTTGAGTGCCTTCCCCCACATCTCCAACACAGACCATTTCCATTGTTTCCGAAGGATGATCTGCATCTGGCTGATCTCCCTTGAGCTTCTCTCAATCTGTTGTTGATTGCTCACATTGTGGGTTGATGAGGTGTGATTGGCCGTTCATGTGGCCCTTGATTTTGATGGCTTCTGGCGCCACTGTCTGCTGTTGAAGGCCTGCTCTCCTGCCTTTGTCTGTGTGTGGGGGTAGCGGTTTGTTTCACAATGTGAACCCCTTGTTCCGATGCCTCATTGGTTGTTGTACCCGAAGTATAGATCAGCCTCGTTTCTTCTTCGCTTGCCAAGAACGTCTGTGCGACCAGTGCTGCTGCCTCTAGAGTCAAGTTCTTAGTCTCTATAAGCTTTCGGAATATGTCTGCATGGCCTATTCCTTCAATAAAAAAGTCTCTCAGTACTTCTCTCATTAGTTCATCGGGGAACTCACATGAACTAGCCAGCTTCCGAAGTTCCGCCACGAAGTCGGGTATGCTTTGGCCCACACAGCGTCTGTAGTTATAGAACCTGTGTCTGGCCATGTGTAGGCTGCTCGCTGGCTTCAGGTGGTCTCTCACTAGTGTGCTCAACTCCTCAAATGACTTGCTTGCTGGTTTCTCGGGTGCCAGCAGGTCTTTCATTAAAGCGTATGTTTTCGAGCCACAGCTGGTCAAGAGATGGGCTCTTCTCTTGTCTGCCTTATCGTCACCCAGCCAGTCTTTGGTCACAAAGCTTTGCTGGAGCCTTTCTATAAAGTCATCCCAATTGTCTCCAGCATTGTATTTCTCATCTGAGCTGTTGGTAGCCATTCTGTGGATTCTGTGATCCCGTAACTCATCGCCACTGTTAAGTCCTGACTCTAATGTACTGACTTACACGAGACACATGCTGAAGTCAAGGTCATTCAGGACCTGCACCTTTAATTCCAGCTCTCCAGTGCTGCACTTGCCTGAGACCTCCCTTTATATACCTCAGTGGGACAGGTATGGAGTGTCTCCTGCAAGTGCACCTCTGGTGGTAAGGTATGCTTATTGTTACAGGTCATATCCAGTTACAGTCACGTATAGCATGGTAAGATACAGTTATATACAGTAATGTGAGATACATGACAGAAACATCCTCTCTGCATCCACCTTGTCAAGCCCCCTCATAATTTTATATGTTTCGATAAGATCACCTCTCATTCTTCTGAATTCCAGTGAGCAGAGGCCAAACCTACTCAACCTTTCCTCATAAGTCAATGCCCTCATCCCCGGAATCAACCTTGTGAACCTTCTCTGGACTGCCTCCAAAGCAAGTATATCCTTTCGTAAATATGAAAACCAAAACTGCACGCAATATTCCAGATGTGGCCTGTTCTTATATTCCATCTCCTTTGCAATAAAGACCAAGATAGCATTGGCCTTCCTGATCACTTGCTGTACCTGCATAATATCCTTTTGCGTTTCAAGCACAAGCACCCCCAGATCCCGTTATACTGCGGCACTTTGCAATCTTTCTCCATTTAAATAATAACTTGCTCTTTGATTTTTTTCTGCCAAACTGCATGACCTCACACTTTACAACATTATACTCCATCTGCCAAATTTTTGCCCACTCACTTAGCCTGTCTATGTCCTTTTGCAGATTTTTTGTGTCTTCCTCACACATTGTTTTTCCTCCCATCTTTGTATCATCAGCAAACTTGGCTATGTTACACTCAGTCCCTTCTTCCAAGTCGTAAATATAGATTGTAAATAGTTGGGGTCCCAGCACTGATCCCTGCGGCATCCCACTAGTTACTGGTTGCCAACCAGAGAATGAACCATTTATCCCGACTCTCTGCCATCATGTATCAACACACAGTATCCTTGTGGAACAGTGGAGATGTGTAGTTTCAGTAACAACTGTGACCCAGTTTTTGTCGGCACCAAGTCCTACTTGTGAGTGCTTGTTCTTATACCCAACTTGTAGTTAACAAGTTACAGCAGCTGTTGTCCCAAGTCTCAGAATCTCCTCGTCAGCTAATGATGGACATCTGTTTTCAGTTTGGAGAAAGGACCTGCACAAAGCAGTTTATATCATGCCAACTGCCTTAATGGTTTAGATGTCCAAGTCTAGTGTTACATACAAGACTTACTCATCACCAACTGCTTAATCCAGGTCTCTACATGAGGATCTTTGTCAATAGGCATGCCTACAGTGAAGCTGAGGCATTCTCCAGGGTGCTCAGTGATGGGTTGGTAAAGGCTAGACTCAACCCTCCCAGCATTCACGACCCTTTTTGCCACAAATCCATCTCATAGCTTGGTCCTGAAATGCGCACATGGCTGGAGAAAGCCCTTCCATTTCATATCTAGCAGTTCTGAAGGAGAAATGTTTGGGCAGATGGCTTGTATACTAAAAGCTTAATTTGCGTTGGATTTTTCTGTCGTCGAATAAAGATGAGAAAAAGCTTCTTTCTCGTTTTGTTCTTTCTCGTTTCAGTACAGGAGGACTGTGTCCAGGCTGAAGTTCCCACCCAGGTACCAATATGAATCAACATTCAGTTCAGATATTTCTTGCATCTTCTAATCAATACCTCCAAGATCCTTTCTTGAGCTATGCAAGGCTAAATTACCAAACTTAGTGGCATCCATCACTACATCCCACCTGTTAGCTAATTGTTCAAGATTCTGAGTAGAGAACATAAGATCCGCAGTTTGTGAACAGAATCATATAATTTGCAAGAAAGGGACATTGCAATGTTTTCAGAAACATCTGCCACTTGTAGTGAATCATAAACAAAAGTATAAAGAGCACATTTACAATTTCAATACAAATAGTGAGCAGTGGAAATCTTCTGCCTAAAATCTACTAGAGGAAATAAAATATTGAACATAACAGAAACTTGCTATTGTTTATTTAATATTTCCTAATCTCAGGGTATTATATTGAGTCATATCATCAGCGAACAGCCCCACTTCGAACCTTATGATGGAGGGACTGTCATTGATGAAGCAGCTGAAAATAGTTGGACCCAAGACACTGTCCTGAGGAACTCCTGCAGTGATGTCCTGGGGCTGAGATGATTGGTTTCCAACAACCACCAACTACCGTCCTTTGTGCCAGGTATGATTTTAGCCACTGCAGAGATTCCCTCCTGATCACCATTGACTTCAGTTTTATTGAGGGTCCTTGGTGTCACACTTGGTCGAATGCTGTTTTGATGTCAAGGCATTCACTCTCCCCTCACTCTGAAATTCAGCTCGTGTGTCTATAGGAATACAGAAACAAGAGTAAGCCATTTAAGCCGCTCAAATCTGTTCTGCTATTCAATGAGATCATGGCTGATCTGAACTATGTTGGGATCAAAGCTTTAATGAGGACTGGTGCCAAGTGGTCGTAGCAGAACACAAATTGAGCATCAGGTTTTTGTTGAGTAAGTGTCACGATAACACTTTTGATAACTCCTACCCCCACTTTGCTGATGATCAAGAGTAGGCTGGTAGGGCAGAAATTGTCTGGGTTCGATTTGTCCTGCTTTTTGTGGCTAGGACATACAAGTGCAATTTTCCACATTGCCAGTTAGATTAAAGTTTTATAGCTGTGCTGGAACAACTTGGTTACTGGCTCAAGAACAAAGGGCTGACTTCAGTCCTCCACTCCCTACTATCAATCCCACTTTAACCTCCGAATCCTCTGGCACAGTGACAGGTAATGAAGGAAGGAAGGAGTGCCACACATATAAAGAGACTGCAAGAAAAGGGTCAGGGGGTGCAAAAATCTTTCCTTCACTGCTCTGGTGAGGTGTCCAGCAGATGTTCAGCCCACAACTCCAAACAAACCATTCTCTCCTGATCTGTATTTCCATTAGGAAGCTATGCAGATCTGGCTGCATGAACTTTGCTGCTCATTTCTTTGATCTGGCTGCTATCCTAGTCATCCAGATTGCCTGATTTCTCTAGTACTGCCTTTACCTCTTTAAGCAGCTGGAAGTTTTCTATGTTGCTGTTGCCCTAGATCTCTGCCTCCCCTCCAGGTACTTTTGGCCCCTTCTTCCTCAGCCCCCCTCCTCACTGCTGTGACCCCAAACCTTCCCCTTGCCCCCAACCCCCACTCACGCTGCTCCCCACCCCAAAGCAGTGTGCGCCAAATCTGAGAGATGATCTCACGATGTTAAGCTCATGCTGTTTCAGCTAAAGTATTGCATTATTATCAGTGGAAACAATGCATTAAGTATGTGGTGAGTTTACTGCAGGAAAGACAAATCCAGCTCATGTTTTTATATTTTAAATTTTTTTGTTATTATTCTCAATGTTTTTGTTTGTACCAGAAATAAGTTGTAAATAAATGTAACACCCACACCCCTTCCCCACCGTGCCTATCAAGAGAATAGCATTGGTATACTTATATTATTAGATTTCATGTTTATCGACTGCCAGTCACTGATAAGAGGCCAGAAAGAGGGATTTAGCATTCTGTTCCCTAGTTTTGTAAATATTCCTTGAGATCCTTGTAGAACATTTATTAAATCTATTGATTTTCTTTTTGAAAGCACAAATTATTTTGTTTTTGACAAACTAGTTAAGGCAACCCAGTTTTATCAAAGTTAAAAATATTTCAAAACCTGCACAGTTTGGACAGTGTAAATGCAGTTCTTTGTATTTTAGTTTCTTTTGTAGCAAATCCATCAGCTTGTTTTTTAATAGCCTTTTGTTATATACTAGAACCTGGATCATACACTGTTAGTGATTTCCAAACAAAGATTGAAATATGTAACTGGTTCTTCATAAAAATACACTTCATATATGAATTCCAAAAAGTACCATATAGAGAGAGCTAGCTGTGTTATTTGTTTGATTATTGTATCTGATTCCCACCTTTATTGACCTGTTACAATGCACTGTCTCTTCCTCATCTACTTGCTCCTTGGCAACACCGTCCATAGACATGGGGTTAGCTTCCACAGGTATGCTGATGACACCTAACTCTCCATCACCTCTCTTGACTCCTCCACTGCCTGAGTTGTCAGACTGTTTGTCCAACATCAAATCTTTGCTCAACCACAATTTCTTTCCAATTGGGATGAGTGAAGCCATTATCTTCAGGCCCCACCACAAACTCTGTTCCCTTCTCACCTGGCTGAACCAGACTGTTCATATCCTCGGTGTCCAATTTGACCCTTAGCTGAGCCCCTGATCTCATAATCTTTCCATCACAGACAGCCTTTTTCTATTGGCAACCCTGACTTCAGCTATCTAGGCCCTAAGCTGTGGAATTCCCTCTCTAAATCTCTCCCTCTCTCCTCCTTTGAGACTCTCCTTAAAACCTATCTCTTTGACCAACCTTTTGGTCACCTATCCTAATATCTCCATTTATGACTCGGTGTCAAATTTTGTCTGATAATGCTCCTGTGAAGCGCTTTAGGATGTTTTACTACCTTAAAGGCGCTACCTAAATGCAAGTTGTTGTTATTCCACATCTGTAACCACGCCCGCATCCATCCCTACTTCAGCCCATCTGCCGCTGAAACCTTCATCCACGCGTGTGTCAGTTTTAGACCCGACTATTCCAATGCTCTCCTGGCTGGCCTCCTTTCTCCACTTTCCATAAACTTCAGCTCATCCAAAATTCTGCTGCATGCGTCCTATCCCGCAACAGGTTTTGGTCACCCATCATCATTGTCCTCGCTGACCTCCTCTATTCATTAGTGCATCACAATGGGCGAGATCCTGCTACTAAATCAACTTAATTCGAGTTATCTCATAAGCTATTATGTTTCAGGAGTTGTGTTTTTATGACAGATGCTAGTGCTACATCAGCCCATTGAGTTTGTACATTATTTGTAAGTGAGGTATGTTTTGCTATATTGATTTATTTTTACAAAATGTAACACCTTTTTTTGTTCTATATAAATCACAGGGAGATATATCATCATTGACTAGAAACTTAACTGGACCAGCCACACAAATACTGTGGCAAAAAGATCAGGTCAGAAGCTGGGTATTCTGCGGCGAGTGTCTCACCTCCTGACTCACCAAAGCCTTTCCACCATCTCTAAGGCACAAGTCAAGAGTGTGATGGAATACTCTCCACTTGCCTAGATGAGAGCTCCAACAACACCCAAGAAGCTCGACACCATCCAGGATAAAGCAGCCCGCTTAATTGGCACCCCATCCACCAACTTCAACATACATTCCCACCACCACTGTGGTTGCAGTGTGTACTATCTATAAGATGCACTGCAGCAACTTACCAAGGCTTCTTCGGCAGCACCTCCCAAACCCGCGACCTCTACGGCCTAGAAGGACAAGGGCAGCAGGCACATGGGAGCTCCATCACCTGCAAGTTCCCCTCTAAGTTATACATCATCCAGACTTGGAAATATATCGCCGTTTCTTTCATCATCGCTGGGTCAAAATCCTGGAATTCCCTCCCTAACAGCACTATGGGAGTACCTTCACCACAAGGACTGCAGTGTTTCAAGAAGGCAGCTCACTACCACCCTCTTCAAGGGCAATTAAGGATGGACAATAAATGCTGACCTTGCTAATGACGACCACATACCGGAACGAATAAAAAATATATATTTCTGAAGCTGGTAGAGCTTTTGGTGCACAGTAATGTGTTCTTTAGAATGGAATCTTAAGGGCAGAGTTGTGAAGCAGAGTCTTCATGGTTGTTCCAGGGAGTGAATCCTCAAAAGGATATCACAATCCCTTTAAAGTCCTTTCATGAGTACTAATGTGAACATACACCAATATGACCATTATAGAATATAATAATTAGAGAATATTGTAAGTAAAATATCAGCAACAATACACCTGGAAACCATGGCGGCATTATTGCCTTCAATGGCTCCTTTTTATAAATCTATGCCAACTGCTTTTTTATTTTAATAGCTTAATTCTGTATTTGATAATTAATATTACAATGTCAGACAGATACATTTTTGTAAATCAAATACTTATATAATTAATGCAAAAATACTGTAAATACTACTGCCACATAGATGATGAATATTATACTTGAGATTTAAAAAAATATTCAAACATACACATGTATTATGACAATAGATTCTGTGATATTTGCTTTGAAATGTGTAACTCCAAAGACCTGGTTGTTGATTTTTCTTCAATTGACACAAGGGGGCAGTCGTAGGCTGAAAAACAGTTTCTGGTTGAATCATAGAAATGTACAGCACAGGAGGCCATTTTGCCCATCGTGAAATCCCTGTGATTGAGTTACTACACACTCACAAACTGGGTGCTAATGCTGAGTAGCTTTTGATGTTTGACTTAATGCTACGGTTAAGCTGCTCCTTACAAAAAATGACTCCCTCTTTTACTACACAAATTACAGTAGTTTCTATGTGCAAGTCTAGTTTAGCTTGTCTAAATTCTAGTTAAAAGTATATGAAGATTTTCTCATGAAAGCTTGTGCACTCTTTCACTTCCCGCAAACTATGGTGAAGTGATGCCTGAAAAAAGATGAAGAATAATAAGAACAATATTGCAGCCAAGGAAGAGAGCGGACATTGGAGGAGCACCCGCAGGACCCACTTGATCCCAGACCTCAGGTGTCGCACGAGAGATTGTGCTGCCTGGACCCACTGCATAGTGTACATAAATCTCTGAAAGTGCCAGTGTAGATAGACAAAGTTATTTTTAAAAAAGCAGCATTTTGGATTTTAGAAATAGGGGCATGTAATACAAGAGTAAAGAAGTAATGAAACATTGGTGAGAATATAATTAGCCTGTGTGCAGTTTTTGGGCACCCAGGGGAGCATCTCCAGGGCCTACATAAATAATCTGGGCCGTTGCCACCCCAAGAACCACCCCCTTCTGCAAGTACACCCCACACCCTCTTCTCCCACCCCAGCCCTGTAACTTACCTTGCTGGCAGCGGCTCCAGATGGATCTAGAGGCCTTAATCTGGCGAGCTGCACCATAAAGCCTGTTTGGTGCCTTGCACTGGGTCCTCAAAATCACGGGGGCCTCTTCACCGCTGGAACGGGCAGTAGGCCAAAATTCAGCCGAGTATGTTACAGCTGGATAATACCAGGGATTGTAAACTATCATTCTAAGTTACTTGTAGTACTAGGTCTATTTCCATTGAAGCAGAGAAGGCCATAAGGAAATCAAATAGAGGTTTTTGGACTGAACTGAGTTCAATTGGTGATAAATTGAATAAAAGCTACTTGTTGTCTGCTCTTTGTGCTGTAGTTGCAGAGACGTTAACAATGGAACTAGATGGTGTTTACTGATGATTGCTAACATGAGCAATTTGCAATGATGATGTAAAATTTGGCACCATGTAGAAGTAAAGCTACAAGGAAGTAATTCTATCATAGAATTTAGATGACAAAAAATTTAAGAGTGAAGTTCAAGCAGTTAATAAAACCCTCTAGTTTGAATTATTACCTTTCAACTCCCTCCCCTGCAGTTTTTATCTTAAAAAGCAGTTTCATTTAATGGAGATCAGTTGTTACCAGGGAGAAAGAATCTGTAACTGCCATGTGGGTGTGTGTATTTAGCAGTTAGAAATGGAGAAAGGTTTTGCAAGAAAAGCATTTATTAGAATTATTGACTTGAAGAAATGTCAAATGATCTGATAATTTGAATAACATTTGTTGGAGTTCATGATCAGCTCCTTTTTAAGGGGTAACTTTGGCAGTGTTGGGCAGATGGGTATTGGGTAGAAATGATAGAGAAGACTGTTGATGGTATTTGACCTGCAGAATAACAGCATCAGTGAGAGGTACGATAGTTTATTTAACTTGTTTTTTTGGACAAGACTTCCGAATATATGGTTATCCAATACTCTCATTTTCAACAAAAAGAAATGGCAAATGGTGGAAATATATAGAAGGCCAGTCAGAATCTGTAAAGATATGTTTCAGGTGTAAACCTTCAGCAGAACGAAAAACTAAAAGACTCCCTTGCTTGCATAATTTATTTAGTTGAGAATTGACAATATAATATTTTCTTATCCTTGAGTCCCCAGAACACTCCAAAGTCAGTAGTAACAATTTGTCACATGGCTAGACTTAGTTTCCATTTATGAGTCAGTAGCATTGCAAATATAAACAAACTTTAAGGGCAACACGTTGGAAATAAAGCAGAGAGCAGAGGATACTTACCAACATTTAGTGTTATATCTATACTAGTATTAACATGCTCGGTGATAGAAGAATCAAGTAAATCTTCCATAGAAAACTTGGTAATCTGAAAGCTGAGGCACTTTGTTCCAGACCACCATGCAAGTCAATGCTAGAATGGGTAGGGTAGTTAGACAAGAAGTTGGAAAATCAACCGTGCTCTGTGCTGATAAGCTACACACTTTTAGTTACTTTAGCTCCAGTAGTACTGCTATGCATACTTGGGGCAGGGTCTCTACCACCCTGAGGTCTTTGAACTTGAAGAAAGTCATGTCTCTTTGGGGAGAAAGTGTACACTTCAAATTAGGCAAATAAAAAGGCTTAATTTGTGGATTTTTTTCATGGCTTGGTTTCGAAACTCTTGAGCAGAGATATGTTTACATGGATGTTAGACACCTGGATGATCCCAAAAAGAGTTCATGTACAAATAGTCAAGAATGCTAATGTCTTGGAGTTACAATTTGAACCTCTGATTTTGTCCTCTTCCTTCTCTCCCAAAAATAGTGGGGTACCATTGCATAGCACATGGTTTGAATAAGCTATCACGGTGACTTCATGGGGGCCGAAATTGGTCGACATAAGAACATAAGAAATAGGAGCAGGATTAGGCTATTTGGCCCATCGAGTCTGCTTCGCCATTCAATAATATCATGGCTGATCTGATCATTGACTCAGTTCCACTTCCCTGCCCGCTCCCCATAAACCTTTGCTCCCTTATCGCTTAAAAATCTGTCTATCTCCGCCTTAAATATATTCAATGACCCAGCCTCCACAGCTCTCTAGGGCAGAGAATTCCATAGATTTACAACCCTCTGACAGAAGAAATTTCTCCTCATCTCAGTTTTAAATGGGCGGCACCTTATTCTAAGATTATGTCCCCTAGTTTTAGTTTCCCCTGAGTGGAAATATCCTTTCTGCATCCACCTTGTCGATTCCCCTCATTATCTTATATATTTTGATAAGATCACCTCTCATTCTTCTGAACTCCAATGAGTAGAGGCCCAACGTACTCAGCCTTTCCTTATAAGTTAACCCTCTCATTTTCGGAATCAACCTAGTGAACCTTCTCTGAATAGCCTCCAATGCAAGTATATCCTTCCTTAAATATGGAGACCAAAACTGTACATAGTACTCAAGGTGTGGCCTTACCAATACCCTGTACAGTTGTAGCAGGACTTCTCTGCTTTAATACTCCATCCCCCTTGCAATAAAGGCCAACATTCCATTTGCCTTCCAGATTACTTGCTGTACCTGCATACTAACTATTATGCTCATAATAAAGGATGAAACTGAGTACTGTAAGCAAAGAGTAAGTGTGACCTTAGCTCCTTTAATAAGACTCCAGAGTGCAAGTGCCGCGTGGGTGGCCTGCCGATATACAGTGCTTCTAAGGGATGCTGGGATCCCTTGGGACTCCAACAGGTGGGCCCTCTGGTGGTGGTATGATACAGGTTGCCTAGGACTAAATACATAACATCACTCCCTCATAAAGTCAATAGTACACTTATTTACAGGGTGAGACGATATGGGACTTTTCGCTTCCTTGTCGATCGTCTTGGTACAAATGCAGATCTGGGTGAGTTGGTTGGTTCTTCACTGGGCTGCTGGGCAACTGACCTTGCCGGGCTGCTGGGGATGGTGAGTTCAGTTTCGTGCTCAACCGTGATGTCGGTTGCCACTTGGGTGTGTGTTGGAGGGTCAAAGTTGGTGGTGTCCTCTTCGGATTGCTTGTAGCTGTTAGTGAACCGCAATTTGGTTTGGTCCAAATGCTTGCTGCATGTTAGTCCATTGGCCAATTTGACCTGAAACACCCTATTCCCTTCTTTGGCTATGACCGTGCCAGCGAGCCATTTGGGACCATGTCCATAATTGAGTACAAACACAGGGTCATTGACCTGAATCTTGTTCTGCAATGCCCCTTGGGGAAGAGTGACCATAACATGGTAGAATTCTTTATTAGGATGGAGAGTGACACAGTTAATTCAGAAACTAGGGTCCTGAAATTAAGGAAAGGTAACTTTGATGGTTTGAGGCATGAATTGGCTAGAATAGACTGGCAAATGATTCTTAAAGGATTGACGGTAGATAGGCAAAGGCAAACATTTAAAGATCACATGGATGAACTTCAGCAATTGTACATCGCTGTCTGGAGTGAAAATAAAACGGGGAAGGTGGCTCAACCGTGGCTAACAAGGGAAATTAAGGATAGTGTTAAATCCTAGGAAGAGGCACACAAATTGGCCAGAAAAAGCAACAAACCCAAGGACTGGGAGTAATTTAGAATTCAGCAGAGCAAGATAAAGGGTTTAATTAAGAGGGGGAAAATAGGGTACAAGAAGAAGCTTGCCGGGAACATAAAAACTGACTGCAAAAGCTTCAATAGATATGTGAAGGAAAAAAGATTAGTGAAGACAAATGTAGGTCCCTTGCAGTTGGATTCAGGTGAATTTATAATGGGGAACAAAGAAATGGCAGACCAATTGAACAAATACTTTGGTTCTGTCTTCATGAAGGAAGACAAAAATAACTTTCCGGAAATACTAGGGGACCGAGTGTCTAATGAGAAGGAGGAACTGAAGGATATCCTTATCAGGCGGGAAATTGTGTTTGGGAAATTGATGGGATTGAAGGCCGATAAATTCCCGGGGCCTGATAGTCTGCATCCCAAAATACTTAAGGAAGTGGCCCTAGAAATAGTGGATGCATTGGTGATCATTTTCCAACAGTCTATCGACTCGGGATTAGTTCCTATGGACTGGAGGGTAGCTAATGTAACACCACTTTTTAAAAAGGGAGGGAGAGAGAATGCAGGTAATTATAGACCGTTTAGTCTGATATCATCGTGGAGAAAATGTTGGAATCAATTATTAAGGATGAATACGTGGCTTGAGCAGTGGTGCAGCAGGGAGGGATTCAAATTCCTGGGGCATTGGAACCGGTTCTGGGGGAGGTGGGACCAGTACAAACCGGACGGTCTGCACCTGGGCAGGACCGGAACCAATGTCCTAGGGGGAGTGTTTGCTAGTGCTGTTGGGGAGGATTTAAACTAATATGGCAGGGGGATGGGAACCAATGCAGGGAGACAGAGGGAAACAAAAAGGAGGCAAAAGCAAAAGACAGAAAGGAGATGAGGAAAAGTGGAGGGCAGAGAAACCCAAGGCAAAGAACAAAAAGGGCCACTGTACAGCAAAATTCTAAAAGGACAAAGGGTGTTAAAAAAACAAGCCTGAAGGCTTTGTGTCTTAATGCAAGGAGTATCTGCAATAAGGTGGATGAATTAACTGTGCAAATAGATGTTAACAAATATGATATGATTGGGATTACGGAGACGTGGCTCCAGGATGATCAGGGCTGGGAACTCAACATCCAGGGGTATTCAACATTCAGGAAAGATAGAATAAAAGGAAAAGGAGGTGGGGTAGAATTGCTGGTTAAGGAGGAAATTAAGGCAATAGTTCGGAAGGACATTAGCTTGGATGATGTGGAATCTATATGGGTAGAACTGCAGAATACCAAAGGGCAAAAAACGTTAGTGGGAGTTGTGTACAGACCTCCAAACAGTAGTAGTGATGTTGGGGAGGGCATCAAACAGGAAATTAGGCAAGCATGCAATAAAGGTGCAGCAGTTATAATGGGTGACTTTAATATGCACATAGATTGGGTTAACCAAACTGGAAACAATACGGTGGGGGAGGATTTCCTGGAGTGCATAAGGGATGGTTTTTTAGACCAATATGTCGAGGAACCAACTAGTGGGGAGGCCATCTTCGACTGGGTGTTGTGTAATGAGAGAGGATTAATTAGCAATCTCGTTGTGCGAGACCCCTTGGGGAAGAGTGACCATAATATGGTGGAATTCTGCATTAGGATGGAGAATGAAACAGTTAATTCAGAGACCATGGTCCAGAACTTAAAGAAGGGTAACTTTGAAGGTATGAGACGTGAATTGGCTAGGATAGATTGGCGAATGATACTGAAGGGGTTGACTGTGGATGGGCAATGGCAGACATTTAGAGACCGCATGAATGAACTACAACAATTGTACATTCCTGTCTGGCGTAAAAATAAAAAAGGGAAGGTGGCTCAACCGTGGCTATCAAGGGAAATCAGGGATAGTATTAAAGCCAAGGAAGTGGCATACAAATTGGCCAGAAATAGCAGCGAACCCGGGGACTGGGAGAAATTTAGAACTCAGCAGAGGAGGACAAAGGGTTTGATTAGGGCAGGGAAAATGGAGTACGAGAAGAAGCTTGCAGGGAACATTAAGACGGATTGCAAAAGTTTCTATACATATGTAAAGAGAAAAAGGTTAGTAAAGACAAACGTAGGTCCCCTGCAGTCAGATTCAGGGGAAGTCATAACGGGGAACAAAGAAATGGCGGACCAATTGAACAAGTACTTTGGTTCGGTATTCACTGAGGAGGACACAAACAACCTTCCGGATATAAAAGGGGTCGGAGGGTCTAGTAAGGAGGAGGAACTGAGGGAAATCCTTATTAGTCGGGAAATTGTGTTGGGGAAAGTGATGGGATTGAAGGCCGATAAATCCCCAGGGCCTGATGGACTGCATCCCAGAGTACTTAAGAAGGTGGCCTTGGAAATAGTGGATGTATTGACAGTCATTTACAACATTCCATTGACTCTGGATCAGTTCCTATGGAGTGGAGGGTAGCCAATGTAACCCCACTTTTTAAAAAAGGAGGGAGAGAGAGATAACAGGGAATTATAGACCGGTCAGCCTGACATCGGTAGTGGGTAAAATGATGGAATCAATTATTAAGGATGTCATAGCAGTGCATTTGGAAAGAGGTGACATGATAGGTCCAAGTCAGCATGGATTTGTGAAAGGGAAATCATGCTTGACAAACCTTCTGGAATATTTTGAGGATGTTTCCAGTAGAGTGGACAAGGGAGAACCAGTTGATGTGGTATATTTGGACTTTCAGAAGGCTTTCGACAAGGTCCCACACAAGAGATTAATGTGCAAAGTTAAAGCACATGGGATTGGGGGTAGTGTGCTGACATGGATTGAGAACTGGTTGTCAGACAGGAAGCAAAGAGTAGGAGTAAATGGGGACTTTTCAGAATGGCAGGCAGTGACTAGTGGGGTACCGCAAGGTTCTGTGCTGGGGCCCCAGCTGTTTACACTGTATATTAATGATTTAGACGAGGGGATTAAATGTAGTATCTCCAAATTTGCAGATGACACGAAGTTGGGTGACAGTGTGAGCTGCGAGGAGGATGCTATGAGGCTGCAGAGCGACTTGGATAGGTTAGGTGAGTGGGCAAATGCATGGCAGATGAAGTATAATGTGGATAAATGTGAGGTTATCCACTTTGGTGGTAAAAACAGAGAGACAGACTATTATCTGAATGGTGACAGATTAGGAAAAGGGGAGGTGCAACGAGACCTGGGTGTCATGGTACATCAGTCATTGAAGGTTGGCATGCAGGTACAGCAGGCGGTTAAGAAAGCAAATGGCATGTTGGCCTTCATAGCGAGGGGATTTGAGTACAGGGGCAGGGAGGTGTTGCTACAGTTGTACCTTGGTGAGGCCACACCTGGAGTATTGTGTACAGTTTTGGTCTCCTAACCTGAGGAAGGACATTCTTGCTATTGAGGGAGTGCAGCGAAGATTCACCAGACTGATTCCCGGGATGGCGGGACTGACCTATCAAGAAAGACTGGATCAACTGGGCTTGTATTCACTGGAGTTCAGAAGAATGAGAGGGGACCTCATAGAAACATTTAAAATTCTGACGGGGTTAGACAGGTTAGATGCAGGAAGAATGTTCCCAATGTTGGGGAAGTCCAGAACCAGGGGACACAGTCTAAGGATAAGGGGTAAGCCATTTAGGACCGAGATGAGGCGGAATTTCTTCACCCAGAGAGTGGTGAACCTGTGGAATTCTCTACCACAGAAAGTTGTTGAGGCCAATTCACTAAATATATTCAAAAAGGAGTTAGATGGAGTCCTTACTACTAGGGGAATCAAGGGGTATGGTGAGAAAGCAGGAATGGGGTACTGAAGTTGCATGTTCAGCCATGAACTCATTGAATGGCGGTGCAGGCTAGAAGGGCCGAATGGCCTACTCCTGCACCTATTTTCTATGTTTCTATGTTTCTATAAATA
Organism: Pristiophorus japonicus; assembly: GCF_044704955.1. Lineage (NCBI taxonomy): Eukaryota > Metazoa > Chordata > Chondrichthyes > Pristiophoridae > Pristiophorus > Pristiophorus japonicus. The sequence goes on along the minus strand of NC_091979.1, from coordinate 80,104,273 downwards.
GCTGCGCATTTGAAAAGCAGTGACAGGATCGGTCCAAGTCAGCATGGATTTATGAAAGGGAAATCATGCTTGACAAATCTTCTGGAATTTATTGAGGATGTAACTAGTAGAGTGAACAAGGGAGAACCAGTGAATGTGGTGTATTTGGATTTTCAAAAGGCTTTTGACAATGTCCCACACAAGAGATTGGTGTGCAAAATTAAAGTACATGGTATTGGGAGTAATATACTGACGTGGATAGAGAATTGGTTGGCAGACAGGAAGCAAATAGTAGGGATAAATGGGTCCTTCTGAGAATGGCAGGCAGTGACTAGTGGGGTGCCGCAGGGCTCAGTGCTGGGACCCCAGCTATTTACAATATACATCAATGATTTAGATTAAGAAATTGAGTGTAATATCTCCAAGTTTGCAGACAACACTAAACTGGGCGGCGGTGTGAGCTGTGAGGAGGATGCTAAGCGGCTGCAGGGTGACTTGGACAGGTTAGGTGAGTGGGCAAATGCATGGCAGATGCAGTATATGTGGATAAATGTGAGGTTATCCACTTTGGTGGCAAAAACATGAAGGCAGAATATTATCTGAATGGCAGCAGATTAGGAAAAGGGGAGGTGCAATGAGACCTGGGTGTTATGGTACATCAGTCATTGAAAGTTGGCATGCATGTACAGCAGGTGGTGAGGAAGGCAAATGGCATGTTGGCCTTCATAGCTAGGGGATTTGAGTATAGGAGCAGGGAGGTCTTAATGCAGTTGTACAGGGCCTTGTTGAGGCCTCACCTGGAATATTGTGTTCAGTTTTTGTCTCTTAATCTGAGGAAGGATGTTCTTGCTATTGAGGGAGTGCAGCAAAGCTTTAGCAGACTGATTCCTGGGACTAATATATGAGGAAAGACTGGATCAACTGGGCCTGATTTCACTGGAGTTTAGAAGAATGAGAGGGGCTCTCATAGAAACATATAAAATTCTGACGGGACTGGACAGGTTAGATGCAGGAAGAATGTTCGCGATGTTGGGGAAGTCCAGAACCAAGGGTCACTGTCTAAAGATAAGTGGTTAGCCATTTAGGACCGAGATGAGGAGAAACTTCTTCACTCAGAGAGTTGTTAACCTGTGGAATTCTCTACCGCAGAGAGTTGTTGATGCCAGTTCATTAGATATATTCAAAAGGGAGTTAGATATGGCCCTGATGGCTAAAGGGATCAAGGAGTATGGAGAGAAAGTAGGAAAGGGATACTGAGGTGAATGATCAGCCATGATCTTATTGAATGGTGGTGCAGGCTCGAAGGGCTGAATGGCCTACTCCTACACCTATTTTCTGTGTTTCTATGTCCCCTACTGAGAACTTCTCCAGGATACCAACTGTTCTTTGAATTTTCGCGCGGTTGTTCGTTAACTTGTCGCCAAATATTACGCTCATAATAAAGGATAAAACTGAGTACTGTAAGCAATGAGTAATTGTGATCTTAGCTCCTTTAATTAGACTCCAGAGTGCAGGTACCGCATGGGAGGCCTGCTTATATACAGTGCTCCCAAAGGATGCTAGGATCCTTTGGGACTCCAACAGGTAGACCCTTTGGTGGTGGTGTGATGCAAGTTGCCAAGGGTTAAATACATAACACCAACTTTTTGTGTTTCATGCACAAGGACCTCCAGGTCCCTCTGTACTGCAATACTTTGAAATTTTTCTCCATTTAAATTGTAATTTGCTTTTCTATTTTTTTCTGCCAAAGTGGATAATCTCACATTTTCACACATTATACTCCATCTGCCAGATTTTTGCCAACTCACTTAGCCTGTCTATATCCCTTCGGCCACCTCAGGAAGAGAGTGTTCGAAGATCAGGCCCTCAAATCTGGCATCAAGCTTATGGTTTACAGGGCTGTAGTGATATCCATCCTCCTGTATGGTTCAGAGACGTAGACGATATCCAAGTAAACACCTCAAATCGCTGGGGAAATACCACCAACTATACCTCCGCAAGATCCTGCAAATCCCTTGGGAGGACAGACGCACCAATGTCAGTGTTCTCGATCAGGCCAACATCTCCAGCATCGAAGCACTGACCACACTTGACCAGCTCTGTTTAGCAGGCCACATTGTTTGCATGCCCGACACAAGATTCCCAAAGCGAGCGCTCTACTCAGAACTCCTACACGGCAAGCGAGCCCCAGGTGGGCAGAGGAAATGTTTCAAGGACACCCTCAAAGCCTCCTTGATAAAGTGCAACATCCTCACCGACACCTGGGAGTCCCTGGCCAAAGATCATCCTAAGTGGAGGAAGAGCGTCCGGGAGGGTACTGAACATCTTTAGTCTCATCACCGAGAGCATGCAGAAAGCAAGCGCAGGCAGTGGAAGGAGCGTTCGGCAAACCAGACTCCCCACCCACCCTTTCCTCCAACGACTGTCTGTCCCACCTGCGACAGAGACTGTAATTCCCGTATTGGACTGTTCAGTCACCTTAGAACTCACTTTTGGAATGGAAGCAAGTCTTCCTCGATTTCGAGACCTGCCCATGATGATGATGATGATGATGATGATGATGATGCATACCACCCAAAATTACAAAATCCATCAAAAAACACCTACATACCGCCCACCGGAAAATTCATCAGTGACATACCGCTGGCCGATATTTATACTGCCCACCCATGCAGACCCCCGACATACCACCCAAAATGACAAAATTTGTGACTTGCCACCGACATACCACTGGAGCTGCAGACCATCCTGGCAAAAGTGGTTTTAAGTCGATCTTCAGTGGGCGGTATGTAGACAGAGCTGACAGATCATCTTTAACTTTAATAAAAATTTTGTCTCTCATCCCCCCTCCCAGTAACAATTTCTCTCCCCTTCCGCACACCACCCCCTGCTCCCCCCACCCCCCACCCCCGCCGTGATCACAGGTCGCTCCACAATGTCATGAGTAGGGGAGAGATTAGAGAAACATTGATGCACTGTACCTCTGACCTTTGAGAGGATTGTCTGGCGAATGAGAGAAATACAAACAATTAAAAGTACCAACTATAGACGTTACGTTATACAGTGTGGGATCAGACACCAACATGCTGTCCTCCACGCATTGAAAGCACATTCACTATTAAAATAAATAATAATTTGGAGAACTACATTAAGAAAGAGCAATGCATTTAAGGTTAAACTCATACCAGTGTATCAGGAACTCCAAACAGTCTCTGGCCTCTTGTTGGTACCTCTCGGGTGATGGAGCTTCACAGCAGCATGCACATGTGCACAACTCGGGAGCCGAAGGTTCCTGAGTGAAAAGGCCTCTCCGCTGCACCCCGCTGGCTGCACTTCGCTCGGCATACTGCCGAGAAAAAATGATGAAAATCCCGCACACACCGCCCCAGCGTTACCGGGCGGTTAAAAATGACGCACCGCCCGCGGACCGCTGAAAAATGGGCAGACCATCTGTTCGACCAATTTCTACATTGCAACAACAACTATACTTCTAAAAGTACTTAATTGGCTCTAAAGTGCTTTGGAACATCGAGGTCTTGAAAGGAGTTATAACAGGTGGTGGATGGAGAAAGCACAGGAGATACAGCAGCTGGCCGACAGCCATGATGTGCGAGGATTCTTCACCGCAGTCAAGGCCACATATGGACCAAACTCCCAAGGCCCCACCCCACTGCTGGCCAAGAACGAGGAAACACTCATCAAGGACACCGAGGCAGTCAGGGCCCGCTGGAAGGAGCACTTCGAAGATCTCCTCAATCGAGACTCTGTCTTTGACTCGAGCGTTCTCGGCTCCATTCCGCTGCATGCTACCCGCCACCACCTCAGTGAGATCCCAACACTGCATGAGATAGAAAAGGCCATAAGACAGCTAAAAAACAACACGGCTACGGGAGCAGATAGAATCCCTGCTGAGGCACTGAAGTATGGCAGAGAGGCACTGCTGGCGCGAATACACGACCTCATCTCTCTCATCTGGAGGGAGGAGAGCATGCCGGGAGATCTTAGAGATGCAATGATCGTGACCATCTTTAAAAAAGAGGACAAGTCCGACTGCGGCAACTACAGAGGAATCTCCCTGCTATCAGCCACTGGGAAAGTAATCGCTAGAGTCCTCCTCAACCGTCTTCTCCCCATGGCCGAGGAGCTCCTCCCGGAGTCGCAGTGCAGATTTCGTCCCCTCCGGGACACAATAGACATGATTTTTGCAGCACGACAGCTGCAGGAAAAATGCAGGGAACAGCGGCAGCCCTTATACATGGTCTTCTTCGACCTTACAAAGGTCTTTGACACTGTTAACTGCGAGTGTCTATGGAGCGTTCTCCTCCGTTTCAGATGCCCCCAAAAGTACGTCACCATCCTCCGCCAGCTCCACGACGACATGCAGGCCGTGATCCTTATCAATGGATCCATCACAGACCCAATCCACGTCCGGACCGGGGTCAAGCAGAGCTGCGTCATCGCCCCAATCCTCTTTTCAATCATCCTCGCTGCCATGCTCCACCTCACAGTTGACAAGCTCCCCGCTGGAGTGGAACTAAACTACAGAATCAATGGGAAGCTGTTCAACCATCGGCGTCTCCAGGCCAGGTCCAAGACCACCCCAATCTCTGTCGTCGAGCTACAGTACGCGGACGCAGAGGCTGAACTCCAGGACATAGTCGATGTATTTATTGAGGCGTATGAAAGCATGGGCCTTACGCTAAACATTAGTAAGACAAAGGTCCTCCACCAGTCTATCCTCGCCGCAGAGCACTGTCCCCCGCAGACATCAAGATCCATGGCGCGGCCCTGGACAATGTGGACCACTTCCCTTATCTCGGGAACCTCCTATCAACAAGAGCAGGCATGGACGAAGAGATCCTATACCGGCTCCAGTGCGCCAGTGCAGCCTTCGTCCGCCTGAGGAATAGGATGTTTGAAGACCAGGCCCTTAAAACTGTCACTAAGGTCATGGTCTACAGGGCTGTAGTAATACCTGCCCTCTTGTATGGCTCAGAGACATGGACCATGTACAGTAGACACCTCAAGTCGCTGGAGAAATACCACCAAAGATATCCCCACAAGATCCTACAAATCCCCTGGGAGGACAGACGCACCAACATTAGCGTCCTCATCCAGGCCAACATCCCCAGCATTGAAGCACTGACCACACTTGATCAGCTCCGCTGGGCAGGCCACAGAGTTCCCATGCCAGACACGAGACTCCCAAAGCAAGCGCTCTACTTGGAACTCGTCCACGACAACCGAGCCAAAGGTGGGCAGCGGAAACGTTACAAGGACACCCTCAAAGCCTCCCTGATAAAGTGCGACATCCCCACTGACACCTGGGAGTCCCTGGCCAAAGACCGCCCTAAGTGGAGGAAGTGCACCTGGGAGGGCGCTGAACTCCTTGAATCTCGTCGCCAAGAGCATGCAGAAATCAAGCGCAGGCAGCGGAAGGAGCGTGCAGCAAAGCAGACTCCCTGCCCACCCTTTTCGTCAACCACTGTCTATCCCATCTGTGACAGAGACTGTGGTTCTCATATTGGACTGTACAGCCACCTAAGAACTCATGCTAAGAGTGGAAGCAAGTCTTCCTCGATCCCGAGGAACTGCCTATGATGATGATGAATGTCAGTCCTTTCTTTCTTGTCCCAGCTCTTATTTAAGACCATCTCAGCCATCAGGTGATCCACAATCATGGTTCTTCAAGCACTCTGCCAGATAACAATTCCAATATCAATCTATTAATATATTAAAATCTTCTGTCAACTTTTCCCTTTAAAAATTCTTAGTGTAAACTTGTATGCTGTAATGATACTTCCTGCCAGTGGAGGTACTGCTGCACTACTGCTGGCAGGAGATGCAATTACAGTGACAAGTTTACACAGACAATTGTGGGTATAGGAATTTATAAAGGAAATAAAAATAAGGACAGAATGCATGACTTTAAAATTGGGTCTAAATTACATCTGTGCACCCTGGCTTAATTATCACCCCGGCCTCTAGCTCCAACATCATCTGAAAACAACACCTTAACTTGACTCCCCATGTGCAACACCACAGGTGATCAATTCATAATATTAAAAATCTTATGTCTATATGTACTTCCAATCTGCAAAACCTTATTTCCAGTTGTCAGTTTTGTGTCTTTTTTTCCCATTATAAACTCCTATGTCCACATGTATAATGAATTCTTCCTATGCAAATTAAATGTGCTGTAATTACTCCCTTCTACCAATGGTGGCACTAACACCTGTTTGCTTCTCTCAGCTCCTTCGGCTGTACTGCAGAGAATAACCTAGACCGAATCTTGCTTGAAAAACAATGGTGTGTTAACGATGTACGCTGTTATTAATATGCAAATTGGCCTGCATGTTCAAGGGATTAAGAGATTCACCATGAGTTGCTTCACACAAACTGCATCTTCTCTTAACCTCCAAGTTATTTTTAAGAATGTACCCTAATATACGGTATGTTTGATGAAGTACCAGACATTGGGCTGGTTAGCAAAATTTAAGCCCATAGGATAATGGGGCAGTAGCAACATGGATACAAAATTGACTAAGGGATAGAAAAGAGTGTTGTGGTGAATGGCTGTTTTTCAGACTGGGGGGAGGTATACAAGGATCAGTTCGAGGACCCCAAGGGTCAGTACTAGGACCATTGCTGTTTTTGATATACATTAATGGTTGTGGGGGGGGGGGGGGGAGGTATAGGGCACAATTTCAACATTTGCAGATGATACAGAACTTGGAAGTAGAGTAAACAGTAAGGACGATAGTAATAGACTTTAAGTGGAATGAGCAGAAACATGGTGGATGAAATTCAACGCAACAAAGGTGATAAATTTTGGAAGAATGAGGAGAGACAATACATGCTAAATAGTACAATTTTAAAGGGGGTGCTAGAAAAGAGACCTGGGGTGTTTGTGCACAACTCTTGGTGGCAGGACAGTTTAACAAACATATGGGATCCTGGGCTTTACAACTAGAGGCAGAGTGTAAAAGCCAGGAAGTTATGCTCAATCCATATAAAACACTAGTTCATCCCCAGCTGGATTATTATGTCCAATTCTGGGCATCACACTTTAGGGAGGACATGTAGGCTTGAGAGGGTATGTTGGACATTGTGGAGAGTTAAAAGTTTAACAGTCGAACTTTGTATCTTGGAGCAACAAGCTTTCCAATATAAACAGGATGACTTTGAAGTATAGGTATTGGGAGAGGAAGACATAGTTGGTCTTCTGATGCAAAAAGTGCTTGTGCCAGAAAATGTGTTTGTGATGACATCAGCCACGAGTGATTAAATGGTAACTCGAGTAATAATACAAAAGTATTTATTAGCTATAGTATGGAAAGTTGATGAAGCCCATTCTTTAACAGAGTGACTGCTGCCAATGAACCAAAATCTGCACATAAATGTCGGGTCCCAAATTTGAAAAGGTAATGTTCGCTACAACAGAAGGAAGAGCGGATAGCAATAACACACTCACCAAGAGTACAGTAAAACTCTCAATCTCTGACAACTTCCTAATATCACCTTTGAGTCACATTTTCTCGTTAAATTGTCCTGGAAGTTTCAGCAGTTCATTCTGATGAATTAATTACACCGCTGCCCTGCTCTCTCCTCTTGCGTTCCTTCTCTGCCCTCCCTCTCGTTTTGTTCACCAGTCTCTTTCTCTAATGTTGCTCCCTATCTTTCCACACTGTCTCCACTCTCAAAAGATTCTTTTCCCAGACAATTCAATCCCAACATCCTGCAGCTGCATTCTATTCACCAGCCACGTGTTCAAACCACAACAAAGGATCAGATAACGATATACACACTCCATGACTACAATAAAACTCTCGTAAGCTGACAACGTCCTAATCACCACCTTCAAGTCATACTACAGACCTCAACACCTGAAATTTCTGCCTTGAGAAGTCTGGCGAGAACACACAAACCATTAGAACTGCACATGCGTAACTGCCTCCGGTTCGTTGGCAGCAATCGTGTCCATTTTTTAAGGACAGTTACATCAGGAAGCATTGTTTAAGGGAAGTATCTTTGAAGTAAACAACCAAAAATGTTTACATATCTAGCCCAAATCTTTTGAAGATAGACTAAGTCATGAAGTCTTGTGTAACACATTCCTTTGAAATAGACAAAATATTTAAATGGTGATTGTAGTGTCTCTGCACCTTGTTACAAACTCACACGAGGCATGGATATATCAGACACAGTCACTCTGTGACCTTCACTTTATTCCCAGGACTAAAGAGTGTTGATCCTGGGTGGAACCTCCCCTTTTATACCTGGAAGCCCAGGTGAGGAGCTCACTCCCTGTGGTCAGGGTGTGCATTACAGGGGTACAGGTACAGTCTGCATGAGTTACAGTTACATACTTATAGTCATTGCAAGATGGTGAAATACATGACATCACCTCCCCCCTTAGGTCTTTTAGTTTCAGAGGTTAAGTCTATCGGGTGGTCGGCGCTCTCTCGTGGAGCGCCGCAGTTGTGACTCTGGTGGCTGAGCCTCAGCACACGTCTCTGTCACTTGAGGTGATTCCGGCCTGTCCGGGCTGGCCACAGGGACTGTGCATGCTGAGGGCTGTCTTTATTGCTCATGCGCTGGCAGTGGTGTGGGTGCTATCTCATCATGCTCTTCTTCCGGTTCCTCCGTGTCTGCACTGAACCTTGTCTTTACTTGGTCCAAGTGTTTGCGACATATCTGCCCATTGTTTAGTCTGACCACCATGATCCTGTTTCCTTCTTTGCCAATTACGGTGCCCTCAAGCCATTTGGGTCCCAAAGCATGGTTAAGAACAAATACCGGGTCATCTATTTCTATACCCCTCCCCCTTGATCATGGAGCTCGGTTTGGGACTGGCGCTTGCCCTCAACAACGTCTGCCAGGGCTGGGTGAATGAGGGACAGCCGCGTCTTGAGCGTGCATTTCATGAGGAGTTCCGCTGGCAGGACTCCCGTGAGTGAGTGCGGCCGGGACCTGTAGGCCAGCAGGAGGCGCGATAGGCGGTACTGAAGATGGAGCTGTGATGGGGGTGCCCGCAGTGTCAAAAGCCTCAGCGGCCATGACCATCTCGGCGCTTGAATGGCGCTGTCCGGACATGCTTGATCCCATTACCCGACATAAACTCCTGGAATTCATGGCTGGTAAAACACGGGCCATTATCGCTGACCAGGATGTCCGGCAAGCCGTGGGTCGCGAAAACCGTACGCAGACTCTCCACACTGATGGATGTCGTGCATGAGTTCAATATGATGCACTCGATCCACTTCGAGTATACATCGACAACGATCAGGAACGTTTTACTCATGAACGGGCCCGCATAGTCCACGTGAATACGTGACCATGGCCTGGTGGGCCAGGCCATGGGCTGAGTGGGGCCTCCCCTGGGGCATTGCCCAGCTGGGCACACGTCGTGCACCTGCGAACCCAGTGTTCCAGGTCTGAGTCAATCCCCGGCCACCACTCGTGTAATCGGGCAATGGCCTTCATTAACACGATGCCAGGGTGCTCGCTGTGGAATTCCCTGATGAACGCTTTCCTTCCTTTCTGGGGCATGACTACCCGGCTGCCCCACAACAGGCAGTCGGCTTCGACGGAGAGTTCATCCATCTGTCTCTGAAACGGCCTGACTTCCTCGGGGCACGCCCTGTGTGCGGGCGCCCAGTCCTCAGTCAGGACACATTTCTTTATCATGGATAGCAGGGGGTCCCTGTTGGTCCAGAGTTTGATCTGGCAGGCTGTGATGGGGGTGCCCGCAGTGTCAAAAGCCTCAGCGGCCATGACCATCTCGGCGCTCTGCTCCGACGCCCCCTCGGTGGTGGCCAGTGGGAGCCTGCTGAGTGCGTCAGCACAATCTTTGGTGCCTGGCCGGTGCCGTATGTGTAGTCATACGCAGCCAGCATGAGCGCCCATTGCTGTATGTGAGCTGACGCATTAGTGTTGACAGCCTTGCTGTCGGACAACAGGGATGTTAACGGCTTGTGGTCCGTCTCTAGCTCGAACCATCTACTGAAACACTACTGGTGCATCTTTTTCACACCGTACACACACGCGAGTGCCTCCTTCTCGACCATGCCGTATCCACGCTCTGCCTGGGAGAGCGACCTGGAGGCGTAAGCCACCAGTTGGAGTCGGCTGTCATCGTTAACCTGCTGCAAAACACACCCAACCCCGTAGGATGACGGATCGCATGTTAAAACCAGTTTTTTACAGGGGTCATACAAAGTCAAGTTTGTTGGAACACAGCAGGTTCCTCACCTTATTGAAAGCCCGTTCTTGACAATCCCCCCAAGACCATTCACAACCTTTACGGAGGAGCATGTGTAACGGCTCCAACAATGTGCTTAAGTTCGGCAGGAAGTTCCCAAAATAGTTCAAGAGTCCCAGGAATGATCGCAACTCTGACGTGTTGCCGGTCCTGGGCACCCGGCGAATTGCCTCAGTTTTTGATTCAGTGGGCCGGATCCCGTCTGCGGCAACCCTCCTGCCCAGGCCTCTGGGGCCAAAAACACGCACTTAGCCTTTTTCAGCCGCAGGCCTACCCGTTCCAATCAACCTCCTCCAGGTTGCGGAGGTGTTTCTCAGTGTCTCGACCCATTATAAGGATGTCGTCTTGGAACACGATCGTTCCAGGGATGGACTTGAGCAAGCTTTCCATGTTTCGCTGAAAGATAGCCGCTGCCGAACGAATGCCAAACGGGCACCTATTGTAAACAAATAATCCTTTGTGTGTCGTGATGGTGGTCAGAAACTTGGATTCTTCAGCCGGTTCCTGAGTCATGTAGGCCAAAGTGAGGTCCAACTTCGTGAACAGCTTACCAGCTACCAGCGTGGCAAAAAGGTCCTCCGCTCTCGGGAGTGGGTATTGGTCTTGCAGCGATACTCGGTTGATGGTGGCTTTGTAGTTACCACAAATCCTAACCGAGCCATCTGCTTTGAGGACAGGAACAATGGGACTTGCCCAGTCACTGAATTCAACAGGCGAAATTATGCCCTCTCTGAGCAGCCTGTCCAGTTCACTTTCAATTTTCTCACGCATCACGTACGGCACCGCTCTGGCTTTGTGGTGCACTGTTCTGCCATCCGGAGTGATGTGTATCACTACTTTGGTGCCCTTGAACGTTCCAACACCGGGTTGAAAGAGTGACTCAAATTTTTGCAATACCTGCAAGCATGAACTTCGCTCCACGGATGAAATGGCATGCACATCCCCCCATTTCCAATTCATCTCAGCTAGCCAACTCCTCCCCAAGAGCGCGGGGCCATTTCCCGGAACAATCCAGAGTGGCAGCCGGTTCTGTGATCCATTATGCGTTACCACCAAGTTTGCACTGCCCAGCACTGGGATGATCTCTTTGGTGTACATACGTAGCTGCATCTCAATGCATTCCAATTTGGGCCTGCTAGTGCCGTGTGGCTATAGTCTCTCAAATTGTTGGGCGCTCATAAGGGACTGGCTAGCTCTGGTATCCAGCTCCATGTGCACCGGAATGCCATTCAGTAAGACTTTCATCATCATGGATGGCGTTTTGGTGTATGAGCTGTGGACGTCGGCCACATGAACTCTCTGAACTTCAGCATCCATGGTACTTCCCCAGGCCTTATCCTGCATTTCAGACCCCTGTCTCACAGACTAGCCTCGCTACTGCCTTTTTGCACATCCTGGCCAGGTATCCCTTGACATTACGAATACTACAGGTATAAAGTTGGAACCTGCAAATTTTTGCAGTGTCTCTGCTCCCACATCTCCAACATGAGGTGAGATTGCTGTTAACAAAATGACTATTTCCAGGCATTCATCTCTGATTGCCCTTTTGGCTGTTTTGGCTGTTTCTAAGCACTCTGATGGGGGGTGTTAATTGTCCCATCACAGGATGTATTGTTCTTCGTGATGGCGTGAATTGCCGATCCCCTTTCCATTGTCCCTGTTGCAGGCCCACCCTGGAGCTACTGGAACTAGTTGCTGCCTGGACAGTGTCGAATTGCCCTTGCCTGCCTGGATGGTGTCAAATTGCCCTTGCCTGCGCGGTTCTGTCTCATTTTTATAACATTGATTCCCTGGTTCAACGCAACTTTAAAACCAGGGCTGTGCGCGTAGATTAGCTTGGTCTCTTCTTCCCCTGCCATAAAGGTCTGAGCGAGCTATCAACACTGCCCCTTCAAACATCAAATCCTTAGTCTTTATGAGTTTCCTGAAAATGCCAGCATAATTAATGCCCTCAATGAAAAAGTCCCGATTCTCATTGCCAGATGTAGTTTCTCTGCACCGTGTTACAAACTCTCATGAGACATGGATATATCAGACACGGTCACTCTGTGACCTTCACTTTATTCCCAGGACTAAAGAGTGTTGATCCTGGGTGGCACATCCCCTTTTATACCTGGAAGCCCAGGTGAGGAGCTCACTCCCTGTGAGCATTACAAGGGTACAGGTACAGCCTGCATGAGTTAGTTACATACTTAGTCATTGCAAGATGGTGAAATACATGACAGTAATAACTTGGGAAGTGTCGATATACAGAGGGACCTGGGTGTCCTTGTACACCAGTCATTAAAAATAACGTGCAGTTGCAGCAAGCAGTTAGGAAGACACATGGTATGTTGGCCTTCATTGCAAGAGGATTTGAGTACAAGAGCAAGGATGTCTTACTAGTTATACAGGGCCTTGGGAAGACCGCACCTGGAGCATTCTCTGCAGTTTTAGTCTCCTTACCTAAGAAAGGATATACTTGCCATAGATGAAGTGCAGCAACTGATTCCAGGGATGGCAGGACTGTCATATGAGAGATTGGGTCAACTAGGTCTGTATTCACTAGAGTTTAGAAGAATGTGAGGGGTTCTCATTGAAACGTATAAAATTCTGACTGGATACGGAGAGGATGTTTCCCCTGGCTGGGAAGTCTAGAACAAGGGGTCAGTCTCAGGATACGGGATAGGAAATTTAGGACCGAGATTAGGAGAAATTGTTTTCACTCAGAGGGTGGTGAAGCTGTGGAATTCTCTGCCACAGAAGACTGTGGAGGCCACGTCACTGAATATATTTAAAAGGGAGATAGATTTCTAGAAACAAAAGACATTAAGGGGTATGGGGAAAAAGCAGGAATATGGTGTTGAGATAGAGGATCAGCCATGATCGTACTGAATGGCGGTGCAGACTTGAAGGGCCGAATGGCCAACTACTGCTCCTATTTTTTGTGTTTCTAAAATATGGTGTATAAAGGAGCATTTCTTTGGGAGGGCTCAAAAGATAGAGAAACCGCAAAGCTACTCTCTATACAGTTACTGATCACCTGTACTGTATCAATAAAGTCTGTTCCATATACTACACTTTACAGTGTAGTATGTGCTTGCTCGAAATGTGTTATGAACCAGAGGAGGCTGACTGCTAACATGGTACAGAAGAGATTTACTAGAATGATTTCAGGGATGAGGGATTAGTCACGTGGATAAACTGGAGAAGCTGCGGTTGTTCTCCGTGGAGCAGAGCAGGCCAAGAGGAGATTTGATAGTAGTTTAACATCGGTTTCCAATGGCTGGAGAATCAATAACTCGAGTGCACAGATTTAAGGTGATTAACAAAAGAATCAGAGGCAAGACATAGAAATATGTTTTTTTTCTACACAATGAGTGGTTAGGAGTTGGAATGCACTGCTGGTTTGGGTGGTAGATACAGATTCAATAGTAGCTTTCAAAAAGGGGAATTGGATACGAGGAGTAAAAATTGCAGGGATATGGGGAGAGTGGGACTAACTGGATTGCTCTTCGAAAGAGCCGCTGCAGACTCGATGGGCGGAATGGTCTTCTTCTGTGCTGTCCTATTCTATGATTTGCACATTGCCAATTAAACTCACCACAAAGTTAAGTCTGGTAATTTACAGCACAAGTACTTTTAAAACAAGACATGATCATGGTTAGTGCTGTGCCAATTAACCAGCCTGGCCCAAATATTGAACAATTTAAAGTGACATTTCATTCCTTTTGGTGGTACTTTAGATTTTTAAAGTCAAACTTTTCCATTGTCTTTTTTCTCTCAATCCAAACTTTCTTTCCCTCTGTACCAGAGTTGACATTGAATTTATCCACTCCAATTCACCCACCTTCTCAGTCATTCCGGTTTCTTTCTCAATCCTTAAACTCATGGTTAAGTGTATATAGTGTTGCTCCTGCCATGTACCGAGGTCCCAGATGCTCTGTTCCACTCGTCACACTTATCAGCTCACAGTTCCAGCAAGTTACAGTGCAGAAAGAATGAGCTGTGCCATGTTAGACCTGGCAGCATTCCCCAATCACCAGGAACTTGCATTTATATAGCACCTTATGTTCTGAAGGTATCCCAGTGCAAAAATTACTTTTAAAATGAGTAGTCATTATATAGGTAAATCTGCACACAGCAAGGTCCCACATTCAGCAAATAAATAAACAGGCAATCATTTTTGGTGTTGGCTGGCAGAAATGTTTACGATAGATAAGAGGACTGAATCATGCAAATGGATCCTGTGCATTCACCCGAGCAAAAAGACTGGACTTCAGTTTGGCGTCTCATCTGAAATATGACTTCTATAAAAATGGAGCACTCCCTCAGTTGTGCATGAAAATGTAAAGCTAAATCATATGCTCAAATCCAGTGATGCTCAAACCTACAACCCGACAGCTAAGATCACCATACACCCACACTGCATATATGCGCACAGTTGGTCCATGCAGCACAGCAGGTCTCCAGTCGTCCTGGTTAACCCTCGCCACTGGATAAAGGCCTAGCTCGGTCAAACCCATGTAATGGGTGTTGTGCAATGGTCACCACACGTCAACAAAATCCACATACAGGCATCTTCCACCTCTTCAATTGGAAATCTGTGGAACTCGTGGAAGTCATCCTTGTTCGAGGGACCGCCTATGATGAAGATATCCCAGGATTAGAGCTCTCACCATCTGGACTAGGCTTTCTAATTTGTTACTCCTACAAGATTACTTTTAGATTTTAAGTTTATTGTTCTAATTAATACACTACACAAAAAGCTCAACATGGATCAGGCAGGCCATTTATCGATATCAACTTGCTTGCTCAGGATTGCTATCCATAGCTTATCCCTCTCCACTAGGATCCACATCCACGGTTCTGGGCAAGATCACTTCAGGCAGCCCGCCTTCCTCGCATCTTTCCCTTTGAGCCGTCAATTACTTGGAGGGAAAATAAATAAAAAAGGGAGGGGGATAAATTATAAGTTATTAAGGTTGATTTATTCTTCCAGTAATTAGTCCAATGCAAATCTCTATCAGCAAGATGAGCAACATGGTACTTTGTTCAAATTTCCAAATAGAAAAGCAAAATCAAATAAAAATACAATGTGTGCATTTTAAAAGCAATTTTATTCAGCATTTTTGACACATCTACAGTTGGGGGGGGGGGGGGGAAAGGAGGGGGCAGCAGAAGAGGAGAATTCCTTTTATTCAAGGTATTTTCTGGACTTGTCTACATGTGAATTCTGAACAATTTTCAGGCACCTTTTTTTAAGCAAACCATGATGGAAACAAAGCAAATGAACACACAGTAATTGTTTTACAAATACAAACAAGTACAAGATTGGCAGAAAATTTAAGGCACCTTCATTTAGTGTTTCCTATTCGGTTATGGCATTTAAAGGCAAAATTTAGAAACTGCAATGGCAACAAAAAGTATTAATGGCATCACTTAAGTCACTATTCAACAGGAAATAATTTTAAAACGGCAATATCCTTTTTTTGGTCATCAAACAGGTAGTGTTTATAAATGTTCAAATTATCCCTTTTGCCATCCACTCAAGTGTTAGTTAACAGATATTTTTAAATCACCTCAATGTTAAGCTGTGTTAGAACACTTTTGTAATCCATGCAAATTTAAAAAAATTGAGGGTAATTCATTGCTTTGCATACCATACATAAAGCATGCTTATAATGGGAGTGAACTTTCCCCCACTGGCAATTTTAGTATAGAAAAATCACCACAAGTAGAAAAGGCAATTTTCCCTTGACATTTTTGCTGAAATTAGAAGAATTTCACTGCCATTAGTCCTTAAAGAATGACAAAATGGCTTCAATACAGATACAATTGTTAGTGTCATTAACTAAATTTAAATATTTTCAAATCACATTTATTCAAACACCCACAGTACTCAGAGGGAGGGGGAGGGGTGGGGTGTAGGGAAAGAAGGCCATCTGTCAAAATGGACATTTGACATTTACAAGTTTTGGATAACTAGAATTTTAAAAAAACTGAAATAAATTGGAAACTAGTTAACTTAATTCCACAAACTCGTAAGTTAAGAAAAAAAATTACAAGACCTTCATAGTCACTTGCAGACCATGATTGCCAACTGTACAAATGACATTCCCCAGATGACAATTACATTTAAACAGTTTGACATAAATAGGAGTAACTGAATTAATCATTTTACTGAAATTAATGAGCTACATTGGTCACACCAAGTTAACAGCCTTTTGCACCATTAATTAGGTCTAGCTGGCTGCAAGGCATTTCTTCTATATTCCAGCCAAATACTGAACATGAATGCTTATCTACTCATTTGCTTAATGCCAGGAAGTTCAGCTAGAAGAAATCAAACAAAACTGGGACGTTTTCTGTATTAAGACAAATCAAATAATTTAATCTGCCTCTTCAAAATAAGCTTAAGACTGGATTGTGTATATCTAGGCATTCTGCAGCATATGAGCAGTCATCCATTTTATTAAGATTTATGAAAACTAGCCTTGTTGAAAACCTATGCAAAATTTCACAAAAAAACAATTGGCACAATGCAACTACATCTGGAAATGATCTGAAGGCCTCCAAATCTACAGGAAGAAACCAGCATAGCATTTGGATTAGTTTCTGTAACAGAATGCAATTCTCTGCCTGCTTTCCCCTTAACCCCACATCCCTGGAAACATGATTTTAAAACTTTATTAGCAAGACATTTTCTCACAAAAGTTTCTTTGTGCCCAGTTCACCAGCAAGTGGATTGAAAGACAGATATACAATTGATGTAAAAAGGATTCCACATGGTCAAACTTCATTTCTGAATTCTAGCTTTTCTTGTGCTTCTATTATGTAAGGTTTGAGTTTATTGAATGTAAACTTTTACATCTTGCTAAAGCATTCCTTAGCATTGGTCCAAACTTGAATTCCCTAAAAAAGAAAAAATGCATTTTACAATTACTTTAGCAGATACATAAATTTCAAGTGTATTAAATGATTTGCTTAGGTGTACATTTTCAAAAAGTAAACAATGATAACTACAAACAGGGTTATAGTTCAAGCAACAAGAAAAAAAATGTTTGACTTCCAAGACAGGATCTTAAACATATACTGCAGCCTCCATGAGGATTTGACATGCCATTTTTATATACTACAAGCTACATTTAAATAGTCAACAGTTCTGAATTTCTGAATGGACTAAGTACAGCTATTTTCTGTCGCTCACCCCAGTGATGGCCTGTCTGCCATTACAGTTACATGGTTTGTTTTCATTCCTTCCTTCCTGCCACTAAGCAGTGAACCTCTATAGTTACTAAATCCACAGCAACTTTAGTTCTAGTTAAAACAATTCTAAGCTCTGATGGTTTACAGTTCAAAAAGTAAAATTTTTTCCAGAAATGTCATTTGTTGTTGATAGTTTTATTGGGTATTAGCACCAATCAACTTTGTGCCAATTCTGTGCATTACTTTCATCTAAAAAGGTAATTGATTTAAACTTGTTTGCTACCATCCAATGGTACTAAAATACAAGTTACTTAATATCCTCTATTACATACCCCAATTATGCAACTATTAGCATTTATGCTCAGCTTCAGATAATTGTAAATTTGCAATTTATGCTCTACAAAATTGTAATATTTATTTAATTAATAACTGCCAATCATTTTAAATCAAGAAGGGCAACATTATTTTATATACATATTGAAAAAACTAGCTAGGCTGAAGATTGGTTCGGAATTAATGAATTGTAGCCAATCAAAAATGAATAACCGACAAAATAAACAGTCAATAGTGTGTCCCCAATTCTTACGCTCAATCATTTTCTTCCTATGCAGAAATTACAGGACATGGATTTGGAATAGTCCAAGTCTCAGACCTCTCCACAACTATCAATGTTGCTCAGGCCACTTACACACTACTGCTGTAACTTCGGCAGAATTCCTATTTACACACATAAGTGGAGCAGGAGGCATAAGAAACTCCTGTCTATATCGCGCACTCTACACAAATTTTATTTCCAAGGGAATAAGAAATATATAAAATTTCTGCCAAGCTCAAAACTTCAGGATATATTTGATCATTTCCACCTATACTTAGGCTTTCTAACCTTCAATCCCATTCATAGAGATATTTAACTCAACACTGATCAATATTGCCACAAATTACTTTATATTGGAACACATTTCATAAAATTCCTTTTGTAAAGAGGCAGATTTCCAAAAATGGTACTTATACTCTAGCCGTGCAAATCAGTTGAAGTAGATAACCTGCTCCCATCTATACCACTCACCAAAATACCAGAATTCAGTCCCTTTTCAATCTTTTGCTGCTGTGAAAATTCAAACCGCTCCTCAAAGCACTAGAATAATCCTCATTGCTCGTGAGCCAATACATTTATGTCCTTTTAGAAAAGGTAGGGAGCCCATAATAGCACACAGTATTTGAAATACATCTTTCTAATGAATTAGATTAAAACAATTTTTGACTCCATTGAGACACACACTGCTGCAAGTTAACTTCCACAAAGTAAATCTTTTTAAAAAAAATCACATTTTATTCAATGCATTCTGAAAAATTATGCAAAGGATACACAAGCTACAACTTCAACACCGACTGCTCGTCTCTACAATCTTTAAACACCCAGGGTCCAATAAAATCTTGAACATTTTCCCACTATTAGACTACAAGCCACTTAATTCCCCCAATAATGAAACTGCAGGAATATTAGAACAAACTTTTTATACAAAAGAGACAAGTTAACAATTTGTATGTATTAATAAGAGTTCAGTTCAATCAATAAACTAACTACTGCAGCCTTATAAATGTGCATTAACTCTTAGTCATCAGGTTTTATAAATTTCTCTCCAGGTAGTCAAAACATGAATCGAGAGCTCTCAAATCATGGGATCTGTAGCTAGGATTCTTTGGAGGCAAGAATTTTAACTGAACCACACCATAAGGAAAGGCAAATAATAGCTATTCAGTTCTGGTACACAGAATGCCAAAAGGATACAAGATGCAGCTAAACAATAGATCAAAATAAGATCAAACTAATGGAGAAAATTCATTAAAGCAAATTCAGAGCCAAGTTGTGGTAGCTGTAAATGAACAAAGAGTGATCATGCATGGCAAGCAAATTTAAAGTATACCAAATTAAGAATGTTGCACTCGAGAGTCAATTATAAAGTACTTCAATATTTTACAATTATTTAGTCACTATTAATGTGACCAACTTCTAAATAAGTCAAATCAAAGTTTAAATGTGGTGCAATAAATCTGACAATTTGTTGAAAGGGTTTAGTCACAATCCAAATAAAACTAAACATAGCTTTCAAGAACAGCAGTAATAACGTCTTTTTTTATTGAAGTACGGAGCGGGTGCAGGACATTCTGAAAAAGGAGTGTGAACAGCCAGTTGTCGTGGTGCATTTAGGTACCAACGACAGGACCTCATCCCATTTTTTACCCGAGACACAAATTTAGGGAGCTAGGAGTTAAATTAAAAAGTAGGACCTCAAAAGTAGTAATCTCAGGATCGCTACCAGTGCCATGTGCTAGTCAGAGTAGGAATCGCAGAATAGCTCAGATGAATACGTGACTTGGAGTGGTGCAGAAGGGAGGGATTCAAATTCCTGGGACATTGGAACCGGTTCTGGGGGAGCTGGGACCAGTACAAACCGAACAGTCTGCACCTGGGCAGGACCGGAGCCAATGTACTAGGGGGGAGTGTTTGCTAGTGCTGTTGGGGAGGAATTAAACTAATATGGCAGAGGAGACAGAGGGAAATAAAATGGAGGCAGAAGCAAAATATAGAAAGGAGAATAGTAAAAGTAGTGGAGGGCAGAGAAACCCAAGGCAAAAAACAAAAAGGGCCACATTACAGCAAAATTCTAAAAGGGCAAAGTGTGCTAAAAAAAAAACATGCCTGAAGGCTCTGTGCCTCAATGAGAGGAGTATTCGGAAAAAGGTGGATGAATTAACTGCGCAGATAGCAGTTAATGGATATGATGTGATTGGCATCATGGAGACATGGCTCCAGGGTGACCAAGGCTGGGAACTCAACATCCAAGGGTATTCAGCATTTAGGAAGGACAAACAGAAAGGAAAAGGAGGCAGGGTGGCGTTGCTGGTTAAAGAAGAAATCAATGCAATTGTAAGGAAGGACATCAGCCTGGATGATGTGGAATTGATATGGGTGGAGCTGCGGAATTCCAAAGGGCAGAAAACGCTAGTGGGAGTTGTGTATAGACCACCAAATAATAGCAGAGGGGTTGGGGACAGCAAGAAACAAGAAATAAGGGATGTGTGCAATAAAGGTACAGCAGTAATCATGGGCAACTTTAATCTACATACTGATTGGGCTAACCTAACTGGTAGCAATGCGGTAGAGGAGGATTTCTTGGAGTGTATTAGGGATGGTTTTCTAGATCAATATGTCGAGGAACCAACCAGGGAGCTGGCCATCCTAGACTGGGTGATGTGTAATGAAAAGGGACTAATTAGCAATCTTGTTGTGCGAGGACCTTGGGGAAAAGTGACCATAATATGGCAGAATTCCTTATTAAGATGGTGTGACAAAGTTAATTCGGAAACTAGGGTCCTGAACTTAAGGAAAGGTAACTGATGGTATGAGGCACGAATTAGATAGAATAGACTGGCAAAGGCTACTCAAAGGGTTGACGGTGGATAAGCAGTGGCAAACATTTAAAGATCACATGGATGAACTTCAGCAATTGTTCATCCCTGTCTGAAATAAAAATAAAACTGTGAAGGTGGCTTAACCATGGCTAACAAAGGAAATTAAGGATCGTGTTAAAGCCAAGGAAGAGGCATATAAATTGGTTAGAAAAAGCAACAAACCTGAGGACTGGGAGAAATTTAGAATTCAACAGAGGAGGACTAAAGGTTTAATTAAGAGGGGGAAAAGAGAGTACGAGAGAAAGCTTGCAGGGAATATAAAAACTGACTGCAAAAGCTTCCATAAATGTGGAGAAAAAAAGATTAGTAAAGACAAACATAGGTCCCTTGCAGTCGGATTCAGGTGAATTTATCATGGGGAACAAAGAAATGGCAGACCAATTGAACCAATACTTCGGTTCTGTCTTCACAAAGGAAGACACAAATAACCTTCTGAATGCACTAGGGGACAGTGGGTCCAGTGAGAAGGAGGAACTGAAGGATATCCTTATTAGGTGGGAAATTGTGTTAGGGAAATTGATGGGATTGAAGGCCGATAAATCCCCGGGGCCTGATAGTCTGTATCCCAGAGTGCTCAAGGAAGTGGCCCAAGAAATAGTGGATACATTGGTGATCATTTTCCAACAGTCTATCGACTCGATCAGTTCCTATGGACTAGAGGGTAGCTAATGTAACACCACTTTAAAAAAAAAATGAGAGAGAGAAAATGGGTAAATATAGACCAGTCAGACAGACATCAGTAGTGGGGAAAATGTTGGAATCAATCATTAAGGATGAAATAGCAGCACATTTGGAAAGCAGCAACAGGATCAGACCAAGTCAGCATGGATTTATGAAAGAAAAATCATGCTTGACGAATCTTCTGGAATTTTGTGAGGATGTAATTAGCAGAGTGGACAAGGGAGAACCAGTGGATGTGGTGTATTTGGACTTTCAAAAGGCTTTTGACAAGGTCCCGCACAAGAGATTGGTGTGCAAAATCAAAGCACATGATATTGGGGGTAATGTACTGACGTGGATAGGGAACTGGTTGGCAGACAGGAAGCAGAGTCAGGATAAACGGGTCCTTTTCAGAATGGCAGGCAGTGGCTAGGAGTGCCACAGGGCTCAGTGTTGGGACACCAGCTCTTTGCAATGTACATTAACAATTTAGATGAAGGAAGAGAGTGTAATATCTCCAAGTTTGCAGATGACACTAAACTGGGTGGTGGTGTGAGCTGTGAGGAAGACGCTAAGAGGCTGCAGGGTGACTTGGACAGGTTAGGTGAGTGGGCAAATACATGGCAGATGCAGTATAATGTGGATAAATGTGAGGTTATCCATTTTGGGTGCAAAAACACAAAGGCAGAATATTATCTGAATGGCAGCAGACTAGGAAAAGGGGAAGTGCAATGAGACCTGAGTGTCATGGTTCATCAGTCACTGAAAGTGGGCATGCAGGTACAGCAGGCAGTAAAGGTGGCAAATGGTACGTTGGCCTTCATAGCTAGGGGATTTGAATATAGAAGCAGGGAGGTCTTAATGCAGCTGTACAGGGCCTTAGTGAGGCCTCACCTGGAATATTGTGTTCAGTTTTGGTCTCCTCGTCTGACGTTCTTGCTATTTTGAGGGAGTGCAGCGAAGGTTCACCCGACTGATTCCAGGGATGGCTGGGCTGTCATATGAGACGACTGGATCAACTGTGCCTTTATTCATTGGAGTTTAGAAGGATGAGAGGGGATCTCATAGAAACATAAGATTCTGACGGGACTGGACAGGAGAGATGCGGGAAGAATGTTCCCGATGTTGGGGAAGTCCAGAACCTGGGGACAGTCTTAGGATAAGGGGTAGGCCATTTAGGACTGAGATGAGGAGAAACTTCTTCACTCAGAGTTGTTAACCCTGTGGAATTCCCTGCCGCAGAGAGTTGTTGATGCCAGTTCACTGGATATATTGAAGAGGGAATTAGATATGGCCCTTACGGTTAAGGGGATCAAGGGGTATGGGGAGAAAGCAGGAAAGGGGTACTGAAGAAATGATCAGCCATGATCTTATTGAATGGCGGTGCAGGCTCGAAGGGCCGAATGGCTTACTCCTGCACCTATTTTCTACGTACCATTTCAAGCTCCTGCATTTTAGCAAGCACTAGAAAAAATGCATTAACCTTTATTAAAACTGTTTACTTCTCAAAATATCAAATCAGCATTTTCCTACAAGCATTCGTGACTTTGTGGTGTTTATTTGATTTCAGCAATCTGATAAGCTTGAACAAATGCAATCCTTCACCATCAGGTCATTTAAACCAATTTGGAAGTTTTTCAATGCAAACACTAAATCGGAATAGAACAAACACTGCTCTTAATAATTATGGATTGATGCCAAAATAAATCATAGCCTCCAGCTTCCTGGTGTGCTTTCATAGGCAGTAAAACTCAATAGCTGGTTTCAAGCTTACCCAAGAATTAATCAAACATTTGCCAAAAAGGCGTACAAGCAAATATCTACAGACTGAACACACAGAAGTAACGTAAAGTGTAAAAGTTATTCTGCATCATGGAACAATGGAATGCGTTTGCTTCTAAGGTGTCAACTGCTGACTTATACAATACAGTCAAGAGGAAGCAGAGTTTTGGGGGGTGGGTGGTGGAGGGAGACACACGGAGGGGGTGGGGGGAGAAATTCAAAGAAAGTCAGATCATTTATGCGTCGAAATGGTGAACTTGCAAAGCAGGACTTGGTGACCAGGGAAGAGAACACCTGCCAGTACCCTTTTTAAAGTTTTCAGATGAGCTGCCATTACAATGTTAATTCTAGATCATATGTTAAGGGGCTCAGTGGTTATTTTTCTTGTCCATCTTTTCCCTTATACATCACAATCATTCTATCCATGGTAGTTTAAAAAAAAAAATAGGTGACTGCATTGATAACCAACCCACCTTTTTGCACATGCTTATCTGCATCACTGCATAGCTGATGAGGGCCTCTTTCAGGTCATTATTCTTCTGTTCCTTAAAACGCTCAATGTCTGCCCAAGCAACCTTCACAAAATCTCTAAAAAAGTGAAGTAGATATCATAGAACTTTAATTTACTGGGAAATGTAGATTCAAGAAGTTCCTGTTTTATTCGTGTTGAACAGGAAAGCCACACAAGACAGTATCAAAATAATCTGATATTTGATGCAGCTGTAAAGCTCAAATATTGCAACAGTATAAAAAAGTTTCCATACTCATCTGCAACAGAATGTTAATAGAAATATACATACAAACCCAACTCAAAGAACCCAGAACAGGGACCCAACTTAAAATTTCCAAAGTTAACTGAAAATAACTCATGAAAAAAGTACAACAATTTGATGCAGACACACAGACCTTCCCCCTCCCCACCAGAGGAAAGCAAGGCTCAGGAAATGCCATGTACACCTTGTAAATTCATACAAGAGTGTAAAGGGAAAAAGCAATTTGGGGGAATACCAAAAACAAAACTTTAATGAAAGATGCTGAATGGCAATAAAAGTATTTAAAGAAGTCTTCATGGACCATCTAGATCAGAGTATAGAAACATAGAAAATAGGTGCAGGAGTAGGCCATTCAAGCCTGCACCACCATTCAACAAGATCATGGCTGATCATTCACCTCAGTACCCCTTTCCTGCTTTCTCTCCATACCCCTTGATCCCTTTAGCCGTCAGGGCCATATCTAACTCCCTCGGATTCTTTTGTTAATCACCTTAAATCTGTGCACTCGAGTTATTGATTCTCCAGCCATTGGAAACCGATGTTAAACTACTATCAAATCTCCTCTTGGCCTGCTCTGCTCCACGGAGAACAACCGCAGCTTCTCCAGTTTATCCACGTGACTATTCCCTCATCCCTGAAATCATTCTAGTAAATCTCTTCTGTACCATGTTATCAGTCAGCCTCCTCTGGTTCACAACACATTTCGAGCAAGCACATACTACACTGTAAAGTGTAGTATATGGAACAGACTTTATTGATACAGTACAGGTGATCAGTCTAACTGTATAGAGAGTAGCTTTACGGTTTCTCTATCTTTTGAGCCCTCCCAAAGAAATGCTCCTTTATACACCATATTTTAGAAACATAAAAAAAACAGGCGGCCATTCAGCCCTTCAAGTCTGCACCGCCATTCAGTATCATGGCTGATCCTCTATCTCAACACCATATTCCTGCTTTTTCCCCATAACCCTTAATGTCTTTTGTTTCTAGAAATCTATCTCCATTTTAAATATATTCAGTGACTTGGCCTCCACAGCCTTCTGTGGCAGAGAATTCCACAGGTTCACCACCCTCAGTGAAAACAATTTCTCCTAATCTCGGTCCTAAATTTCCTATCCCGTATCCTGAGACTGTGACACCTTGTTCTAGACTTCCCAGCCAGGGGAAACATCCTCTCCGCATCCAGTCTATCCAGTCAGAATTTTATACGTTTCAATGAGAACCCCTCACATTCTTCTAAACTCTCGTGAATACAGACCTAGTCGACCCAATCTCTCATATGACAGTCCTGCCATCCCTGGAATCAGTTGCTGCACTTCATCTATGGCAAGTATATCCTTTCTTAGGTAAGGAGACTAAAACTGCAGAGAATACTCCAGGTGCAGTCTTCCCAAGGCCCTGTATAACTCTAGTAAGCCATCCCGGGAATCAGTCTGGTGAACCTTCGCTGCACTCCCTCAATAGCAAGAACGTTCTTTCTCAGATTAGGAGACCAAAACTGAACACAATATTCCAGGTGAGGCCTCACCAAGGCCCTGTACAACTGGAGTAAGACCTCCCTACTCGTATACTCAAATCCCCTAGCTATGAAGGTCAACATACCATTTGCCTTCACCACCTGCTGTACCTGCATGCCAATTTTCAATGACTGATGTACCATGACATCCAGGTCTCGTTGCACTTCCCCTTTTCCTAATCTACCATTCAGATAATACTCTGCCTGTGTGTTTTTGCTCCCAAAGTGGATAACCTCACATTTATCCACATTATACTGCATCTGCTATGCAATTGCCCACTCACCTAACCTGTCGAAGTCACCCTGCAGCCTCTTAGCATCCTCCTCACAGCTCACACCACCTAGCTTAGTGTCATCTGCAAACTTGGATATATTACTCAATTCCTTCATCCAAAATTATTAATGTATATTGTAAATAGCTGTGGTCCCAGCACTGAGCCCTGCGGCACCCCACTAGTCACTGCCTGCCATTCTGAAAAGGATCCGTTTATCCCAACTCTCTGCTTCCTGTCTGCCAACCAGTTCTCTATCCACATCAGTACATTACCCCCAATACCACGTGCTTTAATTTTGCACACCAATCTCTTGCGTGGGACCTTGTCAAAAGCCTTTTGAAAGTCCAAATACACCACATCCACTGGTTCTCCCTTGTCCATTCTACTAGTTACATCCTCAAAAAATTCCAGAAGATTTGTCAAGGACGATTTCCCTTTCATAAATCCATCTTGACTTGGACCAATCCTGTCACTGCTTTCCAAATGCACTGTTATTTTATCTTTAATAATTGATTCCAACATTTTCCCCACTACTGATATCAGGCTAACTAATATAATTACCCATTTTCTCTCCCTCCTTTAAAAAAGTGATGTTACATTAGCTACCCTCCCAGTCCATAGGAACTGATCTAGAGTCAATAGACTGTTGGAAAATGATCACCAATGCATCCACTATTTCTAGGGCTACTTCCTTAAGTACTCTGGGATGCAGACTATCAGGCCCCGGGGATTTATCGGCCTTCAATCCCATCAATTTTCCGCCCAATAAGGATATCCTTCAGTTCCTACTTCTCACTAGACCCTCAGTCCCCCAGTACTTCCAGAAGGATATTTGTCTTTCTTCGTGAAGACAGAACCAAAGTATTTGTTCAACTGGTCTGCCATTTTTGTTCCCCATTTATAAATTCACCTGAATCTGACTGCAAGGGTCCTACGTTTGTCTTCATTAATCATTTTCTCTTCACACATCTATAGAAGCTTTTGCAGTCAGTTTTTATGTTCCGGCAAGCTTCCTCTCATACTTATTTTCCCCCTCCTAATTAAACCCTTTGTCGTCCTCTGCTGAATTCTAAATTTCTCCCAGTCCTCAGGTTTGCTTCTTTTTCTGGACCATTTATATGCCTCTTCCTTGGATTTAACACGATCCTTAATTTCCCTTGTTAGCCACGGTTGAGCCACCTTCCCAGTTTTATTTTTACTCCAGACAGGGATGTACAATTGAAGTTCATTCATGTGATCTTTAAATGTTTGCCATTGCCTATCCACCATCAACCCTTTAAGTATCATTTGCCAGTCTATTCTAGCCAATTCACGTCTCATACCATCGAAGTTACCTTTCCTTAAGTTCAGGACCCTCGTCTCTGAATTAACTGTCACTCTCCATCTTAATAAAGAATTCTACCATATTATGGTCACTCTTCCCCAAGGGGCCTCGCACAACAAGATTGCCAATTAGTCCTTTCTCATTACACATCATCCAGTCCTCTAGTTGGTTCCTCGACATATTGGTCCAGAAAACCATCCCTAATACACTCCAGGAAATCCTCCATCGGATTGCTACCAGTTTGGTTAGCCCAATCTATGTAGATTAAAGTCGCCCATGATAACTGCTGTACCTTTATTGCACGCATCCCTAATTTCTTGTTTGATGCTGTCCCCAATCTCACCACTACTGTTTGGTGGTCTGTACACAACTCCC
Source organism: Pristiophorus japonicus (assembly GCF_044704955.1). Classification (NCBI taxonomy): domain Eukaryota; kingdom Metazoa; phylum Chordata; class Chondrichthyes; family Pristiophoridae; genus Pristiophorus; species Pristiophorus japonicus. The sequence goes on along the minus strand of NC_091979.1, from coordinate 80,076,663 downwards.
ACTAGCGTTTTCTGCCCTTTGGTATTCCGCAGCTCCACCCATAGATTCCACATCATCCAAGCGAATGTCCTTCCTTACTATTGCATTAATTCCCTCTTTAACCAGCAACGCTACCCCACCTCCTTTTCCTTTGTCCATCCTTCATGAATGTTGAATACCCCTGGATGTTGAGTAGAAAAAATGATTAGCTTTGAACACTCTGGATTTGGGTGATGAATCTGTACCTACACACAAAGTTGGATGTGCCAAAAGATTGCATCAAAAAATACTCCATAAATTAATTTTATTGCAGCACAACTTAACAAATAAAGCCTCGAGAATTCCACTCCTTAGTATCCACAGGCAAGAGAGTTAGGTTGGGACTGAGAGATTATATCTTTTCACAAGAACAGTTGCCGTAACAAAGGCATTCCTCTACAAAAAGCTATTCTCTTTAGAAGAAAACCAAGTCTGGTGTCTACGGGGCTTGAATGGACAAAGGTCAATTTAAGTGAACCTCAAGTGATGGCATCTTGAGGAATAGCAGTCCTGTGAACTAGCTACTGCCACATCCATAAACCCCACGGTGGTTTAATTGTGGAAATGCAGACATTCAACGCTGCAAGGTCAAGATTCTGGCTTTACACAAATTTGAGGAAGGAAGGCTTGCATTTATTTATGGCATTACTGTATTCCTCAAATCACTTCATACATAGGAGTAACATTAGTTTTATATGCAAACATGGCAACCATTTTGCACACAAAATGCCATAATGCACAGTGAATGCCCTACTCTTTTTTTAATGGTATTAGTTATGGTAGGGATGTTATCCAGTGTACAGAGAACTTCCTGCTTTTCTGCAAATACCACTGGATCTTTATTGCCAATGTCACAAGATGGGCCTCAATTTAGCCTCTCGAGTAGGAAAGCAAATCCAACACTACATCCTATCTATTACAACAGTTTAGTTCCACCTTTGTAACACTGCCTATCTCAGTCCAGCCGCTGCCAAAACTCTTGCTCATTGGTGGGTGTTAATAAACTGAATTTAACCTATTGACATATATAAAATGGCCCATTCCCCAAAAACTCGAGTAAAATTAGACCATCATGACTAAACTAACAGCTTTTGTGCAAATTAACTCCAAATCCAAATATATTTGTAAGTTCACTTCAAAATACAAGTGCCAGAACTCCAGATTTTCACTGTCATATTGTCTACTGAATATTTAAGTCGACTGACATCCAAAGGACTTCTAGTCCTAACATTCTCAATGCAAGGAAAGGAATCTAGGAGGGGAAAACACTTCCAACAGAAATAACTCTCCCATTCAACCCCTTTAAGAACTCCTGGTTGGTAATGGTTTGACCTTCCATGCAGTGATCTGAAAAGGGAAATACTGTGAATTCAAATACTCCTCCAAAAACAAATCAATTGAATCTGGTGGCAATTCTAGACACGTGAATATTCAAAGTAGATCAGGATTAAATATATATTCTACACAAGTTAATGCTACAATACTGTGCATCAACTTAAGGTTTGTTTAGTAGTAGGATATACAAGTATGCTGATGGCCTTACTCGCACTCAAGATTTTTGGCCTTCAAAAGCTCCTCTCCATCAGTAATTTGCTCCTCCAACATTTTTAGCTTGGCTTCTCTTTGTTCTGGTGTCTCCTGCCCAAAAAGTTTGCTGGTCATACCTTTTAGAGAGAATGTTCGCACGGTCTACACAACAGATTAGAAAATAAAAATAGATTTGATCATTCAGAAGTTGCAAATTAACATTTTCCATAAAGATATAGACCAATTGTCACTGCAGGAAGCATTTAAGAATTACTGCTCAAAAATAGAATTGTGCAAATGTGAAATGTTTAAAACTATCTATTCAGGCAGCAGAAAGGATAATGAAGAACTCCTGTGCCAACTGAATCCAGATGTTATGGTTAGTTAACACTGGTTAGTGAAAACAAATAATTTGTTCCAGAAACTACAAGCATTTCACCCTAGTGTTCCAGTTTCAAAAGATAAAATAGCATTACTGCTGAATGTATTCTGCTTTCAGAAGTAACACTAAAGTTTCATGTACCATTACACTTCAACAGATTTTAGCAAGAAGTCGTCAAAAATTGAGACAAGATCTTAGGTAATATTATCTATTCCAAGTATTGTGCCTCATTATTTGAATGTAATGTTTCATCGTCCACATGGAAGTGAACAGGGCATCAAGTAACAGGACAAGTCATGTAGCACTGTCTCCTTAAGACTTCATCCTCGCCACAAGTATGCAATTTCCCTGCCTGAAGCTCCATATAAATTCTCATTGTGGATTCTTTCCCCAGTCGTTTAATGGAAGCAGCAGACCCTGACTCAAGCTGTATAAAAATTCTAATTATGGATTCTTTCCCCAGGCTTTTGATGGAAGCAGCAGACGACCAAGCCGATTCAATAAGAGCAATTACACAAAAAATACTCTGCCAGAATCTGACAACAGTGATAAAAAAAAGTGCAACTCCCAAGAGTGCAAGTGGGGATTTCTTTGTCTGACCGCCTCCTGAACCAAGTTGCACAAGTCCTGTTGCATTGTAAAGGAGCCCTGGATTACTCAAGACATTCTAGATTGCTCCAGAGGTTGGGTACTGGTTCATCCTAACAATCAAGAATGACTCGTGTTTGGTCAGTTATTTTTCTTTTTAAAAAAAAGTTTTGCCAGCAGCTCAACAAAGAGCTGACATTAGGCAGCAGTCTCCACATAAAAAGATACCCAAGCTGTAAACTATTTCAATGGCTAACTGCACAATGCAAATGACATATGGAAGTCAATTATTCCTTGGCGAGAAGTGCACCTGACTACAAATTTAATCTGCGCCACTTGGTAGCAAACATACTTGCTCCAAAGAAAGTTGGGAATTGATCATCCTGATTTGTACAGATGCAACAGAGGCCCCTCCTCTCTCAAATTAAAAAAAAAGAGTGGATGAAGTGAGTGATAGAGGAAAATAGTATGCAAGGTACTGAAGTACTGAGCCATTAACTTAAAATTTTCCTTCAGGAAAGAAAATTACTTGACTAAAAGAGTTTCTCTTGGCCGAGTGCCAGTTAAAACAAAAACACTTTTTCCCCCACCCACCAAAATAGGTGAAGGTCTTCAGGATATACTCAACATGGAATTGAGGTTTCAATTGTTGCTTTGTAGATAGTCACAGAACTGATAATTGTGCATCAGGTGACACTTGTGTAACATTCCTTAATGAGACTGATCTGATAACTAAAATCCATCTGATGAATCTAAATAATCTTTGTTCCATAATGAATGCAGAGGATGACTTAGCAGTTTTTAAATAGTCAACCACTGTACAATAAGTTCTTCTCTATTCCCTGACTGATTTGCGAATCTACTATTTTAATGCAGATTTAACTTGAAGTCTCAGCTGCAGAGCACAAAAGGTCAAGCAAGTCTTTCTTTCAAGAGCTTAAAAAGCTGTGTACCACAAGTAGTAATGACAGACTTGAAGTCAAGATCAACAACTAGGTCTAGATTATAATACTTCAAATCATGCTATCAACTGATGTATCCAAAGTGCTAGAGCAAAAACCTGAGTTATAGCAAGACAAACATCTGAATTAACATAAAATGTGTTCGTGATCAAGACTATAATTAAACAGTTTAGTAGCTTAGCCAAAAGAAACACCAAATAAATTGAAATTGAAAATCTTTTTCCTAGTGCAGTGCACTAGTACAATACCACTACTCTTTCAAAACCAACTTAAAACCATGAGGCATTTTATACATGGACCAAGATCACTGGTTGCAAGGCTAATACAAGAAAAGCATTAAAAGTCTGATTCCCCAATTGATTGATGGCCAAATCATTAAAATGGCAGAGTTACCCAATTTGCCTTTCTAATTTATTTGCATATAATGGCTTGTTTGCTTTGCATAGAGTAAAATGTACTTGCAGTTTCTGTATATACTTTAAATAATGCAAATTCAAATTAAATCCAATTCAGAGAAATTCTGCATGTCTGGCAACTCAAATTTTAGTTACATAGCAAAATTTGTTCTCAGTCAGTTAATTAATGGCCCCCAAAAATTCATTAACTTTTGGCTTACACAAAATCAGGTCTTGAATTTGGGGAAGAAAAAAAAAATCATGATCATGTCAGAGTATTATTAGTGATTTACATTTCAGCAACCACATCTGTTATATTGCTTTTTATACAATTGAAGATCTTTGATCATGGCCATGCAAACCCAGAACACCCAATTCAAGCAGGAGTAGATTCACATGCCAAATTCAAAATTCACGATTGTTTTTTGTGGAAACAGTAAGCTAGAGGTTTTGCTTATTACAGAAGAACAGTACCAACTAAATAAATCCTCCTGGAAATGCAGAATGGTTCTCACAGCCCTTGGCCCATCACCCACACAAGCCAGTAGTGTAGCACACTGGCACCACCTCACCTCTTAGGAACCTACCACTGCAAGTTGCCTGCTTATATCTGCAGTTGCCTACAGTGCTTGAGATTTGCACTCCGTGCTCTTCCATGCAAGTTGAACTCTACACATGTACTTAATAGCACTAAAAGTTCAAAGCATTAAAATAAATGCAGCAGAGATAGTATCGAATCTTCATTTGGTTGAAATCAAGAAACTGAATCGGCTGGGGGACATACAACCATCGTGCTTTCTAAGAGATAGAAATGTAGACTAGTAATGGGGACAGTGGTGAAAACAGTCGCACCCCAGTAGCTAGCTCCTCCCTTTGTTGTTTCTTTGATGTTAGATCCAAAGCAGCCATCTCCAAATCATACTGTTGTAGTTCATGCTTTCTGCATACAGACCTAGAATTTAAAAAAAAAGATTCAAGTTAAAATACCAATAGTGTAACACTTAGTTCTCATCCTAATTTGATTTAAACTGTTTCTGCAATTCAATGATTCTGTAAAAAGCTCCTTAGATTTGCATTGTGATAATACCCATTTTTATATTATTTAAATTCAAGGAGTTTAATAATGGAAACATTTGAACTTGCAAATGTGAGATTAATATGTGCCAAATATTAGTCAGGATAATGCCATAGGACTGGAGAATTTGAGATGAAGTCAGACTTTCCAACTGTTAACTTGATTTTTAATTTAGGAAAAAATGTTTGTACAACTGCTAATCTGGCTTCTTACCAGATTTCCAACTATTTAGTTTGTTTCTATTTTTAAATTTTCCTATCCTCGTGCAAGAATCGTCTTCCCAGTTACACCTTTTCTTTCCCAAGGTAGAAAGCATGCACTACAATTCCAGGGCACAATAGTATTTTGGTAGATGTAGGCCAGACAGTGCTGTAACAGCAGTTTTTAGCCATAATTTATACATTGCAGTTTCACCATGTTTGTTACTGTACATCAGGATTCATCCCTGGAGTCTGGAGGATTTATAGGAATGCTAGGAGCTATTTGTTTGAAAACTGACTTAATCCGTTACAAAAAGAAACATTAGCTATGCATTAATGGAAATATGAAGGTATGCAAATCAGGCATGAAATTTAGTCAAATAATTCATCTCATACACTGGTCTAAAGTAAACATAGAACTTAATAAAACAGTCCCTACTCATTTTAAAATGCATCCTTATTTTGTATTTTGATGAAGCTGATTTCTTGCCATTTGCTTTTCTCAGGCAGCCAGAAGTAATTTGGATTTTGCTTACAAACCAAGCTAAACTTCTTTGCATTTAGCTAAAATATCAATGTCAGTTCCACAAACTAGCGATGCACCGATTGAAGTCAATTTACGATTCATTAAAAAAAACCACTGGCCTAGAAATGTGATGAGGCTGCGCTTGTTTTACAGGTGAAAAACAGATGCCAAAATGTCCAAACTGGCTATCGCCACGTGCATATTCCATGCTGCACGCCATATTGGTATAGGCATCAAAAGGAGTCCAGGGACTACACCTGAAACAGGCATCAAGTCCTTTATTTGTGTATACATTTGAATTGAACAGAGGTAACCATCCTTCAAAGGACGACCACCAAAAAGCTAAACTAAACAAATATTTACCCAAATGTGGAGTCAGGAGGTGCAGAATTGCTGCTCTCTGCTCCACATTAAAATATGGGCCATTAACACCCCACCCTTCAATCATAAATTTTCAAGGGACATGACTTGATAAATTGAGCATTATTGCTTTTGATGCAGAAATCTGAAGGAAAAGATCTCTTCCAAAGAATTTTTGAATCATCTGCCTATGTATCGAGGTTCATTTTTTTTTTTGGGTCAGGATGTGGGCAATACTGGCAAGGCTGCATTTATTACCCATCCCTAGTTGCCTCAAGGTAGCGGTGGCTCTTCTTGAACTGCTGCAATGGAGGTGTAGGATTTCCAGAATTTTGATCCAGCAATAATGAAGGTCTATAGCATGCAACATTTAATGATGTCGGAGAATTGATCTGGATTAGTATTGGATCAAGCATTAAAAATTGGTCTTAAAACCAATTTTCCCCAGTATTTCATTGCAACAACTTCAGTTAGCCACTAAAGTAACCTAAGCATTTTCAGATAGCTGCTTCATACATGGTCAATAGTCGCACATAACATGGTGTGCGACATCAAATGCTGAAAAATTGTATGGATAACATGGAAACCTCAGGTCCTAGCAAGCCAACAGTGTGCATCAAAGCAAATTAGATTGGAGCAACATATCGAGTTATGCATCTCAAGAATGATATTACTCAATGTTCTGTGCATGCAGGAGAAAGCTTCAACTTGATTATCCTATTTCCTCATATTGCTTTGGATTTAAACAAGTACATAATACACACCGAAGAGCTTCTGCAAAGAAGAGATATTCCTTTAACTGATCGGCATAGTGCTCCTCCTCTTCTAGAATGTCATCAATAGATGCTGCATATCTAAAAAAGGCAAAAGTTTCAGAACTTGAAATACAGCAATAAGACAACTAATGGTTTTGCTAGATTATTTTTAAACAGGTCTTTGCTTTGCCACAGAAGATATTACAATGTAGCCCACTTTAATGATGTGACTAACCAGTTTTTCAAATCTTGAACAGTTATCATATATGTTTACTCCACAGAAAGCCCAACTATTGCTACAGGAGACTTGTATTTTACTGGAAACGATTTCTAAAATGTTTACAACCACAGCTCCTCAGATCAAACCAATATGTGCAACTCTACAATTGCTTCAGTCTGATGATGGTTAGCAGGGCATCACATAATCCTGCGTGACCAATTTTTCCAGTCACATACAATCTAAAGCTCTTGATAGTGTAGTTTTGTGAAGCAAATGGAAATCAAGTGTGCAGTACAGCAGCCTTTTTGTTATTTCATGAGTTTTGGCATAGGTTTCAAAAAGGAATATGGGAACAATGCCAAAATGTTCCTGCAATTATAAAACTGGAAACTCCATTGAGGTTTTTTTTTATATTTAGCTACTTTAATTCTTGGTATTTCTTTGTCTTTTAAACACATCAAAATTATGTCAGTAATATTTTGTTTCCTAACTGCCCCAAAAAGGTTTTAAACTCAACAGGCTGCTTAAATCTTGTTGAGACATTGGGCCCAGATATACCCAGGAGTTGCTCCTTTTTTTTGGGAGCAACTTTATTTTTCTGGAGTATCTTAAAAATCCCCATTCTACACATTTAATTTGCGCCAGTGTGAGTTAGTTAGGATTTTTTTTTAAAGTTGATTTTTTTTTTCTCCAAAAGGGGGCGTTACCAGCCACCTACACCCATTTTGGCCATTTAAGCCAGTGTGGACAGCTAATAGTTGCTCCAAACTAAATGACTTGACTAAATAATGTTAATAGGATCAAACAGCTATACAAGACTGACAAACTTCACAAAGTTAATTTACTATACAAATGAAGCATTCATGGAAGCTTAAACTACAAAAATAGTAAAGAGACAAAACATATTTACTTAATTTTTTCAAAATATCCAAATAAAAAATAGAAGTACCTCCTGCTTGTAAGAAAGTGTTTATCAACAGGGTTAAGGAAAGTCTTGAGTAAGCTCATTAAAATTACTGGCTAGTTATCCCCCCCCCCCCCCACCCGGATCAAAAGTCTCCCCGCACCAACCTATTTCTTGTAGCCCTCAGCGCGGGAAGGCAGCGGCCGGCCTGTGTGGCAGGCCACTCAGCCTGGGACACGTGGACACGTTGGGTCACACACTGCAGGCACGCATCATCACAATCATGGGAGGAGCTACTGCGTATGCGCGAACGCTAACTGCGCAGGCGGACAGCTGCCGACACGCTTGGGCATAGGGCCCTGGCTCTGTCCCCCAATGGAATCGCCAGGCCACACCAAGTCCCGGGTGAGTTGGCAGAGGGGCCAGAATCCAAGGACATCTTTTTGGCATCGTTTGGATCGTAGGAAGTCGGCACATCTCATGAGTGCGCCGAAAAAAATGTTATACATCAAGAAAAAAATTATATTAATTAGGACTGTTTATAAGATACGTACACATCCATGTGGTGACCAGCACTCTGCAGTCCATCGCCCATTTCCTTCTCTATTGCACTCCATTCACTAAAAAAAAGTTACATTTCATTTTTGTTTTGCAGTCCATATGAGATAGCTCTAATCTCAGAAAAGGTCAATGCCAAACCCTGAAATGCTCCCCAAAAAATATATAAAAGAATTCACAACTAAGGTGTTAAAAGCAGCAAGATGCTTTACTAAAACTGTGTGTAGGATCTTTGATGAATTGATTAAGAAAATCATCATGCACAATTTATTTACACATCTGGTCAGCAGTGAATTATGGGAAGCAAGGAATTGCATATTCCACAAAAGCATATCACTTACCTTAATTTCAGAATTTCTCAACGTACATGCTTTATATGTACCAAGTGATTTTTAAAAAATCATTTGAAAATTAATGCAAAATTCCACAACTTACCTGAAAACCCTTCCATAATTTCCATGCACTTTGTATACACCATACAGACGATCTGCCACTCTCTGCAATTACAACAAACAGGTTTTTGGAAATTAAAAAAATATGAACTGCTACTTAAGTGAATCATTGTACACATGTGGATAACAACTTAATACTAGCAAGATTAGAGAAAAACCTAGATATAATTTCACAATTTAAAAACAAGCTCTAAAAATAAAAGGCTGGTTTAAATTCAGTTAATGCCCTAGCCTCCTGCCTGCTATAGGTACTAGAAGGTTTCTCTAATTCTGAATTATGCTGGGCTATGACTAAAAAATTGCCAACAAGCTTGGAATTACATACCGCTCTGACCCGCAGGAGGTGTGATATGACAGATTGCAGTTCATCTCCATAATGTTTCAGCTCCATAAATCTCCTGTGAATAAATGAACAGTTCATTAATTTAGATCAAGATTAAAAGTATGAAATGCAAATCAATTGAACAGCAATAAGCTGTTCCACAAAAGTATTACACATTTTTCAACATTGAGGTCACTGCAGATCATTATGACATGATGGAAAACAAGCACCTCTTGAAACTTGCTGGGCTTTCTCAGAACCTACAGTATAATGTGTGCACAACTAAACAAATAGATCAAGCAACTGCTTTAGTTCTTTTAAAAGCTCATTTACAGGCTAATCACCACAAGGATATATGATTTCAATTGTGCTTTCAACTCATCTTTTTACAGTTTTTTCTTAAATGCTACTATCAGCAATAATGATAGCTTGTATTGGATAATCAGAGAAATGGCATATTCCACACAACCATACCACTTTAAGCAGATTAGTCATCTCTGGCTTGCCAGAAAAAACTTAAATGCAATGAGTGGTTAGGGTTTAGAATGCAAAGCCAGATAGTGTAGTGAATACAGATTCAATAGTAGCCTTCAAAAGGGAATTGGATAAATATCTGAAAGAAAAAAATCGTAAGGATATGGAGAAAGAGCAGGGCAGTGGGACTAACTGGATTGCTCTTCAAACGAGCCTGCACAGACTGGATGGGCTGAATGATATCCCTCTGTGCTGTACTATTCTATGATTCTATAAACAGTTGAGACCTCAGCAAATCATGTGATCAGCACAAAAACTTGACACCTTCACAACTGCATCATAATGGAGTTTCTTTAGAGGTTGTCACCAAATGTTATCCATACATATTTAAATTGACATTTGTTGTTTGCATTATTCCATCTTGCACACATTGGCCCCAAGTTTCCACATGATTTGCTCCTGATTTTTAGGAGCAACTGGTGGAGAACGGAGTATCTTAGAAATCGGAATTCTCCACATTTAAGTTTTCTGCAGTTCTAGTCAGGTAGAACAGTTTCACTTTTGAACAGAATTTTTTTCTCAAAAGGGGGCGTGTCCGGCCACTGACGCCTGATTTGAAAGTTTCCACAGTGAAAACGTACTCCAAACTAACTTAGAATGGAGCAAGTGAAGATTTTTGTACGCTTGAAAAAACCTTGTCTACACATTAAAAAATCAGGTGCAGGTTACAAATTAGGCATCGGGAACAAGGTGGTGGGGGGGGGCCGGAGGGAAGTCATTAAATTCTACAATCAATCTTTAGTTATACTTATACAAATAAATCCAACCTGAATAAAAATTTATAAGCAAGTCATAAGAAAAAAAAAGTAAAACTAAGTTATCACAAAAAATAACCATTCGATATAAATTGCGAGGTGGTTATTTGGCATCTACAATGGCACGGAATTTGCGATCAGCAACAAAGTGACGCGCTCGCTGCTCACCTCGAAGAAAGCTGCCCAAAAAGATCTAGCGATCTCTGGGGGCACAAATTTCAGCTCTCCTAACCTTAAATCAAGCAAATCTCCAGCGCCCAGCAAGCAGGCTAAGCAGCCAATCACATTGAAGAATTCTCAAAACTGCTTAGATTCCAATTTACTTTATAAATTGAGAGTGAAATAAAGATCTGAACATACACATGATTTAGAAATTGAAATATCAAACTTTAAACATTTTTAAAAAGTGGAAAAAAAGTGGCATTTAAAATTAGTAAGTCAGGGCCAAAATGATTGCTCAGCAGTCAATGAGTTATTAAAAACCCAGATACCTCTCAAGGCTGAAACTTTTTTTTGGGGGGGCGCAAGATATTCCAGCATGATAGGTGAAGTTTGTCAAGCACTACATTTCCGTGTGATGTAAATTGATTGCCGGCTCCAGAGAGTTCCACAGCGCAACCTGTAGAAAAGCATAGAATCACCGACAGCAACTTCTGGATTTCCGCATTTATCTGCACATGCGTTGATTCCAAAAGTTGCCGTCTGAGTAATGATGGCAAACGCTGACAGTTTCACCGTCATTACCATCACAAAGTCCGGGCCATTAACTATACCTGCAGTGGGCGTTTCCATTTTGTCACGAGTACAAAAAAAACACTCAATTTGGAAACCTTGGTGTTCAAGGACAAACTGCTATAAAACAGACAAAAAGGTGCCTTCAACTTAGGAGGGAAAAAAAATACAAATCTGCTAAAAAAAACTTCAAACCAAAGTGACAATGTAAAGGAAAACTTACTTGTCTGGGTTCTTGACTCTGAATGTTGCATTGAGAGCTTTCAACCTGGAATCTGCCTGTTTAAAAATAAATAGTTAAATGCAAGTTTGAAAACATTTCTTCTCTGGTGATTTGCAAGAAAGAAATTTGCTCCCAATCAAACTCAATTTAACTTCAAAACTGGATGTTAAAGCTACACAAGGACAGCCCAGAATGCTGAGCTTCCGCCTCCCCCTTTAAAGAAGAGGTTTTTAAGCTCACTTCAGCACAGGTTCATCAAGGTTACAAGACTATGGGCTCAATTTTCCCCCAATGCCATTTTTTGGTGTTTTGCCAGAGTTACAACCATTTTTCTTGGCCACAACTATTCAAAAAAAGTAGCAAGTTTCCCTGTTCAATTTTTTGAAATTCACACCATGCAGCCTGTCCTGTAACCTTGGAGGGTGGAGCCTAATGTCTGCCGAAAAAATGCCCGCCCCCTTCTGCGCATGCACAGAAAAAAAAACACATTTTTGACATGATTCCTATGGGCGTGCATGCCCAGTACAGCTCCCAGTCTGCATTCAGCTATTTTTAAAGAGCCAGTTGAGAGAGAACTTTAATTCTCATTGGAAAAAATCAGAGCTGCAATACAAGATGGAACACTGCACAAGGACCAAGAATTTCTTACAGGATGAAGTGGAGGCACTAGTTACTGTGATTGAGGGCAGATGGCACAAGCTAGACACCAGCAGAGGTCACATAAAAGTTCCACCAACAGAAAAGAAATGCTGGAACCAATTTGCAGATTCCTGTGCAATGGTGACCACCCAGAGGTCTGGAGGCAAGTGCAAAAAGTGGCAGGACCTTGGTCAAGTAATATTTTTTTATTCAATGGAATTGCAATTGTTAATGTGACTAGCTGTATATGTCCCACCAAACAGAAAGATACCCTCTAAAAAGTTATATTTTCATCTTTGCAGAGGAAGGTGGCACACAACAAACGGGAAAACAGGAGGCTTGGCAAATCTGCACCCAACACCCTTGGAAGACAGGGTCGCTGTTTTGATGGGTCCGGTCTGGAGAAAAGCAACTACCACTGCACAAGCTGAGCCCACACTCGAGAGAGGGCAAGTTCTGCAAATTCCAGTCTGGCTTTGCTAAATGTTAAGTACTGCACGGGCTAGCTATGGTTCGATTCATGGGGATGTCTCCGTCAGCTACGCTTCGGTTGATGCAATGTGGTATCATTCAGCATGGTCCTTTAAATGAGCCTGCTGCCTGTGCGGTGTGCCTATTCATGCTATCCTGCCCCCTCTTTTGCTGCTAACCATTTGTCTTATCAGTTGCATTTTGTAGAACTTGAGGCCAAACCCGATGAGGCAGAAGATTCAGACGTGGACGAGCCTGAAGAGAACATCTTCCAATCCCACCTTCCAGACAGAGCATGGGGATGAGGGGGAGGTGATGGATGAAGTCCACACTGTTGGACTCACTCTGGAGGAGGTGCGGGTGCCACCCATTGAGGTGCCAGCAACCCCCCACCCCAGTGCTGGTGGGATATTCCATGGTTTTCCACCGTCAAGAGTCTGGAGATTCCAGTGGAGTGCAGCGAGGCAGAGTCAGGGCCCCACCATCCGAGGCTGCGGGTCCCAGTGGGATGCAGCGAGCCACACCCAGGGCGAGGGGAAGGAGAGCTCGACAGCACTCTCCTGAGGTGCAGAATCCAACAGATGTGGTTCAGATGATGACAATGACTGCAGAGAGCATTGACCTTACCCGATCACTCCTGGACACCATCAGTGGGGTGGGTGATGAGGTATCAGGACTGTCGGGAGAAATAACAACTCTCGAGAAATGGGAACACTGTTCGGAACATGAGGGAGGGAATATTGCAAGTAGTTGAGACACTATCAGGGCACGAGGGAGGGAATGTCAGTTAGTTGCTGAAATAAGGGAACACGCCCAGACCCCGCAGCCATTGACGGAATCAACTGACACTCCCACTCCAATCCCCAGACTAGCCTCTGAAGACGCCCAAGCCAGGCCTTCCACATTACTGCCTGCCTATCAAGAATTACCCAAGATGTTCGAAAGAATAAGTTTGGTACCAACCAGAGAAATGCTGCGCCACTGCCTGTGGGCAGGGCTGGAGTCACCAAGACCAAGTGAAGTGGGCGGTCTTAGAATAAGGTGGAGGAGAGATGGTGCAGTCTTTCATTGCTGCTGTTATTCTTGTTACTGTTGTAACTGTGCTCAAATTTAAAATGTCATTTTAAATAAGTTACACAAATTTACAAGTTTAAAAGTTTGTAAATGATCATGAAAACTTTAAAGTTTGATAGAAATATTCTTGTATTAACATTAACTTAAGTACAAACAAATGTTTGTTAAACTTTTGAATAAAATATATTTTAAATTATAATTGAATCATTTCCATTATTAACATTTTGAAGCAAGCAAGAATAATTTCCATCATTTGTTGCATTAACACAACATTACAGAACAGGTCCAAACAGTAAACATGGTCCATGTGGAATAGTTGTCGCTGAGCCTTCAGGCAGCAAAGTGTTCACAGTTGAGCTGCTGGAGAAAGGCTTGAGCATTGGGTAAAGGGGTGAGTGCCCGCCCTCCTCCGCCGTTGTCGTGCTCCAGGTAGTTGCATGGCTTCCACGTCATCTACATCTTCCTCATCAGCCACTCTCACTTCATAAGAACACAAGAAATAGGAGCAGGAGTAGGCCATATGGCCCCTCGAGCCTGCTCCGCCATTTAATACGATCAAGGCCAATCCGATCATGGTCTCAGGTCCACTTCCCTGCCCGCTCCCCATAACCCCTTATCAGTTAAGAAACTGTCTATTTCTGTCTTAAATTTATTCAATGACCCAGCTTCCACAGCTCAGGCAGCAAATTCCAGATTTACAACCCTCAAAGAAATTTCTCATCTGTTTTAAATGGGCGGCCCCTTATTCTAAGATTATGCCCCCTAGTTTTAGTCTCCCTCATCAGTGGAAACATCATCTCTGTATCCACCTTGTCAAGCCCCCTCATAATCTTATACGTTTCAACAAGATCACCTCTCATTCTTCTGAATTCCAATGAGTAGAGGCCCAACCTCAACCTTTCCTCATAAGTCTACCCCCTCATCTCTGGAATCAACCGAGTGAACCTTTTCTGAACTGTCTGCAAAGCAAGTATATCCTCTCAAATATGGAAACCAAAACTGTCAGCAGTATTCCAGGCGTGGCCTCACCAATACTCTAACTGTAGCAAGACTTCCCTGCTTTTATACTTCATCCCCTTTGCAATAAAGACCAAGATTCCATTGGCCTTCCCGATCACTTGTCCCTGCATGCTAACCTTTTGTGTTACATGCACAAGTACCCCCAAGTTCTGTTGTACTGCAGCATTTTGCAATTTTTCTCCATTTAAATAACTCGCTGATTTTTTTTTGCCAAAGTGCATGACCTCACACTTTCCAACATTATACTCCATGTCAAATGTTTGCCCACTCACTTAGCCTGTCTGTCCTTTTGCAGATTGTGTGTATCCTCCTCACACACTGCTTTTCCTCCCATCTTTGTATAGTCAGCAAACTTGTCTACGTTACACTCGGTCCCTTCTTCCAAGTCATTAATATAGATTGTAAATAGTTGAGGTCCCAGCACTGATCCCTGTGGCATCCCACTAGTCACTGATTGCCAACCAGAGAATGAACCATTTATCCCAACTCGGTTTTGTGTTAGTGAGCCAATCCTCTATCCATGCTAATAGATTACCCCCAACCCCGTGAACTTTTATCTTGTGCAGTAACCTTTTATGTGGCACCTTGTCAAATGCCTTCTGGGATAAGACACCACACATCCACTGGTTCCCCTTTATTCACCCTGTTCATTGCATCCTCAAAGAATTCCAGCAAATTTGTCAAACATGACTTCCCTTTCATAAATCCATGTCAACTCCACCTGATTGAATTATGTTTTTCCAAATGTCCTGCTGCTGCTTTAATAATGGACCAACATTTTCAAACCATAGATGTTAGGCTAACTGAACTATAGTTTCCTGCTTTTTGTCTGCCTTTTTTTTTAAATAAGTGCATTACATTTGCAGTTTTCCAATCTGTTGGGACCTCCCCAGAATCCAGGGAATTTTGGTAAATTACAACCAATGCATCCACTATCCCTGCTGCTACTTCTCTTAAGACCCTAGGATGCAAGCCATCAGGTCCAGGGGATTTAACCACCTTTAGTCCCCAGAATCCAGGGAATTTTGGTAAATTACAACCAATGCATCCACTATCCCTGCTGCTACTTCTCTTAAGACCCTAGGATGCAAGCCATCAGGTCCAGGGGATTTAACCACCTTTAGTCCCATTATCTTACTGAGTACCACCTCCTTAGTGATTGTGATTGCGTTAAGTTCCTTGTCCTCCTCCTCCTTTCCCCCCCCACCAACCACCATAGCCCCTTGACTATCCACTGTTTGGATATTGTTAGTGTCCTCTACTGTAAAGATTGATACAAAATATGTTGAGTTTTTGCCATCTCCATGTTCCCCTTTACTAATTCCTTGGTCTCATCCTCTAAGGGATCAACATTTACTTTCGCCACTCTTTTCCTTTTTACATAACCTATAGAAACTCTTGCTATCCGTCTTTATATTTTGCGCTAGTTTACTTTCATAGTCTATCTTCCCTGAATCATTTTTTGTGTCATTCTTTACTGGCTTTTAAAAGCCTCCCAATCTTCTGTCCTCCCACTAGTTTTGGTCAGTTTGTATGCCTTTTTTTTTAAAAACTGGATACAGTCCTTTATTTCTTTAGCCACGGATGGCTAGTTTTCTTCGTCACTGGAATATATTTTTCTTAAGAGTTGTGAAATATCTCCGTAAGTGTACACCACTGTTCATCAACCGTCCTACACTTTATAATCTATTTTCCCAGTCCACTTTAGCCAACTCTGCCCTCATACCTTTGTAGTCTCCTTTATTCAAGCTTAGTACGCTGGTTAGAGATCCAACTTTCTCACCCTCCATCTGAATTTGAAATTCAACCATGCTATGATCACTCATTCCAAGGGGATCCTTTACTAGGAGATTGTTTATTAATCCTGTCTCATTACACAGGACCAGATCAAAGATAGTCTGCCCCTGGTTGGTTCCAATACATACTGCTCAACGAACCCGTCCCTTATGCACTCTATGAACTCCTCCTCAAGGCTACCTTGACCAATTTGATTTGTCCAATCAATGTGGAGGTTAAAATCACCCATTGCTATTCCTTTTTACAAGCCACCACTATTTCTTGGTTTATACTCTGACCAACAGAGTTGCTACTGTTAGGGGGCCTATAGACTATGCCAACCAGTGACCTTTTTCCCTTTATTATTCCTTATCTCCACCCAAACTGTTTCAACATCCTGATCATTTGAGCCAATATAGTTTCTCACGATTGCAGTGATTTTATCCTTTATCGACACTCTAGAGCTACCCACCTCCTTTTCCAGTCTGTACTTCCAGATTGTCAAGTGCCCCTGAATATTTAGTTCCCAGTCCTGGTCACCTTGCAACCACGTCTCTAATGGCTATTAGATCATACTGATTTGTATCTATTTGTGCCATCAACTCACCTATTTTGTTATGAATGGTACATGTTTTTAGACAAAGCCTTTAATTTTTTTTTTTAAACTCTTTTCCTGCTTGTTTCTCCTCCTTCAAAGTCACGATTTTTGTTTTCTAATTTCAGCTTTACTTCCTTTCCCTACTGAATCTATTTTCAGGTTCCCCTCCCCAACAGCAAACCCCCGAAGTGCAACCCATCTGGCTTGTACAGGTCCCACCTCCCCCCAGAAGTGGTCCCAATGCCTCATGATAGCCAAGTTATGCAGCACACCAGAGTGAACTGACTGACAATCTCAGGGGACTATAGCAAGTAGCCTCCGGAATGGTCCAGGCATCGGAAATGCTGTTTCAAGATGCCAATAGTCCTCTCTATTATGCTACGTGTCACAATGTACGACATGTTGTATTCCCAGTCAGCTTCCGTCCGGTTACGCATAGGGGAGTCATGAAGCAGGTAGAGAGGCCGTACTGTCTCCCAGTAGCCAGCTCTGCTCTTCTGGCTGCAGCTGAAACATGGCAAATATATCACGCTCGCGCAGGATGAACGCATCATGGGTGCTCCCAGGGTATCTTGCTGGGTATCTTGCTTCAACTGACATGATGCGATGCATGTAGTCATACACAAGCTGCACATTAACAGTGAAAGCCTTTTCTGTTCCTGTACATCTCAGAATCCTCCAAAAAGGTGCTTGCAAAGCAATGTGGGTACAATCAATGCAGCCCTGTACCTTTGGGAAGCCAGCAATCTTGGAGAAGCCCACAGCACTTTCACGCATTGCCTGGGCGGTCACGGGGAACTTTACGTAGTCATTCCTCTGGGCATATAGTACAGCAGTCACCTGCCGAATGCAGATGTGTTGCATGTTGAGAAATGGAGCACACATCCCCAGTTGTGGCCTGGAACAATCCAGATGCATAGAATGAAAGTGCAGCTGTAACCTTCACTTCAACTGAAAGCAGTCCTCCTGATGCTTCTAGGTTGCAGGTCTACTTTTACTAACTCAGATCTCAGTTACAACAACTTTAAGGAAAAGCAGCCTTCTGACAGTCTGCATCTCTCTGGTGCAGGTACAAACGTGTGTCTCGCTATACCCATCATGGATAAGGCCCCCTGCCCATCACCTTACGTGCTCCAATGTTCCTCATACAATGACCTCAAATCAATTGTTTCCTCTGCAGCACTCTCATGCAGAAGGCTTGCACAAGGTATGGCAGTCAGTATTACCCCCCATGATTAAATTGTACCTTTGCAAGAAGCTCAAAACAGCAGGTAGGACAAGGTTCTCTCCCAAAAATCGACACCCTAGCATGGACCACACCCAGGTCTGAGCAGGCACAATGATCGGGAACCCCCATCCCGGGCTTCATTTGATGCATAGTGTAAGGCTTCTCATGCCTTCCACAGCACCCCATCCCGCCCAGGCTTCTTTTCAAACCAAGCCCCGAGCCAGTGTCCAGGCAAGGGACCGATTCTGCCGGCCAACACTCCAACCCTCGAGCCCAGTTTGGAGACGTCCGGTGGTGGTGTGACAGTTCTTAAAAAAAAAAACCAAGAAGTCCATTAAAATGCCATTTCCTGCGTTTTAAGTTTTAAAAATTTAAGCTTGATTATGCACTTGTGTTCTTGACTCCCTCAAACTTCGCCTAAAAACAATGGCGTCATTCTGCACTGATTTTTTAATGTGCACAGGTTTCCCTCAAGTGCACAGAAGACTTTTCAGGAGTGGTCACATATGCCATCCTAGGAGAAATTTAAATTGGCCAAACTTACATAATTGTAAAAAAACTGGCACAGACATCAGGTTACGCCCCCCATGACGCAAAAAAACCCTAAAATAATCGTAACAGTTACATTGGCACACAGATTGGTGGGGGGGGGGGGGGGGGGGGGGAGGAACTGTTTTTTAAAAAAATTTAGGCCAGAAAACAGTGCAAATCACTGGGGAAAATTGAGCCTCGTTAGTGCTGTGGCCGCAGAGGCTACATCCTCCAAACAATGGAGTTATTCGACAAACAGGGAAGTGCAAGCAATGGGAATAGAATGTCTTCATTAAAATTCATTGGTTATTCTATACAAGAGTTCAATTTTTTTTTTTAAAAACACCACATTGAGTGCATCTGTGGGCACTGCCAGGAATGGGAATTTGCCAAATTTCCAGCTAAATTGACCCTTATTACAGTGCACATTTTTGATGAACTTGTTTGAGAGTTCAGGAAATAACAAACTGCAAAAGCTAGTGTAGTTTTAAAAAGGAAAATTGTAGGTTTTCATGGATTGATATAAAATATAAAGACAAAGGCAAATAGTGGAGAGCTTTTTTTTTTAAAATCACCACTATTGTAAATATCAAAAGATTGCCATTGCTCAAACATGTAATTAATTATATTGAGACCTTTCAAAGCTTAATACAACTCAGATCATACCGTATGAATGTCATAAGATGGTCATGATCAATGGCTCAGCTTTACATCATGGAACCGATTGGCAGACGACCACCAATGGGAACCTGCTCAAGATAGGCCAGAGTTCTATCCTTTCCACATCCTCCTGATGTTATGGCATTCCTGCACTTCCCTCAATACCACTCAGGTCTTTGCCCTCAGCACCAGTTCCTACCCTCTAATACTGTTCCAAGCCATTGGAAGCAGGCGAATAGTATGCAGCACCTTCAATCACAAAGCAAAAGCAGATGGCAGCAACTAGAAGCATCGAGGGAAGGGAGGGAAGAAAGTGGAGACACCGAGCCTGGAGCCATGCTGAGTGGGGGGAAAGGTACAGTAATGTTTGTATTTGCAGGCTGGTGCAATAGTTGGGATGCCCGCAATATAGTAATCATTTTTTGACAACTATAATCAGTTTAATAAAATTATCTTTAATCATTCAAGATCTACAAAAACAATATTTTAAATTTCCCCTCATTCCCATGAAAAAAGTCTGAACGTTATGACAATAGAAAATAATTATATTGCAAATTTAAAATTATACTGGTAAAGTATAAGGTTGGGGGGTGGGGGGGGGGGGGTGGAAGGAGGAAGGGGGAGTTAGGGATGTTGCTCCTGATCGCTATCTGGTAACACATTGTTGGAAAGTGTGTATGACACATGGCGACAGCATCAGGTTTGGCTATAAAGCCCCAGTCAAATAGCCAGCATACATTTAACTTGCCAAGCTCAAGCATAAAGAATGACCACTCTGGCAAGGTACTGGGGAGCTGTCAACATAAATGCAACACCAGATATATGCAAATTACAGCAATCCAAGTGCTCTGCTTCATGGACCTAATTAGCTGCTCAAGGACCACACCATTTGAGTAAATCAGGATTTTTTTTTTTTTGCACATTGCTCCACATCAGTGTTGACAGTACATTACCAATTTGATTTTCCACTTGTGAAAATTAGTTGCTATGCATATTAAACCCTTCACTAGGCCCATTAAGCTATTTGATATACTGAGCAATACAGTATACCCCTCTATGTACTGAGCAACCAAGATAAAGCACCAAGGCCCAATGGTCAGGACAATACCAAGGTGTACAAAGTACAAGGATAAATTTAAGAGTCAGGAAATAGTAAGTAGGTGTGCCAAGCTTGGGAAATGAAAAGTTCGAAGATTATTTGAAGATTGTTTCCCACATTACATCAGTGACTGCACTCCATCGGCTGTAAAGCACTTTGAGATGTCCAGTGGTTGTGAAAGGCACTATATAAATGCAAGTTTTTCTTTTTAAAACAGATGGTTTAAAATAATGTGGGGGATGGGGAGGGGGTCAAAGAGCTGCAGTTTTCAGATTCAGTTGGAGTAGGAGACTGTGCAGCAAGTTTTGAACAGAGGATAGTGGGTATCTAGGAAGGAAGAAAGAAAGAAAGAAAGGGTAAGCCAGCATAATTATAGGTTGAGAACAAGAAAGTTCAGAGGAGCATGGCCATAGTTACATCATTGACTGTTGGTGATTCTTCAGGTTGTTACAGCACATGTATCAGGTGCTTTGGAGACCAACATTTCAAAGAGAATAGACTTAATTTTATTCTTGAACATTTAGTTATTGGAATGGAATATCAAAACACTCAGGAAAATCCACTAACATTTGCTTTAAATTTAAGGGTTTCAACATTATGAAGCCGGAAGCTATAGGAGTAATTGGCCAAATCTTGGAATTTTAGCAGAAATGCTTAATCCATCTACAGGATCAGTGAAAGGGTAGAAGAGTATTTTATTAAACTCCTTTCAAAAAAAGGGAAAGTCAGTCAATTTCAGATCTTCAACATGCTGAATGGCATCATAAGGAACTGTCTTCGGTGTCACCCAGTTCTGAAAGAATTATGGAGTTTCTTTCTCCAGATTTTGCCAGACGATCCAGTGTATGTCCTCTCTCCGTTTCAAAAAAAATGGCCTAACTAATAGAATATAAATATGGGTGCCCCAAAATCTGGCATTACATGTCTACACCACTCTGCAGGGAGAGAGGGAAGTAAAATGGGGGCAGAAGCAAAAAGGTAGAAAGGAGATAAGGAAAAGTGGAGGGCAGAGAAATCAAAGGCAAAAATCAAAAAGGGCCACATTACAACATAATTCTAAAAGGGCAAAGTGTTAAAAAAACACAAGCCTCAAGGCTGTGTCTCCATGCAAGGAGCATTCGTAAGAAGGTGGATGAATTGACTGCGCAGATAGCGGTCAACGGATATGATGCAATTGGGATTACGGTGACATGGCTCCAGGGTGGCTAAGGCTGGGAACTCAACATCCAGGGGTATTCAATATTCAGGAAGGATAGACAGAAAGGAAAAGGAGGTGGGGTAGTATTGCTGGTTAAAGGAGAGAACAACAACAGTAAGGAAGGACATTAGCTTGGATGATGTGGAATTTGTATGGGTAGAGCTGCGGAACACCAAAGAGCAGAAAACACTAATGGAAGTTGTGTATAGACCACCAAACAGTAATAGTAAGGTTGGGGATGGCATCAAACAGGAAGTAGGGATGCATGCAATAAAAGGTACAGCAGTTATCATGGGTGACTTTAATATAGATTGGGCTAACCAAACTGGTAGCAATGCGGTGAAGGAGGATCTCCTGAGAGTGTATAAGGAATGGTTTGAGGAACCAACTAGAGAGCTGGCCATCCTAGACTGGGTGTTGTGTAATGAGAGGGGATTAATTAGCAATCTTGTTATGCGAGGCCCCTTGGGGAAGAGTGACCATAATATGGTAGAATTCTTTATTAAGATGGAGTGTGACAGTTAATTCAGAGACTAGGGTCCTGAACTTAAAGAAAAGTAACTTTGATGGTATGGGATGTGAATTGGCTAGGATAGACTGGCAAATGATACCTAAAAGGGTTGACGGTGGATAGGTACTGGCAGACATTTAAAGATCACATAGATGAACTTCAACAACGCTACATCTGTGTCTGGCATAAAAATAAAACAGGGAAGGTGGCTCAACCGTGGCTAACAAGGGAAATTAGGGATAGTGTTAAATCCAAGGAAGAGGCATATAAATTGGTCAGAAAAGGCAGCAAATCTGAGCACAGAGAAATTTAGAATTCAGCACAGGACAAAGGGTATAATTTAGGAGGGGGAAAAGAGTGAGAGAGGAAGTTTGCAGGGAACATAAAAACTGACTGCAAAAACTTCTACAGATGTGAAGAGAAAAAGATTAGTGAAGACAAATGTAGGTCCCTTGTAGTCAGAATCAGGTGAATTTATAAATGGGGAACAAAGAAATGGCAGACCAATTGAAATACTTTGGTTCTGTCTTCACTAAGGAAGACAAATTGTTATGCATGCAACCCTATGTAACCAGTATTATACTGCCAGCAGAGGACATTTCTGTTGGAGTCCCAAGGGATCCCAGCATCCCTTGGGAGCACTGTATATAAGCAGGCCTCCCATGCTGCACTGGCACTTGAGTTAAAATAAAAAGGAACTAAGGTCACACTTACGTCTACAGTACTCAGTTTATTATGAACACAAATAACCTTCCGGAAATACTAGGGGACCGAGGGTCTAGTGAGAAGGAGGAACTGAAGGAAATCCTTAGTCAGGAAATTGTGTTAGGGAAATTGATGGGACTGAAGGCTGATAAATCCCCAGGGCTTGATAAGTACTCTAGGATGCAGATTAAGGAAGTGGCCTGAGAAATAGTGGATGCATTGGTGGTCATTTTCCAACATTCTATAGACTCTGGATCAGTTCCTCTGGATTGGAGGGTAGCTAAGTAACCCCACTTTAAAAAAAAAAGGGGGGGGGGGAAAAAGGAAGAAAGAAAATTGAATTATAGACCGGTTAGTCTGACATCAGTGGTGGGGAAAATGTTGGAATCAATTATTAAAGATGTAATAGCAGCGCATTTGGAAAGCAGTGACAGGATCGGTCCAAGTCAGCATGGATTTATGAAAGGGGTATCATGCTTGACAAATCTAGAATTTTTTCAGGATGTAACTAGTAGCGTGGACAAGGGAGAACCAGTGGATGTGGTGTATTTGGACTTTCAAAAGGCTTTTGACAAGGTCCCACACAAGAGATTGGTGTGTAAAATTAAAGCACATGGTACTGGGGGTAATGTATTGACATGGATAGAGAACTGGTTGGCAGACAGGAAGCAGAGTCAGGATAAACAGGTCCTTTTCAGAATGGCAGGCAGTGACTAGTGGGATACCACAAGGTTCAGTGCTGGGACCCCAGTTATTTACAATATGCATTAATGATTTAGACGAAGGAATTGAATGTAATATCTCCAAGTTTGCAGATGACACTAAGCTGGGTGGAAGTGTGAGCTGTGAGGAGGATGCTAAGAGGCTGCAGGGTGACTTGGACAGGTTAGGTGAGTGGGCAAATGCAGTATAATGTAGATAAATGTGAGGTTATCCACTTGGGTGTCAAAAACAGGAAGGCAGATTATCTGAATGGTGACATATTAGGAAAAGGGGAGGTGCAACGAGACTTGGGTGTCATGGTACATGAGTCATTGAAAGCTGGCATGCAGGTACAGCAGGCGCTGAAGGCAGCAAATGGCATGTTGGCCTTCATAGCGAGAGGATTTGCATATAGGAGCAGGGAGGTCTTGCTGTTGTACAGTGCTTTGCTGAGGCCACACCTTGAATATTGTGTACAGTTTTGGTCTCCTAATCAGAGGAAGAACATTCTTGCTATTGAGAGAGTGTGTAGCGAAGGTTCACCAGACTGATTCCTGGGATGGCAGGACTGACATATGAAGACAGACTGGATCAACTAGGCTTATATTCACTGGAATTTAGAAGAATGAGGGGGGAATCTCAAACAAAATTCTGACAGGATTGGACAAGTTAGATGCAGGAAGAATGTTCCCGATGTTGGGGAAGTCCAGAACCAGGGGTCACAGTCTAAGGATAAGGGGTAAGCCATTTAGGAACGAGATGAGGAGAAACTTCAGAGAATTGTGAACCTGTGGAATTCTCTACCACAGAAAGTTGAGGCCAGTTCGTTAGATATATTCATAAGGGAGTTAAGTGTGGCCCTCATGGCTAAAGGGATCAAGGGGTATGGAGAGAACGTAGGAATGGGGTACTGAAGTTGCATGATCAGCCATCATATTGAATGGTGGTGCAGGCTCAAAGGGCCAAATGGTCTACTCCTGCACCTATTTTCTATGTTTCTATGTTTCAAGAAGGGATCTTAAAAAAGGTATGGACTGAAAGATTTAAAATGACCCCTTTTAATTCTTGGGGTTCTGGTGGATGCCAAGCTTGACTGATGTTGTGCTTTGAAACTATGGCAAAGGGCACTCTTGTTCTTGAAGACAAATGACAAAGACCAGAGCCCCAATACAAGTTAAGCAAACACATGATTTGGAGCTCCCAAGCATATAGACTGCAAATGTGAGTTTGAGAACTAAGCTGCAAGAGGCACTTATGGCAGCCAATAAGTTAGCGGTGCTCTCAGCATCCCTAGAACCATGAAGGTGGACAACACATTGCTCTTCACAGATTTTTAAACGCCTGAAACTTGAAATGACAGCTGCTCGAAGTAATTACCTAGGCTTGAGAATACATACATGTGCCTCTCTTGGCAGAGCTGCAGAGGCAAGCAACTGTAGTTGAAGGTCTGCACTAATGGGTGTGTGGTGTGTGCCTGTACTTTGATCAATAGGATAGTAGCACAACTTCAGTTTATGGATTGTGCTGCACAGTGCTCTGAGAGGTATGTTATAATGAGGGCTCAAACCTGCACTTAATCATTTGTCTATGATGATCAACTTGTGACTATTCTTTTTGGAGCAGGGAGGAGCTGGGTAAGTAAATAGGGCCTTTTGTAGCCAAGTTGTCGCAATACAACCCTCAAAACAATTTTGAATAAAAGTATTTTTGGACAGAAAATTGTGTTGATTAACAGAATTTGTGGTGATGCACAATTTCCTGTTAATCAGTGCATCACCTTCACAGGACTATAGTCAATGCTGTGATCCAAATATTTAAAATACATACAGACTGGCTTGAATTAAACAAAGGGAGGATATTTTTCATTAGTTCCTTACTACCTCATGGGGAAGAAATCAGTGGATTTCTGCAGTGCAATTCCCCAGTTAGTGTGTGGCCAAATGTGTGAGTATGAGACAGATAATAAACTAAGGTTCATGTATTAAGATGGTATCTTTAAGCACTTTACACCTACACCTAAAACAGATAGTAGCTCCATTCAACACATATGCAGATTTGAGTCAACCACCTTCCAAGCTTAAAAAACACTGCAATGCATTAACTGGTCAGTAATTTTCAGAAATCAGGAGAGTTGAGTTGATACCAAGCATCAAGTGTAAAATACTTTTAAAAACATGTCAACAAAGGATAAATCACCGGGATTCTCTTGCACAAGAATAAGCTCTAAAGTTACCAACAGCCATTAAGGTGCTTTCAATTTGTAAAGGAGAATTTTCAGAATCAAATGCTCCTTGCTTTGCCATTAGCTATCTTCTGCCGGCCTTCTGTGATTGAAGTATTCATGAAAAATAAAATTGTTTAAGCAACCAGAGACGATGGCAGAGAGGAACAACAACAATCAGGAAAGTAATTTTGAACTAAGTCTCCAGTGGAAATTCCAGTTTTGGTGAGAAATCCATCATCAGATTTAGTCACAAATGATAGAGGACTTGCCCACTTTTCCACACGAGTACAAACTACCAGTAGCATTTTGTTTGAACAGCTGATAGCACCTAATGCCATCATGTTCTAGTGTATGGTTCATTGCATCCTGGCCTTTTGTCAAAGTTGAAAGCTGCAGACATAATTATAGTACATAACAATTAATGGACATCCATTTAGCAAGAGTATTTTACTTAATGGGGCCGTTGTCCAGAAATGAGTTCTTTAAAGAGAAAGCCTATTAGAAAGATTTGCTGTTCAAGTCCAAGAATTAATAACTACAGCAAGCAATTTGTTGCAGCTGAACATCCGGCAATGCAAGATTATTGCCCTAAGTGCCAATGAGAACATATTACAGCTGATGAGCAGTCAGCTCTATCCGAATCAGCATTTTCAATTTTAAAACTATGCTCATGAATGGAGTTGAATACTTCCCACAGGATCAAAATAAGAACTTGCATTGGTATTCAGCCTTTCAGAAGCTCAGGATGTTCCAAAGCACATTGCAGCCAAAGAATTACTTTGAGGTCGCTTGTAATGTAGAGAAATACAGCAGCACAAAAATGTCTCACAAACAGCAATGAGACAAATGACCAGATAATATGCTTTAGGTGGTCAGTCAGGGCATTGGGAAACTTAGTTCCTCTTTGACTCATGCCATAGCATCATTTATGTCCTCCCGAGAAGTCAGGCAGGGCCTCGGTTTAATGTCACGTCTGTATAAAAGGCACCTCCAAAAATGCAGGTCTCTTTCAATACTGTAGAGAAGTATCAGCCTAGATTATATGTTCATATATCTTGGAATTGGTTTTAAACTCTCAATTTGTGGACTCAGGCGAAAGTGCTACCACAGAGTCACAGCTGACAAAGTAAAAAGGAGAAAAATCTCAACACAAAAACAAATGCTATGCTAAAAAGGTAGTCCACAATTAACTGAGAAATCAATTAGGGGAAAATATCAAACACACTGAACAGAACATGGTTACTTGACAGAATAACTCACTGGAAGTTATTTGACTGAATTAATAGTAAGCCCAATGCAAAAAAACAATCCTTACAACCGCATGGTTCAGAAACAACATCTGTGGCAAGTCACATAACAAAAAAAAAGTGTAGAGGCCTGTAAAGCATAACTCTTATGATTTGGCTCAGTCAATTGGTTGATTAGAAATTATGCATTTTTCTCTCTCTTTTGGCCAAAAATAGTGCTTCCTTCAAAGTGTGCTCAAGACCAATGGACAACTGGACTCCTTCCAGGAAAGAATGATGGCAATTGCTTCTCGAACAAGCACTAAAGTGTCCATCCTAATTAATTCAAAAAACTAATTTCTTCAAGAAGCCATACTAGAACAGTTTTCATAAATTCTAACCTACAGCCCGAAAAACTCAAACGCATCACTCAAATGAGCTTAAAGCAATTTCCTCACTACTTAAAAATGTGGATGATTTTTTAAAAATTTCTATACACAATTAAATTTGTTAGTTACCTTTGCACAGCTTAAAGTGATGCAAAATCATGCACTACCTTTTTTTTTAAAAAAAAAGCAAACTAGGGAGCATTTTTTTAAAAAATTGTATAGCTCACATTTTCCCATTTACCTTGTCAAACAGATTAAAAAGTGCATTTTACCTTAGCTTGGAATCCCGACTCATTTGCTGCTTCTTTCCAGCCATTTTCCTAAGAAAATTAACAGTATAAGTAAATAACCAGCTTCCAATATACCAGTGTATGATTTTTAAGTTATTTTCACATACCAGCACCGACTAGCTCAAATACTAATCTGGAGACATTTGACTTGCGGAATAATTTTGAAAACTTATGGGCACTGAAAACAATGTTGCAGCAATTTGCTCTTATCCAATTATTTTCTGAACAGTGTCATTTGCAATTTGCTGGATATTTCAATGGAATGATTTTCCATTTTACTTCGAAAAATACCCAGTAATTTTAATCTTACAAGCTTAATAAAAAATATTCAAATTCTGAATGGGAGAAAACTGAAGTGAAGGGCAAATAATTTGAAAGTGAGGGTGTTTTGGTGACACAGTACTTTGTAATACACCTTGGAGTGGCAGTAAAATGATGAAGAACAGATAGGAAAATGAAACCTTCAACCAATTTTATACCAGTACAGCGTAACTTGGGATTCTGCAAGACACTGCTAAACCTGGCTTCTTTATCCGGGGCACAGTCTGACAAAACTTCATCAACACACCAGTCATTCTCTCAGAATCCGAACTAAACAGCAATAATAGAAGTGGCTTTGAACAGGTACACAAAAGGAAGGGTACTCATTAGCAAAAATTTCAAGTCCAGGGATCGGAGTATTTCCAGAGCTTTCCAACAGGAAATAAGAGTACAGTAGAATCCATAATAGAAGTAGATAATAGATGGTCTGTGGAAACAAGCTTATTGAGACGACAAATGGGCATTTCCTGTTCAAGCCTTGTATCCTTTGATTCTTGATGGGGAAAATTCTGAATCTCGAGCCAATGCTGTGGAGATATTTCTATTTTCTTCCCCCCCCCCCCAAAAAAAAGGAAAGGAAATTAACCATAGCAGCACTTAGTACTACACTGGAGTGCCAACTGAGGTTATGTGCTCAAGCTGTTTTAAGCTAGTCAATTAAAAAAAAAGTTTTCTATTCTCATTTTCTCTCCCCTCCTCACCTCCAATAGTGTCACAGTTAAACCAATTGCATTTCACAACGAAAGGTACTCAAAATGCAAGAACAGGGTTCAAAAATGAGGCAAGCTTCCAATACCTGTGTTAAAAATAAATAGATGATTGGGTCTCGAGAGAGGGCAGAATGAGAAGCAACACGCAGCAGAAAGTTTTCAAGACCAATCCTTCGTCGTTCAACAAAATCAGGATCCATGTTATCAGCGGATAGTTTATGCCAAACAAATTCTGCCTGCAGGAATCAGTTTAAGACAGGTTAGTCAACTTGTGCTTTATTATCTGTAAAATAAATGAGAAAATGCATTAACTCTTGAAAAATCCTGCAGGTTTACATAAATTCTCCAAAGCATTGTACTGGAGTACTCTTTGGGTCACAAGATAAATGTGGATGAGGAAGTCAATACCACCCACCTTTCTAGAAAAATGGTGCAGTCCCCCAGCACATTACCCCAATTATCTCAAAAGATTGCACGTTATTTTGCCTCTACTATCTCATCCAGAAGTCAATTTAAAGTATGGATTACTCTTCACAAGAACTTCCCAACCAGAATCCTAAATTTTCACTTCAATGTGAACACACCAGATAGATGTCCATGGTGTTGTTCAGCACAAGTCATAAGATAAAGGGTTTAGGATGTTTTACTGTGTAATGCGCAATTTATCTGATCACTCCCCTGGCTTTCCATTTGTAGGTCAATAAAGGTATCTCAAGAGGATAGTTAGAAAAATACAGGTGTATTGTAGAAGAGGAAATGTAGTGATATGGATAGAGTTGCTTAATGGAGAAAACAAAAGTTAGGGTCAGTGAGTTTTGCTCAGACTGCAGAAGGTTTGGAAGTGGTGCCCCCAAGGGTCAATGCTGGGTCTACTTTTGTTCTCTTGTATATAAAAGGCAATTTGGACTTGGGTCATCTTGAAACCAAGGGGTTTGAGCAACAATTAATACAGTAAAAGACTTCAGGAAGACATATTGGTTAGTAGAATGGGCAGTTGGCATTTGCAATTTCCATGAATCATAGAATGATACAGCAAATGAGGCTGCCATTCAGCCCATTATACATGCATCAGCTCTTTGGTAGAGCTATTCAATTAATCCCACTCCCCTACTCTTTCCCCATAGCCCTGTTTTTTTTTCTCCAAGTATTTATCCAATTCTCATCTGAATGTTACTATTGAATCTGTTTCCACTGCCCTTTCAAGCAATACGTTCCAGATCACAACTTGCTGTGTAAAAAAAAGTTTCCTCATATCACCTCTAGTCACCTTAAATTGGTGTCCACTGGTTACCAACCCAGCCACCACTGGAAACAGTTTTCCTTATTTACTTTAAGAAAAGCATTCATCATTTTGAACACCTCTATCAAATCTTCTCTTAACCTTTTGTTCCTGGAGAATCACCCCAGCTTCTCCACACAACTAAAGTCCCTCATCCCAGTACCATTCTTGTAAATCTCTTCTGCACCCTCTCCAAGGCCTCGACATCCTTCCTAAAATGTGCCCAGAACCAAATACTCCAGTGGAGGCTAACCATTTTTTTTTTTAAACCTAAAAAAAAAGAATCAATGTCCTTTTATACTTAGCTTTTATAAAAGGCTTTAAAAACAGCTCTTTCAACTTGTCCTGCCACCTTCAAATGTGTACAAATACACCCAGGTGTCTGTTCCTGCACTCCCTTTAAAATTGTCCCATTTAGTTCATATTGCCTCCCCTCATTCTTCCTGCCAAAATTTATCACTTCACATTTCTCTGCATTAAAATTCATCTGCCAAGTGTCTGCCCATTTTACCAGTCTGTCTAGATCTTCCTAAAGTCTACTATTCTCATTACTACATTTGAGTTTTGCATCATCTGAAAATTTGGAACTTATGCCTTGTATGCCCAAGTCCAGGTCATTAATATACATCAAAAAGAGCAATGGTCCAAATAGTGTGAGAAGGAACATACTACTTCCCTCCAGTCTGACAGTTCACCGCTACTCTCTGCTTTCTGTCCCTCAGCCAATTTTATATCCATAATCGCATGGGCTTTAATTTTGAGAACAAATTGATTAAGTGGTACTTGGTCAAATGCCTTTTGAAAGTCCATATACACATCAACCCTCTCCATTACTTCAAAGAAGTCGATCAAGTTAGTCAAACACGATTTGCTTTTAACCAGTGCTGACTTCATTTATTATCCCATACTTTTTCCAAATGACTTAATTTTGTCCTAGATGGTAAAGATTCTCCACCACTGACTGGTCTGTGGCTGCTGGATTTATCCCTCTTTTTTTATATAAAGAGGGGTGCAACATTTGCAATCCTCTAGTCCTCTGGCACCCACCCCCATATCAAAGGAGGATTGGAAGATTTGTGGCCAAAGCCTCCACAATTTCCACCCTTAGTTTCCTCAGTAACCTTGGATGCATCCCAGTTAGACCGGGTGACTTTTTTTAAACTTTGAGGACCTCCAGCCTTTTACATACATTCTCTTGATCCATTTTTATTCTATCCAATATCACAACTCCCTCCTTGTTTACTGCTACATTAGCATCATCTTCTCTAGTGAAGACAGATGCAAAGTACTCATTTAGGGCCCAAATTTGGCCCACCCATTTTCTCAGCACTCACGTGAGATGCTCAGACTTCCTAGGATCAAAACGGTGCCAAAGAGATGTCTCCAGATTCTGGCCCCTCTGTCGACTCTCCCGGGGCTTGGCACAGCATGGAGAGTCCATGGGCGGGGGGGGGGGGGGGGGGGGGGGGGGCAGAGCCAGGGCCCTGCGCCTAAAAGAGTGCCGGCAGCTGTCCGCATGTGCAGTAGAGCGTTCGCGCATGCGCAGTAGCTCCTCCTATGATGATGATGGCTGCAGCGTGGGACCCGATGCATCCCGCCCCTATCCCGGGCCATGTGGCCTGCCGCAACAGGCCGGCCCGCTGCCTTCCCGCGCTGAGGCTACAAGAAACAGGTTGGTGCAGGGAGACTTTTGACTCCGGGGGGGTGGGGGCGGAGGGAGGGGAAAAGAGTTTTGATTGTGGTTTTGGGGGGGGGGGGGGGGGGATGATAACAGTGTAGCAAGTAATTTTAATGAGCTTACTCAAGACTTTCCTTAACCCTGTTGATGAAAATACTTTCCTACGAGCAGGAGGTACTTCTATTTTTTATTTTTATTTAAATTTTTTGAAAAAATTTAAATATGTTGCGTTTCTCTACTACTTTTATTTTTGTAGTTTAAGCTTCCATGAGTAGAAACATAGAAGATAGGAGTAGGCCCTTCGAGCCTGCACCGCCATTCAATGAGTTCATGGCTGAACATGCAACTTCAGTACCCCATTCCTGCTTTCTCACCATACCACCCCTTGATTCCCCCCTAGTAGTAAGGACTACATCTAACTCCTTTTTGAATATATTTAGTGAATTGGCCTCAACAACTTCCTGTGGTAGAGAATTCCACAGGTTCACCACTCTGGGTGGAAAAGTTTCTCTTCATCTCGGTCCTAAATGGCTTACCCCTTATCTTTAGACTGTGACCCCTGGTTCTGGACTTCCCCAACATTGTCTAAACCCGTCAGAATTTTAAACGTTTCTATGAGGTCCCCTCTCATTCTTCTGAACTCCAGTGAATACAAGCCCAGTTGATCCAGTCTTTGATAGGTCAGTCCCACCATCCCGGGAATCAGTCTGGTGAATCTTCGCTGCACTCCCTCAATAGCAAGAATGTCCTTCAAGTTAGGAGACCAAAACTGTACACAATACTCCAGGTGTGGCCTCACCAAGGCCCTGTACAACTGTAGCAACACCTCCCTGCCCCTGTACTCAAATCCCCTCGCCATGAAGGCTAACATGCCATTTGCTTTCTTAACCGCCTGCTGTACCTGCATGCCAACCTTCAATGACTGATGTACCATGACACCCAGGTCTCATTGCACCTTCCCTTTTCCTAATCTGTCACCATTCAGATAATAGTCTGTCTCTCTGTTTTTACCACCAAAGTGTCTGTTTCCTACAGGACAGCAGCCCTCACCTAAGTTTGAGGAACTCAAATCCTCACCAAGGCAGGGTTCTCATGAGATTACAGGAAATTGAGTGTCCAAACATGACCCAGTGGGTTGGATACAAAACAATCTAAAAATTGGGGCATTCCTTGTGCATACAACTTTCTATGCACTCTTAAATTTGCTATAGTTTTGCCCTTTAGACTCATGGCAGAATCCAAAGAATGGATATCCAGTGCTTGGAAGTACAACTTATCTCTAGTAGTGTAACCAGGCTGAAAGAAATTCTCAGGTAATAATTGCCGCAAGGATGACTCCATTACACTGGATTTGAACCTGGTTCATACCAACATCAAAGTTAATAAAATGGAGGCCTGAATTGGCTAGAGAAGCCTAGCAACTACAATTTAAAAAAAATTCCTGACTCAATTTAGATTTCTTGAGGAATGGAAGGTAGAGTTCAGTAAACGTCTCTTCCTCAGCAGAAGCCTTGAATATCCTTCATTTACAGTACATGTATAGGATACCAATTGGTTATAGGGTAATCCTCCATTCAAAACAATGGCCTACCCATTTGCCCATTGCAATTGATTGGTCTCCAAATTGGTGGGGGTGGGAAAGTAGGGTTAGGAGAAGAGAAGCAACACAGCATTTACTTTAATTCAACTTCCAGCATTAAAATTACTCACTCTTTTTTCAGGCAGTGGCGGTACAACTATAAAGGGATATGTAACAACTAAATAGCTCCTCAGCAATTCAAATTCACTGTATCTCCTCCAGAGTGTGTCTGGCACAGAATTCTCATCTTCATTTGGGGAATCAACTTGCCTATGAGAAAGAAAAAAAATTAAGCACCAATCTCTGGGGCAGACCAATAAGTTTCATTTTCTTCCTGTAACATAAAAGCATAACTTAGAAGATAAACTTTAACTGCTGTCAGTAACAAAGCCACATTTCTAGCACCCAATACATCTATTGTTTGACACTAAACTCAGTGGACAGTATCCAATGTTTTCCCAGTTATCTAGGAGGGAAATCTTCACTTCTACAGAAGTAGAAAAGTTTACTAAATAGAAAAAGTGGTTCTACATCAATATTAATGGTGAATTTACATGAAGTACTCACATACCTGTGGTATGAGCGGCAAAAAAACCATTTGAAAATCATCTTTTAGTGCTTTCTAGACTAATTTAGATTGGAACAAAACAACTGATCTACTAGATCTGGTATATACATATATGCCAGTGGTGAATCACAAAGCTGAATTTTTAAAATCAAATATTCAGTCGTAATGAGGGAAATCAAAGCCATGATGCACGAAAAAAGCCACTAGATGAAACTTGCTTTTTCTTGAATCTTGTAGTTAATGTTAAAAATATGACCTTCCACACTTGGTGTATGAAAATAAACTATGGTGGACTTATAACTCACATCTTTGATGCTGATTATGTATCAATATATACTTTATCCCCAGGCCAGTACTGTGCAGAAGATCAACCAAATAAATTCTTAGAGTAGGAATACAAAAACAGTTAGCCAAAATGTAATGGGCTTTAGTTTCACAGATCATAGTACAAAACAGCTGCCATTCTCGCTTGCTTTTTCCAGTTTCTTTTTGAAATGCTTGAGGGCTATTTAGTAATCAAATGCAGAAAACAAATACAAAAACCCCACAGTAAAAGAGTTATAGTGCTGCCAGTGAGAGTGAGGCTATAAACAAATAAACACATACTGGAGAGGCTAGAAGTGCTTTCAGGCACTCAAGGTTTGAAATCGTATCCACATGCACATTACCCCTCCATTTAATGCTGTAAAATAGATGGTGGGCCATAAACGGCGGCCTCTCCGGGGGGTGTACGATGTGCACACGCGCCTGAAGAGGTCCTGCAAGTTTCACGTTTAGGCGTGCACTGCGCATGCGTCTAAACACGGCACTTGCGATCTGGCACTGGATAAGGTCTGCTTTTTTTTTTTTTAAAACCAGCCTAAGAGTTTTTAAAAAATATAGAAAAAATAAATTGTGACTAATTTTTATTAAAAACCCTGTCCATTAAAGTAAGTTTAGCATTTACAAAATTTTAACAAATTCTAAAACATTTAATTCAATTTTATTCATTTTAAATAAGTGCTTTTAATAATTTATCTATTGCGTTTTGTTTTTGGTGGTATTCTCATTGATAGTAATGGGAGCTCCATACAAGCGGAACTCACCATTACTATCAATGGGAATACTGCATTTTCATTGGTGGTCCAGGCCCACATGATCCCAGGATGCGCGGGCGTCTGCGCATCTAGGCCTCGGAGCGGAAATGTTCGGCCTTCTGGGACCATCGGGTATTTTCATAAATGTTATTGTGGTCGGAGGCCTCCGCCTGCGGGAAGTCTCGGACAGCAATTTCTGGCCCATTGACTTCATTCAACAAACACATCACATGGGCAGACCAATGGTTATTAAATTGGTTATTTAATAAGTCACCTGGTTTTGGCAACCCTTCTACTGACCTAAAAATAGAACTTTTTACATGCTCTGTACAGAAATAAAAATGAATCTTTGCCTACTTAAACTTATTTCTCAAATCTTAGTAAAGACAAGCAAATTGTGAACCCTCGCTAAATAATGCACACAATTCTCAAAAAGCTGTAGCAGTATCAGTGGAAAAATCAGAACATTGATGCAAACATTATTAAATTATTTGACAAGGATGCCACAAGGCAGGGGGGGGGGGGGGGGAAATCAGAAAATTCAAATTGCATAGAATATGAAAGGAAATATTGGCACATACATCTCTGTATATATTGCTACCGTACCCATAGGTGATGCCAGAAAAAAAGTGATGTTGAACTCAGTTAATTTAACAGCTGGGCACTGTTAAGTTTCAAGTAACTGCAACAGGAAATGAATCCGACAAGTTATTCTTAGAGCTGGTTAGTTTCATTTTGAAATTAAATTAATGGAGTGGGGCGGGAAGAAAAAAAAACAAAAGCACATACAAGCTCAAGCATACATGCATGCAAGGGAGAAAGGGCGAAGAAATAGCCAGACAAAAGCATGCACAAGCATACACGCCTGCTACATTACATTTTTAAACTTAACTCACTCCAAACTAAACCTTGCTCCTTGCAGAGCAAGATTATGCTGTGCTCCAGAAGGTTTACTTTCTAATCTAACTGCCAGTTACATCACAACTAATACCTCAAAAGCATTTACAGTATTCTATTAATAGTCAGGCATCTTTGTATTCAGTTCTAGAAGCCAATCGGCATCAAAATGCAATTTAAAAAGTGTGAACACAGTTACAAATATGCCATCAAGAGACATAAATGGGATTCTGAGAAATGAGGCACTGATTATGAAAAGAAAGGCAGGCCTGTGGAGTTTATGCAACACATTGGATTATTCCAGTTTGTCCAATGCATGCAATTCTGGGGACACCGTGATAGGAAGGATATTCGAGCCATGGAAAGGGTACAGCAGAGATACATTAAAATGCTAGCAAAAATAAGGGGCTGTGAAGAAGGCCGGAACAAACTAATTTAACCCCCTTTCTTAACTCCTTCCTCTTGGATCCACTCCTCCAAAGTGGAGGAGATGCGGTTAATGGAACACCCAATTAAAAGCTTTCAGGGGTCAACAATAAGATTTTGCCCACTCGTGGAATGATCAGCAACAAAGAAAAACAGAGATTCAGGACTCAGTAGAAGACTGAAGGGGGAAGTTAGGAGTTTTTTTTTCCCCTTACAAAAGCATCATTAGAACAGTACTGCTTTACCACAAGTAGCTATTAAGATATAGAATCAGAAATATTTGAAAATACAAAGGGTATGGTGAAAGAGCAGCAAAATGCAATCAGTAGATAGATCCAATTAGAGCTGAACGGCCTCATGTGCTGCAATTTTTTAAGAATCTTAACTTAAATTTTTAAACTTTCACCCCATGACTTCAACATACTCATTTGCCTGCATCATAATCTTGATTATCAAAAACTTTTAACCACGTCACAGAAGTTAGCCATAAAAACTTCAAAAAGGCACCTTCACCTTTCCAAAGTGCTTCTTGTATTTTCAACACGAGACCAACCAAGTTCCCTTGTTGAAAAACAAAGTGCAATTCTAAATACATATTACTCTACTCTAGAAGCTAGTTTACCTTTTTTGTTTAAAAAAAAAGAGTAACCCAATCACTTGGAATGCAATATACATTGAAATCCAGGAATCAGAAGGTTTGCAGCTTAGGACTTCAAAAAAAACAGCTGGGTAATTAAAAAACAAGTCAGACATTTCATCCTGGCTTGCAGCCTGAAGAGCAAATAAACTCCAAGTGACACAACCTTGCCTTTAACTCAATTGTTAAGCAAACAATGTAGAGTCAATAGGAATTTAAGACTTTTGTGCATTATATGGTACAGCATTTATATCCTTAACATTATTCAATTTACTGCGAACAATGGCAAGAGAATATATCAAAATTCCAAGACCTGTATAGATACCAAAGTCTGAGTATTCCTTTTCCAATTTCTTCTCCCCACAACCACAAAATCAAGGCCAGTTTTAATACAAAGGCTTTCCGAGCAGTCAAGTTCAGGATCATGCAATTTGTATACCCAATATTTATTCTGCTCTTTGCCCAAAATAATCCCCAAAGTAAATAAGTGACAATTATAAATAATGTCTTTCTAAAATTGGCTTCTGCTGCAAGAGTACTATATTAAAAATAATGATTTAAGCTCCTTCACCACAAAATTACATTTGAGGGTAGCCATTATATTACACAAAGACATTCTTTAAACTTTAGTACACTCTCTTCTTGGGGCTGTCTTTACTCATCCATTGCCAGCCCATTTCAATTTCACTGGAAATAACACTAAGGATGGACATGGTCATTTGTGACAACTGTCAAACTTCAGGTTGACTGAGTTCAGGAAAAACTGTTGGAACCAAAGTTTTCACCGCCATCCACCCACCCCCAGCAGCCAACTTCAAAATTGATGAACTGCAGTGAGACGATTTTTTTTTAAGTAAATGTTTTTTTCAAAAACTCTAAAGTTAAAATAAATTCCCTCCTCCCCCCCCAAAAAAACTTCTGCAACTTCTGAGAATTAATTGCGTCTAATCTTTGGTTTGTGAGCAGAGGAGGTGAAGGCACAATCTCACCATTTTATCCATTTGAGCTAGCCCACGTGCTTCAGCAACCAAACAATGGTTGTAATTTAGCTTTAAAAGGCATTTTTTTTTAAAAAGGGGTTGTAACTGACAGTTAAGGCAATTTAAAATGTATGCAACAGCAGTACCCGTGCACAATATTGTAATGCTGGCTGAACATAGGAGTGAAAAAAATGTTTTAATAAATGGCCAGGCTCGGGGGAGACAGGGGGCCCAGTGATGGAAATTATAACATGGACAGCCATCCCCCAAAAAGCACCAAATTTACCACATCTGGCAAGAAATAGCTGATGAATTCAGTGTCCAAAAACCCCAGGGCCTTGAAGGATGCAGGGAAGATAACAAGCTTGCAGAAATAAACAAGGTTACTGCCAAAGATTATTAGCTATGCCCTCCAATTGTGATACCACTATGCCTTCCAAGTCAGGCCTGAACAACCCTTTAGAGCTTGCTGCTACTTCATGTTGGCAAAAGCACAGCAAGCTACTGAAAGAATTTCTTAAATGGCAAGAATTAATTTGGTAAAGGAATTCACTCAATATCTGTAGGGCTAGAGTTTCCTCTCAAAATCACCCATTTAACACCCAGCAGTAAATTCCAGTCATTACAGCCAGGCAGTATTCGATACTGTCCACCCAAAATGTAAGTTTCATCATTAAGATCCGTTTACCACCAGACCTTAACACCTTCCTGAAAAAGCAGATCTTACTGGATTTTAAGTGGGCGGTATGGGCACCGATCTGGCAGGTTTGTTTGATATTACACAGATCTTTATAGTTCTCCACAGTTTGATGTAATTTTTTTTTTTTTAAATGGATTGAAGTATTTTCTAGTGTTAGGCAATAATCCTCCTCCTCCTCGTCAGCAATCTCAGGCCAGC
Source organism: Pristiophorus japonicus (assembly GCF_044704955.1). NCBI lineage: Eukaryota > Metazoa > Chordata > Chondrichthyes > Pristiophoridae > Pristiophorus > Pristiophorus japonicus. The sequence goes on along the minus strand of NC_091979.1, from coordinate 80,037,785 downwards.
AGTCTCTAGCCTCTCATCGGTGCCTCTCCCGGGGGGGGTCGGTCGGAGCTGGAGAGCCCCACACGTATGCACATAACTTGGGAGCCGAAGATTCCAGAGTCGATAGGCTCCCTCTGCTGCACACCGCCCGCTGTACTTCGCTCCCGCACCGCCATGGAGCAGCAGAAAACCACGGGAGCGCGCACCAGCGGTTGAAAAAGACGCAACTGCTGGAACACCGCTAAGGATTGGGCGGGGGAGATTTAAAAAGGAAAATCCAGCCCGTAATGTTAAATGCAAGACAACTTCCAAGTTATTCATCATAATCTTTGTGATGCATACAAGACATTGGTTGTGTTAAATTTGTAAAATGGCAATGGTTAGGCCACAGTTCAAAGCAGTGTGCAGTTTTGGGTGCCCGTTATAGAAAGGGCATTAAAGTCTAAAGAATGTACAGCATAGATTCACCAGGAATGAGAAACTATAATTATGAAAAGATTTCATCTGCAGGGACTGCAGCAGGAGAAGGCCAAGAGAGAGAGAAATGTATTAGAGGGTTTTAATTTTTAAAAAAACATGAATAAAGGGTTTTGAGAACCATAAGAGGAAGACTATTTCCTGTGGTTTGGGAGTCAGGAAGAACACACAAGATGATAAAAGGCTATGGAGAGAGCATGGATTATTTTTGCATTGTTCTGACAAAGAGCTGGTATAGATGTAGAAAGCCCTGCCCTTGCTTCATCGCACATTTCTGATATCCATACTTCATAGCACATTGCAGAACAAGCATCATCTCAGCACAATAACATCCTCTGAACAAGGGAATTACTGAGCAGCAGATACATCACAATCCATGGGCAGACAAGTGGTGTGGATTACCCAAGGTTTGGCACCTGTTAACCAGAGGTCCAGCATGTTGCAACAGGTGGGGGTTCAGACTTGAGCCTGCTTATACAAAGAATGCTATTTGAGCAGTATGATCCCTTCTCAACGAGAAACACACTGCAAGGTCTTAGCAGTGTGAAGGATTCCATTACCCTGATCTATAAACATAGAAACATAGAAAATAGGTGCAGGAGTAGGCCATTTGGCCCTTCGAGCCTGCACCACCATTCAATAAGATCATGGCTGATCATTCCCTCAGTACCCCTTTCCTGCTTTCTCTCCATACCCCTTTAGCCATAAAGGGCCATATCTAACTGCCTCTTGAATATATCCAATGAACTGGCATCAACACCACTCTGCGGCAGGGAATTCCATAGGTTAACTCCTCACCTCAGTCCTAAATGGCCTACCCCTTATCCTATTGATGGACAACTGCGGCCCGAGCTTCCTTCGACGGAACAAATATTAAGATGCTCGCGAAACCACCTTGCTATTGTCCACCGAGAGAAGCTCCGTTTCCGGAGCAGCCCTGTACAATCAAGAACTGCACTTGTGTCATGGAGCTCAAATTGATGCTACCCTCCCAGGTAAAGTAGTACTGTGCCCACAGACCATGGAAGGGACCGGACATCAAATTTCGAGCAGGTTTGCAGTTACATCTTGCAGCCTGACAGCATACCTGCTCCTCCATTAAAGGAATAATAAAAGGTGGTTTTGTTTTTTTTGGGGGGTGGGGGGGGGGGGTCACATGACATGCAAACAGGAATCAAGGGGAAAGCTCGGCTTAAAATAAAGAGTAATTTAAAAAAAAATGTATATTGTGCAGCCACAGGCAAACCAGACCAAGATGCCAAAGAAGTGAAATTGTGAGGAACAGAGGAGCGAGTGCATTATTGCCAAAACCAGGAGTTCCATTTCGGGCTTTACCCACTGTACAAGCAGGTAAATGCCATTCCTCAAAAAGCATTTTTCACTGCCTTACAGATAACTAATGTACTTTTATTTTTTGAATCTTAAAATCCTAATAAATGGAGAGCATTGAAACATAGGGCTCAATTTTCCCCCAATGCTGCTTTTTGGCATATTGCAAGAGTTACACCCATTTTCTTTGGCCCCAGCTACTCCAAAAACAACAGGCTTCCCAGTTCTATTTTTTGAAATTGGCACCACACAGCCGGTCTTAGCTTTTTTTGGGGGGGGGGGGGGGGGGGGCATGGAGCCTAATATCCGTGCTGAAAAAATGCCCCCTTCTGCACATGCACAAAAATAAGAGATGTTTTTGATATGACTGCTATGGACGCATATACCCACTACAGCTCCCAGTCTGCATTCGGCCATTTTTAAAGAGCTAGTTGTGTATAACTAATTCTCAGTGAAAAAATAGGAGCTGCAATACAATATGCAACACGGCTCAAGGACCAAGAATTTCTCTCAGGATGAAGTGGAGGCACTGGTTACTGTAATTGAAGCCAGATGGCATGAGCTGGACAGCAGCAGAGGTCACATAGGTGGTGAGCCACCTCCTTGAACTGCTGCAGTCCTTGAAGGAACTCCCATAGTGCTGTTGCGGATAGAGTTCCAGGATTTTGACCCAGCGACGATGAAAGAACAGCGATATATTTCCAAGTTATGGAGTGTGTGACTTGGAGGGGAACTTGCAGGTGATTGTGTTCCCATGCATCTGCTGCGCTTGTCCTTCTAGGTGGTAGAGGTTGCGGGTTTGGGAGGTGCTGTCGAAGAAGCCTTGTTGAGTTGCTGCAGTGCATCTTGTAGATGGTACACTCTGCAGCCACAGCCTGCCAGTGGGAGGGAGTGAATGTTTAAGGTGGTGGATGGGGTACCAATCAAGCAGGCTGCTTTGTCCTGGATGGTGTCGAGCATTGTGGAGCTGCACTCATCCAAGCAAGTGGAGAGTATTCCATCACACTCTTGACTTGTCGATGGTGGAAAGGCTTTGGGGAGTCAGGTGGTGAGACACTCCAGTTAAGTTTCTGGTCAATGGTGACCACCAGGATGTTGATGGTTGGGGATTCAGTGATGGTTATGCCTTTGAATGTCATGGGGCGGTGGCTAGATTCTTGCTTGTTGATCGTTATCGCCTGGCACTTAAGTGGTAAGTAACATTTGTGCCACACATCAGCCCAAGCCTGAATGTCGTCCAGGTCTTGCTACCTGCAGGCACGGACTGCTTCATTGCCCGAGGAGTTGCAAATGGAACTAAACACTGCAGTCATCAGCAAATATCCCCATTTCTCGACCCTATGATGGAGGGAAGGTCATTGATAAAGCTGAAGAAAGTTGGACCTAGGACATGGTCCTGAGGAACTCTCGCAGCAATGCCCTGGGGCTGATATGATTGACAAAGAACCACAATGATCTTCCTCAGTGCTAGGTATGACTACAGCTAGCCAGTAGATGGAGTTTCCTCCACCCCACACCAATTCCCATTGACTCCAATTTACTGAGGCTCCTTGATGTCTGACTGTCAGATGCTGCCTTGATGTCAAGGGACAGTCACTCTCACCTCACTTGTCCATGTTTAGACCAAGGCTGTCATGAGGTCCGGAGCAGAGTGGTCCAGGCGGAATGCAAATGAAGCGTCAGTGAGCAGGTTATTGGTGAATGAGTGCCACTTGATAGCACTGATGATGATACCTTCCATCACTTTGCTGATGATCAGGAGTAGACTAATGAGGCAGTAACTGGACTTGTCCTGTCCCCACACCCACAACCAGGACATACCAGGGTAGTGTTCCACATTATCGGGTAGATATCAGTGTTGTAGCTTTACGGCAACAACTTGGCTGGAGGTGCGGCTAGTTCTGGAGCATCTCTTCAGCACGACAGCCGAGATGCTGTAAGGGCCCATAGCCTTTGCTGTAACCAGTGCACTCAACTGTTTTGTGATATCACATGGCATGAATTGAACTGGCTGAAGACTGGCTTTTGTGATGGTGGGGACCTCAGGAGGAGGCCAAGATGGATCATGCACTCAGCTGAAGATGGTTGCAAATGCTTCAGCCTGGTCTTTTGCACTCCCTTATGGCAAGAATGAGACATACTTTAGGACAATTTAACTTTTGAGCAGGATATGCATTTCAATAATAAATCCCCTCATTTCAATTTCAGTAACATTATTAGTACAATTCTTTGTGGCTTAGTGCATACAGCCAGCCCCAGGGGCACAAAACAAAATCAAGGGCAGAACGTGAACAGTTAAAAAAAATATTCCAAAGTAAATTGATACATGTAAATTGGGCTGGTCTTCTGTAGCAAACAGCACGATGCTGAAGCCATTTCAGCTCCTACAAAAACCATATGGATTCAATTAAATTTCAATGACCAGCAGCAAGGATTCCACCAGTCAAAAGCCATATCTACTAATTTCAGAGCAGACTTAGTACTAGATTGTCTTTACATTTTGCAGAGAATTTCCCTTAGATTACAAGAAGCACGATCCAATGAAAGAACTTGTGAGTCTGACACAGCAAACATGACAACCCAGCAATGGCCTCACTGTCGTAACAAAAATCAATAATTAAATATGCATTTAATAGGAAGTGAGGTACTTTCTAAATGACACACCCCACTTATGAAAAATTCAATGCTTTATGCAGCTTTCGGAAAGTGCCCTATTAATTACCAAAACCTAAATTTTCATTTGGTTTTGCATAACTCAAGTTATGAACTTAGATGCATATTGTGGGAGCTTCAAACAAAATATAGCTTCAGTACAAGTATCCTGCTAGGAAAATACAAGGGATACTGATCACTGGCTCATACTCTCCCAGTTATGGTTGAAAATTCAAAATGTTATTGTACTATTTCATTTCACTAATGTGTCCAACATTTCTAAAACTTCCAGACAAATAGTTTTAGAAACATAGAAAACATAGAAAATAGGTGCAGGAGTAGGCCATTCGGCCCTTCTAGCCTGCACCGCCATTCAATGAGTTCATGGCTGAACATTCAACTTCAGTACCCCATTCCTGCTTTCTCGCCATACCCCTTGATCCCCCTAGTGGTAAGGACCTCATCTAACTCCTTTTTGAATATATTTAGTGAATTGGCCTCAACAACTTTCTGTGGTAGAGAATTCCACAGGTTCACCACTCTCTGGGTGAAGAAGTTCCTCCGCATCTCGGTTCTAAATGGCTTACTCCTTATCCTTAGACTGTGACCTCTGGTTCTGGACTTCCCCAACATTAGGAACATTCTTCCTGCATCTAACCTGTCTAACCCCGTCAGAATTTTAAATGTTTCTATGAGGTCCCCTCTCATTCTTCTGAACTCCAGTGAATACAAGCCCAGTTGATCCAGTCTTTCTTGATAGGTCAGTCCCGCCATCCCGGGAATCAGTCTGGTGAACCTTCGCTGCACTCCCTCAATAGCAAGAATGTCCTTCCTCAGGTTAGGAGACCAAAACTGTACACAACACTCCAGGTGTGGCCTCACCAATGCCCTGTACAACTGTAGCAACACCTCCCTGCCCCTGTACTCAAATCCCCTTGCTATGAAGGCCAACATGCCATTTGCTTTCTTAACCGCCTGCTGCACCTGCATGCCAACCTTCAATGACTGATGTACCATGACACCCAGGTCTCTTTGCACCTCCCCTTTTCCTAATCTGTCACCATTCAGATAATAGTCTGTCTCTCTGTTTTTACCACCAAAGTGGATAACCTCACATTTATCCACATTATACTTCATCTGCCATACATTTGCCCACTCACCTAACCTATCCAAGTCGCTCTGCAGCCTCACAGCATCCTCCTCGCAGCTCACACTGCCACCCAACTTATAGTGTCATCCGCAAATTTGGAGATACTACATTTAATCCCCTCGTCTAAATCATTAATGTACAGTGTAAACAGCTGGGGCCCCAGCACAGAACCTTGCGGTACCCCACTAGTCACTGCCTGCCATTCTGAAAAGTACCCATTTACTCCTACTCTTTGCTTCCTGTCTGACAACCAGTTCTCAATCCATGTCAGCACACTACCCCCAATCCCATGTGCTCTAACTTTGCACATTAATCTCTTGTGTGGGACCTTGTCGAACGCCTTCTGAAAGTCCAAATATACCACATCAACTGGTTCTCCCTTGTCCACTCTACTGGAAACATCCTCAAAAAATTCCAGAAGATTTGTCAAGCATGATTTCCCTTTCACAAATCCATGCTGACTTGGACCTATCATGTCACCTCTTTCCAAATGCACTATGACATCCTTAATAATTGATTCCATGTTGGGCCATTTTGGTCAAGGTACACATGCTCCCTGAACCACCCACTACTTAAAAAAAAAAAAGGGGGTAAATTTCACCTCCCAATTCATGGCAGCAGATTTCAGTCATCCTCGCCTCGCTCCTTCACCATTTTGCTTCCAAAAGAAAATATGCAACCAAACATTCAAAGTTCTGCTACAAATCATCCATGGTCATGTAATCTCTCAAGAGCACTCAGCTGGAAGCAAGATAGATCCCAACACATGGAATAGGTAGATTTTTGAAAGCTATAGAATCAATCCCTCACTCTCTCAATGTCCTGAGGATGCGAGAAGATATTATATAAATGCAAGATTTTTGTTCTTTCTATAAATGCAGTTTAAAGTTTGATCACCACCAATGTATCAGACACACAAAGTACAATGTCAGATGAGTTCATACAACCATCAACTTGAAATTAATATTTAAAACACCTTTTGGAGGATGTTTATCAGACAGGTTGGCAAATGGACTTTTCACCCGAGACCAGGGTTAAAATCCAGCCCAGACTAAAGTCTTTTCTCCCTGTTGGTTTGAAAGGATCAGACGCAAAATAAATAATCAACCTTGTTCCTCGTGGCAATTAACTGGGCCAATCTCACTCAAAGACCACAAGCATGCAACACACAACAGCACTTTGCACAAGTTATACACTCCAAAAAGTAATTCTACAAGAAAATGTCCGATGGTGAAATGGAATAGGTCACTGGTGCAATAAGAGTGCAGGTTTGGCAAAACATTGAGGCAGAGCAGAGGAAGCTTTACAATGCACCTACCTATGCCCAACTGCAGTCCTTTATGTTGATGCTGAGTGCCTGAAACAGGACATCCTTCCAATTCCCACCATTAATATTCCTCATCTTGGTTAGCTCAAAATTTTACATTTTTCAACACTCAAATTAGAAGTTTGTCAAAATGAAAGCATGAAAACAAAACAAACCTCCAGCTAGGTTGCAACTCACTTAAAACATTCAAATAATGATTACACGGTGTGACTGGATGGCTGAAGAAATGAAAGACAATTTCCTGTTTGCAAGTTTAAATATTAAATATTAGCTCAACTTGTTAAATACCAGAAGTATCAGGAAATAGTAGACACTCATTCTGGCTATTCTTAGATTATAACTGCCTCCACATTAAAACAATTAAGACATTTCCTTGAACAAATCTACAAGATGCACGGCAGCAACTTGCCAAGGCTTCTGCGGAAGCACCTCCCAAATCCACGACCTCTACCATCGAGAAGGACAAGGGCAGCAAGCGCATGGGAACACAATCACCTGCAAGTTCCCCTCCAAGTCACACACCCTGACTTGGAAATATATCACCATTCCTTCATCATTGCTGGGTCAAATTCCTGGAATTCCCTCTAACACAATGGGAGTACCTTCACCTTACTGACTGCAATGGTTCAAGAAGGTGGCTGAATTTGGGGTGGCAATAAATGCAGGACTTGCCAGTAAGACCCATGAATGAAAAAAATATACTGTATCATAAAATCAAAGCATGGAAGGGGGCCATTCAGCTCATAGTGCCAACTCTTTGAAGAGCTATCCAATTAGTTCCACTCTACTTCCCCCAGTTGTGTAATCTTCTTTCCTTCAAGTATTTAGCCAATTCCCTTTTGAAAGTTACTACTGAATCTGTTTCCACCACAGTCAGGCAGTGCATTCCAGATCACCAACTCTTGCGTAATTTGTTTTCCCCTTCATGTCACCATTTGCTAATCACCTTAACTCTGTGTCCTCTGGTTACTGACCCTTCTGCCATTGGAAACAGTTTCTCCTTATTTACTCTTTCAAAACAGTTCTTGATTTTGAACACCTATAAAATCTCCTCTTGACCTTATCTCTAGTCTTTCCACATAACTCGAGTCCCTGATCCCAGATTCTAGTAAATCTCTTCTGCATCCTCCCAAAGGCCTTAATGTCCTTCCTAAATGGCAGTGGCCAGAATATAACAATACTCCAGTTGAGGCCTAAGCAGTTTATCATAACTTCCTTGCTTTTGTACTCATGAATAAAGCGAAGGATCCGGAATGCTTTTATATACAGGCAACTCATTTATCCACACGGATGCAATGGAATTTAAAATTCCGTGTGCGACGTCACTTTGAAACTCTGATGTTCCTTTCGAATGTTGCCTGTTGAGCCTTGCTTTTAAGCGCTCTGCCTTGCCTCAGCTCCCACTGTTGCTCGCACACAGGTCCACTGCCTCTCATAATTCATTAAAATGCCATGAACAGTTACAGGAAGTAATCAACAAGCCTAATGGTCTTTAGATCTAGAGGACTAGAATTCAAGGATTAGAAGATACTCTACAGCTATTGGTTAGAACACACCTGCAGTAGTGTAAGCATTAACTAATGTCAACTCACTAACGGAGAAATCGTTTACCCGGCATAGCCCAATCCCCGAGGGACCCGGATAATCGAGAGTTGTACATAAATGTAATGTACATAAATTTGAAGGCAGGACTGATATTCAATTTGTGTACATACACCTCATGTGTCTGTTCCTGCACCCCTTAAAAATTGTACAATTTAATTTATATTGCCTCTCATTCTTCCTACTAAAATGCATCACTTCACACTTCTCTGCGTTAAATTCCATCAGTCATGCGTCCAGCCATTTCAACAGTCTGATGCCCTTGTCCTCCTGAAGTCTGTTACTGTCCTCCCGAAGTCTGTTACTGTCCTCCCCATTGTTTACTTTGAGTTCCAGGTCATCTGCAAACTTTGAAATTATACCCTGTACACCCAAGTACAGGTCATTACTATATCAAAAAGAGCAGTGAGCCCAATACCAACCCCTGGGGAACACCACTGTATATTTCTGTCCAGTCTGCAAAACAACCAGTCACGACTCTCTGCTTTGTCCTTTAGCCAATTCCGTATTCACGCCATCACTGTCCCTTTAAACCCACAGGCTACAATTTAGCTCATCATAGGCAGTCCTTCGGAATCGAGGAAGACTTGCTTCCACTCAAAATATATGAGTCCTAAGGTGGCTGAACAGTCCAATACAAGAGCCACAGTCCCGGTCACAGATGCTACAGGTACTATTATATGGTACTTTTGTCAAATGCCTTTTGAAAATCCATATACACAGCATCAACCACACTACCCTCATCAACCCTCTCCATTACTTCAAAGAACTTGATGTAATTTGTCTCAATATTTGCCTTTAACAAATGCATGCTGTCATTTATTAGCCCATGATTCTGCAAGTGCCAATTAATTGTGACCCAATTAATATCTGCTGACTGGCTTGCAATTACCAGGTTTTATCTGTCTACTTTTTTGAACAGGGGTGTAACATTTGCAATCCTTCGACACATACCCAAGGAGGACTGGATGGTCATCCTCGTCTTTTCCCCTTCCCTGAATACCTTGTAGTCAGGAATAGCAACTTCCAAATCCTCCACTTCTTTAAGCCAGGTCTATTAATACACACATGCACTCCAAACCCACCTCAGACTCTTGTATTTTCCCCATCTGGTCTGTCCCATTTCTGAACTATCCTTTACTCTAGTGCTATTCATCTCTCCCAGTCCTCTGTGCACCTCATTTCTCCTCTTTCATCCAGGTACCCACCCCCTACCAAATTAGTTTAAAATCTCCCCACGAGGATATTGGTCTCGGCTCTTTTGAAGTGCAACCCATCCTTCTTGAATAGGTCCCTCCTGCCCCAGAACTGTACTGAACAAGCTTTGCATGTGAAGTACAAACTATGTATTGATAAGTATAAGTGCCAAAACAGATCTACAAATAAGCATAATACTTTTCTGCAAATGTCATATTGCACTGATTTTAACTTTTTAATGAACCCAATTTGTTTGGCAGACCCCTTCAATCAAGATCAAAGATTATGCACATAAATACATTTATAGTATGTCCAGTATACCTCCTCCTCCTCCTCCTCCTAAGATACCTGGGTTGCAAGCAGAACACTAACCTTGTAGACATTGTTGCATGTACCTGTTCTCTGTAAAAGGCAAGTAAAATAATACCAGGAGAACAAGTAACTTTCCAAATGTTTCAGATTCATTTTCCCTGCCCCCTGCAATATAAATCTGCGCACAACTGCCAATGCCTCCCTACTCCCATGGATCTATCCTCCCGGGGATTTGCAGGATCTTGCAGAAGACATCATTGGTGGCATTTCTCCAGTGAAATGAGATGTCTACTGTATATGCTCCATGTCTCAGCTATACAGGATGGCGGGTATCACTACACCCCTGTAGACCATAAGCTTAGTGCCAGATTTGAGGGCCTGATCTTCAAACACTTTTCCTCAGGCAACCAAAGGCTGCGCTGGCGGCAGTGTTGGACGGTGAGTATTCGCAATCAGGCCAACATCACCAGCATCAAAGCACTGACCACACTTGACCAGCTCCATTGGGCGCGCCACATTGTCTGCATGCCCGACACAAGACTCCCAAAGCAAACACTCTACTCGGAACTCCTATACGGCAAACGATCCCCAGGTGAGCAGAGGAAACATTTCAAGGTCACCCTCAAAGCCTCCTTGATAAAGTGCAACATCCCCACCAACACCTGAGAATCCCTGGCCAAAGACCGCCCTAAGTGGAGGAAGAGAATCCAGGAGGGGGCTGAGCACCTCGAGTCTCATCGCCGAGAGCATGCAGAAAGCAAGCGCAGGCAGAAGGAGCGTGCAGCAAACCAGACTCCCCACCCGCCTTTTCCTTCAACGACTGTCTGTCCCACCTGCGACAGAGACTGTAATTCCCATATTGGACTGTTCAGTCACCTGAGAACTCAGAGTGGAAGCAAGTCCTCCTCGATTGAGGGACTGCCTGTGATGACTCCCATGAAGTAAAAAAACCTTTTTTTTGCTAAATGTTGACCAGGATCTGTAAGGCAATGAGCCCAATGCCTACAGACTACATAAATGATTCTAGAAATGTATGGCAACATAATGAAACCTTCTTGCACATACTTAACAGTACATTCTGTAGGGAGATTTCAAAAAAATAAATCATGATTGCTTTCTGTGCATCTCCTAAAGCTGTGCCAACACTGTTTTTAAGTACTGTCTTAAATGAACACAACCAAGATTCCAACTTACATTCACTTCGCCCCCAGCATCCAGCCAAAATTGAAAGCTCATTTTTTAATATATACATGTTGCACAGTAAACTATTCACAATGTAGGCACAGAAAATGTAACATCCTTTTTAGCTTGCCTGGCACCAAAACAAATGAAGACTCCTGGGGAGAAAGTGCTTTATTCATTTTGGCAAAAATCCATTGAACATTTAACTCACGAGTTGTCCAATACTTTAGGCACTACTCATGTGTGGCTAATTGTGAATCCAGATGTGGCTAATTGCATTTATTGATTAGAATTTTTTTGAGTCATTAAGCATGTGATCCCAATACTTGTACTCCTTTCAGTACGTTTAACATAACATAAGAAATAGGAGGAGTAGGCCATTTGACACCATGGACTCAGCTCCACTTCCCTGCCCGCTCCCCATAACTATTCCCTTATCGCTCAAAAATGTGTCTATCTCCACCTTAAATATATTCAGTGATCCAGCCTCCACAGCTCTCGGGCAGAGAATTCCACATAACTGCAGTGTGGGTATTTTGACAACCAGCAATACAATCCAATTGAATCACATTATGGTCCAGAAAAATTTCTACGAATCTACCTGGTGGTCTGGGAGGCTTGTGGTCCTCATAGAAACAGAAATTTACAGTACGGAAGGGAGCCATTTCGGCCCATCGTATCTGTGCCGGCCAACAAAGAGCTAATCAGCCTAATCCCATTTTCCAGCTCTTGGTTGGTAACTCTGTAGGTTGCGAAACTTCAAGGGCACATCCAAGTACTTTTTAAAATGTGAGGGTTTCTGCCTCTACCACCCTTTCAGGCAGCGAGTTCCAGACCCCATCCACTACCACCCTTTGGATGAAAAAACATCCTCAAATTCCCTCTAAAGCTCCTACCAATTACTTTAAATCTATGGCCCTGGTTGTTGACCCCTTTTGTCAAGGGAAAATAGGTCCTTCCAATCCACTATATCCAGGCCTCAATTTTATACACCTCAATGAAGTCTCCCCAAAGCCGCCTCTGTTCCAAAGAAAACAAACCCAGCCTATCCAATCTTTCCTCATAGCTAAAATTCTTCAGTCCAGGCAACATCCACATAAATTTCCTCTGTACCCTCTCTTGTGCAATCACATCTTTCCTGTCATGTGATGACCAGAACTGCAAGCAGTACTCTAGCTGTGGCTTAACTAATGTTTTATACAGTTCAAGCATAACCTCCCCGCTCTTGTATTCTATGCCTCAGCTAATAAAGGCAAGTATTTCATATGCCTTCTTAACCACCTTATCTCCCTGGCCTGCTACCTTCAGGGATATGTGATATTGCATTCCAAGGTCCTTTTGTTCCTCTACCCATCTCAATGTCCTACCATTTATTGTTGCCTTGTTAGCCCTCCCCAAATGCATTATCTCACACTTCTCCGGATTGAATTTCATTCGCCACTGTTCTGCCCACCTGACCAGTTCATTGATATCTTCCTGCAGTCTGCAGCTTTCTTCTTCATCAACCACACAGCCGATTTTAAGTTATCATCTACATTCAAGTAAATCAGATAAATACACCACAAAAAATCAAGGGACCTAGTACTGTGGAACCCCACTGGAAACAGCCTTCCAATCACAAACACCCATTACCCAGGGCCTCTACGCGAAGGTCATCATAGACGCACACATATCCCAGGAGCGCAAGAGTTTCGTACGCATCACTGGGATCACGTGGGCCAGCCCAACCTATCAGTAGGGGATTCCCCCATTCATACTGGAGTGTTCCGATTCATACTCGAGTTCCGTATATCTGGAATACCCCCAAAAATACACAATTAAAAAAAAAAAATCACATTTCAAATGAATAAAAGGGGAATTTAATCATTTAAAAACAAAAATTTAATTTTTTTTTAAATAGTCTAAAAATAAATTTTACTTTTTTTAAAAAAAAACAGGATTTAAAATGTTATATATTTTTAATGTATTTTTCTTTAAAGTCTTGCATTGATAAAAAGCAAGCATTATGCCTGCTTTTGTCAGTCAAAAGAATTTGAAGGACATTACTGGATAGGAGTTGGGCAAATAGCTCAACTTTTTGCCTGTGGAGGCCCTTTAGTTTCGGATGCAATTCTTGACAGATCGCAAGTTCTGGGTTCAGGCACATGTGCTTCACATACCTAAACCTGGAGCTTGCAGGGACCCCATGGGCGCATGCAAACCTCGTATGCGCCAGTGGGGAGCGCAATTTCAGGCCCAATACTTAGTAGCAGCGAGGGCAGTTTGAAAATATTTAAGCACGTAATAAAGCACATTGCCCAGTATTAAACTGTACTGGGGTGTTCAATTTTTCCTAGAACATACCAACACTAATTACACTAAATAAGCCTTGTTGAATTGTACCATAAAAGCAGCAACATTTAAGGAACATATTAATACTGGAATAAAATGCACATTGGAATGTTCAGTGCATTAGGAAAACACAAACAGCTCACAAAGAGGCTCAGGACCAGCTAGAAAGTAGAGTGAAGAGTGAAAGATCGAAAATGATATAACGAACATAGAAGTTACTTAGAATGCTCCATTTTATCAATTCCAAATTTAGGCAAAAGCTCGGAAAGTCTCCATTTAGTCACTGGACCTTAGACACCAGTAATTTTCTACCCAAAAAGCATGAAGATTCTGCTACAGCACTGCCAACAAATTTACTTAGGATGAATTTTCTGTTTCAGCTGCTTTTTCTTGGTAGATGCTGATGTCAATTGTGATTGACCTTCCATTAAATTCAGTTAACATAACAACACTGGCCTGGCACAAGTGATCCGTTCCCTGGTCAGTTTAAAGGAAAAATGTTATATTCCCATATAGTATAATATAAAGGAATAGTAACATGTTGTAAATAATGAATCTGAAACTCTATAAAAAGTGATAACTTGAACATGTTAAAATGGAAGCTTGACTAAAATCCAATGACATCAAAACTCAAAAAGTAGCTTTTGTGTTTCCACCTAAAAATATAAATTACAGACCACTAAATTACTGCAAACCAGAGCTAAACATAATTTTTTATAATGCAGTTGCACATACCTGGTTTCAATGAGGTACACTGTATAGATCTCCTGCATGTTCACTGCATTTTTTCCAGTTCGTTTTTCGGCTTCAGACACATTGATCTCCATTTTCTTCAATAAGCAGCTTTCGCCTTCCATTATCTTTGCATTTATAAGAGAAGTTAATTGCAAACTAGAAAATTACCATTTACCCATGCATTTCATCCCATGCAGTAGCAATTCTCTATACAAATATTCCTAAATAAACTTTAGGAACCTCCAGTGCCATTGCATATTAGGTGTCAAGACCAAGCATAGTCTTCAGGTAAGGGGAGGGCTAAAGGACAGTATAATTGGACCAGGATGTGCAAGCATAATTCAGATAGAGATAGTTTTTTTTTAAATAGTAAAAGATACAGTAATTTGGGAAGCAGAGATGGCTGGAGCAGTGGACTTTCTCTGCAGTGCGCGGGTTGAGAAGTTCGAAAACAAATTACACCACCAGCAGTGTAATAATTGTGAAACGTTTATATGGGCAGTTTTCCATTATAAATGTTGACATAGAAAATACATACATGCAGATGCAAAATTTTAATATACTATAGATTGCCAAGAGATGAACTTCAGGGGTTTGTGGGTACCCAAGTTTTGGGTTAGAATAAACTTGCGGACTACTCCCAAAATGAATTCCCGATAAGCCATTTTAAGCATTACAAGTTGAATATTTTCTCCAATATGCTCCCCCTTCCCTCCTGCAAAGAGGGGAAAAAAGAACAAATCTTACATTATTATAGGGCACACTTGTTGAAAACTGCTTTTTAAAACACTTCCAATGGGAATTCAGTTTCTTAACCGATAAGGGAATAAGGGGTTATGGGGAACGGGCAGGGAAGTGGACCAGAGTCCATGATCAGATCAGCCAAGATCGTATTAAATGGTGGAGCAGGCTCAAGAGGCCATATGGCCTACTTCTGCTCCTATTTCTTGTGCTCTTATGTATGAATTGCTATGTTAAAATGTTACATATTGCCACTAGGTGGCTCTAATGGGAACTTCGATGCTTATGTCTTCATTAAGCTGCCCAACCACCAGGTTGTCACTATAGAGCCTTCCCATGCACTCCCATGGCAAGAGGTCCTACTGCCTGCACCAAAGATCTCGTTCCACAGCTCCACAAAAATCAACTGTTGGTAAAGATTTGTCTCATGGCCCTCATTCAAATGCCTTCCATTCAAGTGTCAGCTGCAGCTCAGTGAGTAGCACTCTCGCCTCAAGAGTCAGAAACATAGAAACATAGAAAATAGGTGCAGGAGTAGGCCATTCAGCCCTTCTAGTTGTGGGTTCAAGTCCCACTCCAGAGGCCTGAACACAAAGATCTAGGCTGACACTCCAGTGCAGTGCTGAACTGTTGAAAGTGCTGAGTTTCGTTAAACAGAGGCCCCCTTCCACTCTCAGGTTGACGTAAAAGATTTAATGGCACTATTTCAAAGAGCAGGGGAGTTATCCAGGCGTCCTGGCTTGCCGAGCGCAAATTGGCTGCGTGTTTCCTACATTTCAACAGTGACTACACTGCAAACCTTATTCTTCCTAAATCTCTCCTTTTGCCTTCAATCCCAGGCCAGCTCCCAACTCTTTCTGCACTTTTCTCTCCAATCCCAGGCTCCCTCTTGCCTCCATATTTTCTTGAATTTACAATAGTTTGGTAATCTTTGGTCTTCAGTTTAGGACCTTTATAGTAATTCAAGAAGTTTGGGGGAAATGTGGTGGCTGTGGAGGAAGAAGGGATAAATCCATTAAATGTTTGGTCAATTTTTGAGGCATTACACTGTCATGATGCAGATACCAAATGAGGCATCTTTTGCTTCAATTGACAACCCTCACCCACAACTCCAAGTGCTCAACAGCCTTCAACCCACAACAGCTCCCTCCCCCATGCAAATTGCATCACGAATCCACCACCATAAAATGCAGCTTCTGTCACTCAGGACTTCCATTTGCCACCATCTTCCAACCAAAATGGCAAGAAAACCAGAAACAAGCAAAAGGAAAAAAGTTGAGAAATTGAAGAGGAAAAAAAAAAGAGCACACAGACCTTTTCAAAAACAAACAGGCATAAAGATTGTGTTAAATGTGTAACAGTTATGTCTCAGTTGATTTTTGATAATTAATTCCACTATAGTCAAAATTTATTGAGACTTAATCAACTATAATGTTTTGAGACAAAAAGGAAGTATGTTTGTCCATTTAGAAGTCACTGGATTATTTCACAGTACAAACCAGGTTAAAGTTGGTTACTGCAAAATATACATCCTCGTCCCATATACAGTAATTAATATGCATCTGAAGATTGTTCCTATGGAACAAAAAAAAGACGGTTTAATGCACTGTCTACCCAGTGAAGAGGAATTAGTTCAGCCACAAAGTGGCAATGTATGAAAATCTGCTGTCATGTTGCTCAAGACAGTATACACCACCAAGAGATGTGGTTATAGTCTGCACCTCTGACAGCAGCAAAAACAGCAAGGGCTTCCAAGGCACTGTCCTATTCTTTTGATCACTTGCAAAGAGGCTGAGTTGCTGATTAGATGCAGGTCTACAAATCAGTTTTTCTCCTGCTGGATTGCACAGATCTTCCTCAGTCATTTGGACACAAGCTCACAGATGCAGAGCTGTTTTAATATGGATTCTGTCACAATAGAAGACACTTGGCAACAAAGACTCATTTATTTTCCAGCAGTGCTAGCAAAGCCAGCCTCAATCTATGCAACAGCATCGTACAGGATTGCTACCTTCAGAAGTGCCAAGGCACAACTTTTTTGCCAGCACCTACGGTTGCAGCAGCATCTCAGTGATAAACATAACCCGTGCCTCTAAATGCAAAAGCCATCTTATCCAATCCTAGCAGACACAGCCTATCAGAGCGCATTAGCAAAGTCCCATCCATGGCTTGTTCCTACCTTCAGGAAAGGCCCAGCAGCCACACGTGAACTCAAATGCAGACTTGCAAATAAACATGCAGTTACTTGTTTATTGTTCCAATACTGTTCAGTCCATTTCACAATGTGAATGCAACTTTAGTAATACAAAGCAGGTTCCACTTCACAACACAAGTTGTAATAAAAATCCAAAGTTAGTATCCAAACTGACTCCTGGACATTTTGTAAACCTATCAATTTAAGTTGTTCAGACAAGGCACAAGCTGTCACCCACAACAAACATTTAAAACTGAACTTAAACTGTTGGAAGATTTATGCACATGCATGTAAACACAGGTGCACAGAGCACTCTCCTGGGACGCAGGTTTGAAGAATCAGCCAGGGGCAATGTAAAACAGTCCATACCTGAAACATGAACAATTCGGTTCTCGCCACAGTTGCTGACTGGCGTACTGAGTGTTACCAGTGTGTTTTTGCTTGTGTAAAAACACCTCCCTGCCTAAAACACCCTTAAAAGTGGGATATTTTAGGACCAGGTTCCGAGGACAAGGGCCCGGCAGAGGGTGGGTGCAGAATTACTGCAAGCAGTCGGGCAACACAAATAAAAGACCACTCCGTGTCAATTATTGCTTACTCGGATCACACGATTAAACGCACTGTTTCCTGCAAGATGGATATAAACGGCAACACACAAAAAAACTTTTTGTAGAGGGGCAGAGGAGTTTGACGACAGGTTGTTGCACTTTGAGACTTGTCCCGAGCGGGAATGGAGAGCCAGTGATGAGCTGGGCTCGGTATGAACTGAAGCCGCAATGGGCTGCAATGGCCCGGCCTCCTGCGCTGGGCCCCGACACACAGCTGGCGGGCCCGCTCTGCGGGAAGTGCTCGCTCCTGAGGGCCAGGTTGCAGCCCAGTGGACAGCGGGGCGTCGTTCACCAAACCGAGGGCCCGAGGCCGGGTTATTCCCCGAGCTCCGCCCGCCCGGCCCGCTCACCCACCGCCCCGCTCATTACCGTGCTTTTGTTGCCGGAGATGTTGTGTCCGGACTCGGACTTCGGCTCCGTTTCGAGCCCCGGCTGACTCGCTACCTCGTCTTCACCCACCTCGACCCGACCGGCCATCGTCCGCCGACCTACACTGCGCAGCCGCGCGCTGCTTCAGCCCGGCTCGCTTTTAAAGGCGCAGCGCGCCCTCCGTCACTTAAAGGCATAGTCCACCCTCCGCCACCGTTCCACGCTTCATACAATCATTCAGCGTGTCTCTGCTGGCTCTTTGAAAGAGCTACTCAATTAGCCCCACTCCCATGCTCTTTCCTCATAGCCTTGCAAATTTTCTGGAGGTATGTCTGACTTACAGGAGAATTTCGTTTCTTCGAGACTAGTTGCAGCCACTTTTTTGAGGTAGAGTCCGTTCTCTGCTGTGAATGCAATCACTTACCTTATTAAGCTTTGCACGTGGAATTTCCAGGGATTGGAAATAAAGAGGGGATTAGAAGTGGTGGGTGTTACTTAATTTAACAAATTATGCTGAGATTCCCATATTTAGAGTTTTACTCCAATCTACTACTGTGACGTGTGATGCCGATTCTTTGGCACCTGTGTTCTGTTCTGTTTTCAGTTTCTTTACACAAATGGTTACGGTGCCTTTATTATCTTGTAGTAACCAGGGAGAAAGCGCCTGCTATATTAGAGCAGTCAATACCCAGAGGAATATATGAGGAGTAACATTAATAATCAAAGTATAAAGATTGCAAACCTCAGACTGGAAGCAGTCAGGTCCACCTGAGAGCAATTCCCTGTCCTCGTTCCTAGAAACCACATTTTGTGCATTTTACTTTTTTTAAATGATTGCAATGTAGAATAATTTTTATTTTGAGTAAAAGAAAGTAGACATTTTTGACAGGGTCTAAAGAATAATATAGACTAGCAATTGCAGCTGGTGGTAATTGCAGACAAACGTTTAACATGATCATTCAATATCCTCTATCCAATATTTTAACAGGGAGTGTTAAACTATTTATTTCGATTGAAGCTACTTTTACATTTATTTAAAAAAATATCTATAACACAGGAGATGCAAGGCAGAATTATGGTAGCCTTCAAAGTGCCAGAGAATGCACTAAATAAAGTGTCAAAGGTCCTTCTAGTAGGCATACCCTCAAATCTTGCTAGAAAATAATTCTCACACCTTTGATAGTCACATTTCCCTTCAGTAATTTCTAAATTCACCAATTCTTCAAAATGCACTTTGTGTATATTAGGATTTATTGGCTACAATGAAAGTGAACAAATGTTTTGTATCTCTGCAAGTTAAATACTGATCTATCACAGATTTGTTAAGGGAAGATCGTGTTTGACTAACCTGGTTGAATTTTTTGAGGAGGTAACAAAGAAGGTTGATGAGGGTAGTGTATATGATGTAGTGTATATGGACTTTAGCAAAGCTTTTGATAAGGTCCCATATGGGGTACTGAAGTTGCATGTTCAGCCATGAACTCATTGAATGGCGGTGCAGGCTCGAAGGGCCGAATGGCCTACTCCTGCACCTATTTTCTATGTCTATGTCTATATGGTAGACTGGTCATGAAGGTTAAAGCCCATGGGATCCAGGGCAAAGTGGCAAGTTGGATACAAAATTGGTTTAGAGGTAGGAAGCAAAGAGTAATGGTTGATGGAAGTTTTTGTGACTGGAAAGATATTTCCAGTGGGATTCCGCAGGATTCAGTACTGGGTCCCTTGCTTTTTGGAGTATATATCAATGATTTAGATTTGAATATAGGGAGTATGATTAAGAAGTTTGCAGATGACACTAAAATTGGCTGTGTGGTTGATAATGAAGAGGAACGTCATGGACTACAGGAGGATATCAATCTACTGGTCAGGTGGGCAGAGCAGTGGCAAATGGAATTTAATTCAGAGAAGTCTAAGGGTAATGCACTTTGGGAGGGCTAATAAGGAAAGGGTATACACATTAAGTGGTCGGCAACTTAATAGTGTAGATGAACAAAGGGACCTTTGAGTGCTTGTCCACAGATCCCTGAAAGTTAGCAGGCCAGGTGATTAAGAAGGCATATGGAATGCTTGCCTTTATTGGCCGAGGCATAGAATATAAGAACAGGGAGGTTATGCTTAAATTGTATAATACTTTGGTTAAGCCACAGCTGGAGTACTGCATGCAGTTCTAGTCACCGTATTAAAGGAAGACGTGATTGCACTAGAGAGGGTGCAGAGGAAATTTACGAGGATGCTGCCTGGATGGAGAATCTTAGTTATGAGGACAGATTGGATAGGCTGGGTTTGTTCTCATTGGAACAGAGGAGGTTTGGAGGAGACCTCATTGAGATGTACAAAATATTGAGGGGCCTGGGCATAGAGGATAGTAAGGGCTTATTTCCATTGGTGGAGGGGTCTATTATGAGGGGGCATAGTGGTTGGTGAAAGGTTTAGAGGGGATTTGAGGGGGGGGGTGCTTCTTTACACAGAGGGTTGTGAGGATCTAGAACTCACTGCCTGGAAGAGTGGTGGATGCAGAAACCCTTACCACTTTGAAGAGATTGTTGGATGGGCATTTACAGTGCCATAACCTGCAGGGTTATGGACCTAGAGCTGGTAATTGGGATTAGACTGGATAACCTATTGTTGGCTGGCACAGATATGATGGTAAGTACTGCAGGGAATTGAATATGGCCAGGGTGATCTCCTGGACTAGTTTTGATCACCCGGATGGGTTGGGGAGGAATTTTCCCAGATTTCATTCCCTAAATTGGCCTGTGTTTTTATCTGGTTTTTGCCTCTCCCAGGAGATCAGATGGCTCCGGTTAGGGTGGAGTGTAGAATGTTTCAATGTAAGGGGTGTCCCAGTTGTGTGGGGTGGACTGGTTGCACCGGATGCTCTTTACCTTTCCGCCATTGTTCATTGTTCATAGGTTTATATGTAATCTTCAGGGCTGCTGACCAAGGGCTCTTTGTCGGCATTCTGCGTTGTGAATTTTTATGTTTCTATCCAGGTCCTGCCTGGCCTGCTGCCTGATCTGCTGAGATTTCCAGCATTTTCCATTTTTAACCTATCCAGGTCCCGTTGTTCAGTCCAGTCCCTCATCTTCATATTTGTACAGCATATATTCAGGCAGTTGTTTTCGGGCGCAATGTCAGCTTTTATAAAGCTATTGGTCAGCACTTACTGTTTTCTAAAAGGAAAAGAAAGATTGCATTTATATAGCACCTTTCACAACCATCATACGTCTCAAAGTGCTTTACAGCCACTGAAGTACTTTTGGAGTGCAGTCACTGTTATAATGTGGGAAACGCGGCAGCCAATTTGAGCACAGCAAGCTCCCACAAACAGCAATGTGATAATGACCAGATAATCTTTTTTTATGTTGATTGAGGGATAAATATTGGGACTGACTATTTGTACTGCCCTTTTTTTGACCTTCTGTACCTGCGTGCTCTCGAGACTCCGCCCACGATGCCTCTCACCCGGCTAAACCAGAACCGGAAGTGCGGGCCCGCCGGAACCAGAACCGGACGTGGGGGCCCTGAACAAGTACATTCTGAAGCCTCCTGCCAAGCCGCAAGCCGCTGAGCCACCGAGACCCGAGCCTCTGACTGGGCCCCGAGCCTCCCGCTGAGCCACCGAGACCTGAGCCTCCGACCGGGTCCAGAGCCTCCCGCTGAGCCGCGGTGGTGGCGGGGGGAGAGCGGTGGTGTTGGGGGGAGAGCAGCAATGATGGAGGGAGAGCGACAGCACCAATGGCGGGAGAGTGGCAGCGGTGGGAGCAGAGAGAGCCTGGGCAGGAGAGTGAGAGCTTGGGGGTGGGGCAGAAAGGAGAGCTTGGGGGTCGGGGGCAGAGAGAGCGTGAGGGGGAGGGTGGTGGGGGAGAGAAAGAGAGTTTGGTGGGGGGAGCGAGAGAGAGCTTGTGGGAGGTGGTAAGCCTGGGAGGGGGGGTGGGTGGGGGGAAGAGAGATGGGGTGGCATGAAGAGAGAGACACGTGCGGGGAAGATCGAAGGGGAGAGAGGGAACTCAGGGTAGACGGATCATGTTCTTCCAACCCCCTTTACACCCACACCCGATTTCTCGGAAAGCTCAGTGCAAGTGTTACAAGGGACATCATTAGAGTGGATGAAATCCAGAAGTCACGACCCTGTCACTATTCACTTCATACCCAATAAACCGGTTAACAATCTGCACACAATGCCCCATCTATGGCGGAAGGGGGGGGCGCGGTAAGGTCATGCACTTGCGCTGGTGTAAGGGACTTCAACTGGTGGAGGTAGCACTGCACTGCTATGACATCCTTAATAATTGATTCTATCATTTTACCCACGACTGAGGTCAGGCTGACCGGTCTATAATTCCCTGTTTTCTCTCTCCCTCCTTTTTTAAAAAGTGGGGTTACATTGGCTACCCTCCACTCCATAGGAACTGATCCAGAGTCAATGGAATGTTGGAAAATGACTGTCAATGCATCCGCTATTTCCAAGGCCACCTCCTTAAGTACTCTAGGATGCAGTCCATCAGGCCCTGGGGATTTATCGGCCTTCAATCCCATCAATTTCCCCAACACAATTTCCCGACTAATAAAGATTTCCCTCAGTTCCCCCTCCTTACTAGACCCTCTGACCCCTTTTATATCCAGTTGATGTGGTATATTTGGACTTTCAGAAGGCTTTCGACAAGGTCCCACACAAGAGATTAATGTGCAAAGTTAAAGCACATGGGATTGGGGGTAGTGTGCTGACGTGGATTGAGAACTGGTTGTCAGACAGGAAGCAAAGAGTAGGAGTAAACGGGTACTTTTCAGAATGGCAGGCAGTGACTAGTGGAGTGCCGCAAGGTTCTGTGCTGGGGCCCCAGCTGTTTACATTGTACATTAATGATTTAGACGAGGGGATTAAATGCAGTATCTCCAAATTTGCGGATGATACTAAGTTGGGTGGCAGTGTGAGCTGCGAGGAGGATGCTATTAGGCTGCAGAGTGACTTGGATAGGTTAGGTGAGTGGGCAAATGCATGGCAGATGAAGTATTATGTGGATAAATGTGAGGTTATCCACTTTGGTGGTAAAAACAGAGAGACAGACTATTATCTGAATGGTGACAGATTAGGAAAAGGGAAGGTGCAACGAGACCTGGGTGTCATGGTACATCAGTCATTGAAGGTTAGCATGCAGGTACAGCAGGCGGTTAAGAAAGCAAATGGCATGTTGGCCTTCATAGCGAGGGGATTTGAATACAGGGGCAGGGAGGTGTTGCTACAGTTGTACAGGGCCTTGGTGAGGCCACACCTGGAGTATTGTGTACAGTTTTGGTCTCCTAACTTGAGGAAGGACATTCTTGCTATTGAGGGAGTGCAGCGAAGGTTCACCAGACTGATTCCCGGGATGGCGGGACTGACCTATCAAGAAAGATTGGATCAACTGGGCTTGTATTCACTGGAGTTCAGAAGAATGAGAGGGGACCTCATAGAAACGTTTAAAATTCTGACGGGTTTAGACAGGTTAGATGCAGAAAGAATGTTCCCAATGTTGGGGAAGTCCAGAACCAGGGGTCACAGTCTGAGGATAAGGGGTAAGCCATTTAGGACCGAGATGAGGAGAAACTTCTTCACCCAGAGAGTGGTGAACCTGTGGAATTCTCTACCACAGAAAGTAGTTGAGGCCAATTCACTAAATATATTCAAAAGGGAGTTAGATGAAGTCCTTACTACTCGGGGGATCAAGGGTTATGGCGAGAAAGCAGGAAGGGGGTACTGAAGTTTCATGTTCAGCCATGAACTCATTGAATGGCGGTGCAGGCTAGAAGGGCTGAATGGCCTGCTCCTGCACCTATTTTCTATGTTTCTATGTTTCTATGTTTGCACTGGGGTAACAGACTTCAGCTGGAACTTGGTGGTTTTTGGGGAGATCTATCCTCTGTGGCTTCTGAAGTCAAAATGGATCGAATTACAAATTGGAAAGTCAGTCAGAATTTGGGCTGGGCTGTTCCAGTTACACATTCCAGAGGAACTTCAGGGTGTGGCTTATCCTCCAAGGGGACCAATCAGCAATAGGTCAAGTTATATTGGAGAGTCAATCAGAGACATGGCGGCCATTTTGGCAGTACAAATAGATGCATCCATAAATATTGGCCAGGATACCAAGGATAACTCCTCAACTCTTCTTCAAAATAGTCCCATGGTATCTTTTACATCCACCTGAGAGGGCAGACAGGGCCTTGGTTTAACATCTCATCTGAAAGACGCCATCTCCGATGGTGCAGCACTCCCTCAGCACTGCATTGGAGTGTCAGCCTAGATTTTTTTTTATGTGCTCAAGTTCCTGGAGTGGGTCTTGAACCCTTAACCTTCTGACTCAGAGGCGAGTGTGCTACCACTAAGTCACAGCTGACACTAGGTTGGTATGTATGCAACGCCGATCATTCATTTTACATTTGGCAACTTTCTTTGTAGTTCGCAGTTTGATGTTCTGTTGTTCTGTGACCTGCAGTGATAGGTTGTATGATAAGAGCCATGCTTTCTGTTTGCTGATCTCATTTAATTACTTCACTTACAGGCAAATATCTAGTAATGTTGTGGTTCAACACAAAACAGAACCAGAAAACCAAAAAAATGAGAAAACAATAAAAAAACAAAAAACAAAAATCCTAAAATAATGCATTACAAAAAAAGCTTATGTCCCTTTAAGAGCTTAACTACGCTTACAACTTACATTTAACTCTCAGTTTAAATGTGCAAATGCAAAGCTGGACAGGATGTGGCAGTGGATGGGACTACTGCCTGAAGATTGGGAAATCTAGAGAAATTTCTGGCAGTTTTTATTTGCATGGAGGATGCATTCCAAATCAAACTCTCACACAAACTGTGAAAGAACAGTATGCAGAGGCATAAAGCCCAACCATAAATCACACAAGGGGATTCCAGTGAGGAGATTATAGGAGATTCAATATCTATGTCCCCAAACATAAAGATCCACCAGATTCTGATTAGAAAATGTACCACACTGTGCTTAACTGTCATTCATACCTTATCCCCATCATTCGACACTACATATGATCCACATTCATATACAATTACCATTACCTTTACACACTATACTTAATCTGTATTCATGCATGTTAAATAATTTAATGAGATATGATTTTCCCCTCATAAATGTAATTAGAAGTTATTAATGTGAGTTGATATGAAATCTAAAACCATTATTAAATGGATGACTATTGAATGATCTGTGTCCCATTAACTGATCCTAACTCTAAATGCCTTGCAGGGACTTGAAGATACACAAACCCACCACGTACTTCTTTAAGGTGGCTTTTTCCCCAATTTCAGGATTAGCAATCCATTGACCATGCCAATACAAACATCCAGTGTGGAACCAGTGATTTTATTTCAGAATAGAATTTCCCTGTGTTAGGTTTGGGTTTAAGATTAGGTTTAGAATTAGGTTTGTCTTAGATTTAGGGTTAGAGTTAGACTTAGTATTAGGGATAGAATTAGATTTAGACAAGTATTAAGGATAAATTTAGGATTCGGATGACTTTATTTTATTTAAGTGAAGAATTTATTTTGAGAGGCGAAATTCCTAGTAAGTTCTGAATGGATTCACCTTGGGGATGTTCCATACTGGGATGAATTCACTGTTACTATGTAATTATATTGTGTGACACCGGCCACCGATACATACACTGGTCACAGTGCATCAGTCCTTGCCCAGGTAAAGAAAACTGTTTGACAAAGTCATTTTAATGAACTGGGGAATGGTCTCCAGAAAAGGTAGGATTTTGATTTGTTACCTTCACAATACTTAAATTGTATGGAGTAAGTTTTATGTGAGACTGCAACTCACCAAAATTACAAGTTGAAAAGGGACATTGAGGGTTTCTCAGTAAAATACTGGTGGAGTTATTGCAAGCATTGATTGAATTCAAAAAAGATGAGCTCTCACAGTATAAAGTAGTGAACTCTAACAGTAAAGTATAATGAATTCTCATAATAAAACTGCCTTCTAATCTTATAACTCTGAATGCCTACTTTAACGTATTGTATAGGCCAACCTCATATAAATTGTCAGAAATATTTTTCTCCTCATTATAGATTTATCATCTATGCATAAAATTATGTCCTAAATGAGCCAAAATGCATCATTTTATATAAAATTTAAAATTATTCTGGGGTGCATGCTGTGCCTTCTAGGAATACCTATGTCAGCATGTGCCAGGGTCATGAGTGTGTAACATATGTAAGGAGTGTATACAATTATAAATTTGCTGCCTATATCCCTAATGAGATCCAAAGAAATAAGAAATAATCAGATTCTGACCCAAAAGCACAAAGTAGAAAATGACACAGGCAGACATCTTCTGATTATAAGGCGCTGTGGCAGTTACTGAACTGCAGAGTAATGTTATACTTATATACTACACAGTTCTATTATATTTTCAGTGATTCATTTTGCCACTTCCACAAACCAAAATCACATTGCATTGACTTGAGCACATAATCTAGGCTCACACTTCGCTGCAGTACTGACAGAGTGCTGCACTGTCAGGGGTGCTGTTTTTCGGATGAAACGTTAAAATGACACCTCGTCTGCCCTCTCAGGTGGATGTAAAAAATCCCATGGCATTATTCAAAGGAGAGCAGGGTAGTTCGAGCTAGCCAATATTTATCCATCAACCAGCATCAATAAAACAGATCATTATAGCATTGTTGTTTGTGGCATCTTGCTGTGCGCAAATTGCTTGCTGGGGTTTCCCTATATTATAACAGTGACTACACTTCAAAAGCAGTTTAAAATATAGAAACATAGAAAGTAAGTGCAGGAGTAGGTCATTCGGCCCTTCGAGCCAGGACCATCATTCAATAAGATCAAGGCTGATCATTCACCTCAGTACCCCTTTCCTGCTTTCTCTCCATATCCCTTCATCCCTTTTGCCATAAGGGCCATATCTAACGCCCTCTTGAATATATCCAACAAACGGGCATCAACAACTCTCTGCAGTAGAGAATTCCACAGGTTAATAACTCTCTGAGTGAAGAAGTTTCTCCTCATCTCAGTCCTAAATGGCTTACCCCTTATCCTTAGACGATGTCCCCTGGTTCTGGACTTCCCCAACATCGGGAACATTCTTCCAGCATCTAACCTGTCCAGCCCCGTCAGAATTTTATATGTTTCTATGAGATCCCCTCTCAGCTTTCTAAACTCCAGTGAATACAGGCCCAGTCGATCCAGTCTCTCCTCTTATGTCAGTCCTGCCATCCCGGGAATCAGTCTGATGAACCTTTGCTGCACTCCCTCAATAGCAAGAATGTCCTTCCTCAAATTAGGAGACCAAAACTGAACACAATATTCCAGGTGAGGCCTCACCAAGGCCCTGTACAACTGCAGTAAGACCTCCCTGCTCCTATACTCAAATCCCCTAGCTATGAAGAATGGCCTACCATTTTGCCTTCTTCACCGCCTGCTGTACCTGCATGCCAACTTTCAATGACTGATGTACCATGACACCCAGGTCTCGTTGCACCTCCCCTTTTCCTAATCTGCCGCCATTCAGATAATATTCTGCCTTCGTGTTTTTGCCACCAAAGTGGATAACCTCACATTTATCCACATTATACTTCATCTAACATGCATATGCCCACTCACCTAACCTGTCCAAGTCACCCATGCAGCCTCTTAGCATCCTCCTCACAGCTCACACTGCCACTCAGCTTAGTGTCATCTGCAAACTTTGAGATAATACACTCAATTTCTTCATCTAAATCATTGATATATATTGTAAATAGCTGGGGTCCCAGCACTGAGCCCTGCGACACGCCACTAGTCACTGCCCGCCATTCTGAAAAGGACCCGTTTCTCCTGACTCTCTGCTTCCAGTCTCCCAACCATTTCTCTATCAACGTCAGTGCATTACCCCCAATACCATGTGCTTTAATTTTGCACACCAAAGCCTTTTGAAAGTCTAAATACACCACATCCACTGGTTCTCCCTTGTCCACTCTACTAGTTACATCCTCAAAACATTCTAGAAGATTTGTCAAGCATGATTTCCCTTTCATTAATCCATGCTGATAAAAGCATACAGGATCCTGGGCTTCATAAACAGAGGAATAGAGTACAAAAGCAAGGAAGTTATGATGAACCTATAGTCGTTGAGGGAACGGGTGGGTGGGACTGGTTTGCTGCATGATTTTTCCGCTGCCTGCGCTTGATTTCTGCATGCTGTCGGCTACGGCAAGAAGCTCAGCGCCCTCCCAGATGCACTTCCTCCAGTTAGGACAGTCTTTGGCCAGGGACTCCCCGGTGTCAGAGGGGATGTTGCACTTTATCAGGGAGGCTTTGAGGGTGTCCTTGTAACGTTTCCACTGCCCAACTTTGGCTCATTTTCCATGAAGGAATTCCGAGTAGAGCGCTTGTTTTGGGAGTCTCATGTCTGGCATGCGAGCTATGTGGCGTGCCCAGCGGAGCTGATCGAGTGTGGTCAGTGCTTCAATTCTGGGGATGTTGGCCTGGTCAAGGACACTAACTATTTGTAGGATCTTGCAGAAACATCGTTGGTGGTATTTCTCCAGTAACTTGAGGTGTCTACTGTACATGGTCCATGTTTCTGAGCCATACAGGAGGGCGGGTATTACTACAGCCCTGTAGACCATGAGCTTGGTGGCAGTTTTGAGGGCCTGGTCTTCAAACACTCTTTTCCTCAGGCAGCCAAAGGCTGCACTGGCACAGTGGAGGCGATGTTGGATCTCGTTGTCAATGCCTGTGCTTGTTGATGGGAGCCTCCAGAGATAAGGGAAGTGGTCCACGTTGTCCAGGGCGCGCCTTTGGATGCCATGAGGTCGTGAAACGAGCTATATAATTGCAAGTTCATTATTTTATTTAACTGTTGAGAGAAGGTTTCACCCACGCCTGCATCCAAGCTTGGGTATTGCTCTCCCTTGGGCAAGCTTGGGCCAGGCGGGAGCCAGCCAATGAAAGCGTGGTTCCGACTCGCAGCAATCTGAACTACACGCCGCCAATCCCAGGTCGGTTGCTGCATTGTAAATGCACCCTAGGTGTATGACATAGATTTCCTTCTTTCACATTACAAAAGAGTGCCATAGATTAACTGAAACCGGTATAAATTCTGCTAAATTTCAAAATAAATCAAACTACAGGGATTGCTTACCAATATTAGGAGAACGCGCGTTTTTAATGAAGATTGGCTGTCTTTGCAATTTAGCAGCTTGGATCTGTAAACAAAATTATGATCATCACTATTTTATACAGTCAGCTACGGTGCGATTCTCTGGCGCAAACCATTTTAAGATCTATTGTAATGTGTGATAGGTGGATTTCATTTCCTCCCACTTTTAGCAGTGACAACATAGTAGCCTTTAAGACATCGAACAGTCTTTGTGTGGGCGGGGGGTGGAGGTGTTCAGGAAAATAGTGTTCCTTTTTTGATAAACACTAAACAAAATTCTTCCGCAGTTATCTGATCCATGGCAAGAAGCTGAAGCAACCAGTTTCCATTCCACAAGATACTTCATAATTCAGCGCCGCTCACATGTTTCAACACAGAATAAACATACATACAGCAACCCCCATTTACTGTTTAGTAGCCAAATGAAGCACACAAACTGGATGAACACCATACTTTACTGCACACGTAAGTAAAAATGAGAAGCATATAGTAAGGTGTGCTTTATCGTCCATTAAAATGAGTTGAGACTAGTTCTGACGAAGAATCATCGACCTGAAACGTTAACTCTGTTTCTCTCTCCACAGATGCTGCCTGACCCGCTGAGATTCCACCATATATTAAAATGAGTGTTGTGTTCAAATTGATTCCCCAAAACGGTGAGTTCCTCACATCAGCTACTCCATTATGGGAGAGGGGAACAGAAACGAGGCAGTTTCCTTTGGATGTAGTTTAAGAGAGGCAAATAGACTGCTCTCTGAGTTTGAACATTGGCCATGGCCAATGAAAATCAATGAGGGTGAAAAATAGCAAGCTAAAAACGAATTTACTGTAGTGTTTCAGTAATATACTGCATTGTACCAATAAAATGGGCACACTTGATTCATACTGGAAAGTTCATTTTAAATTGCATGCTATCTAAAGTTCCCCCGTTTCCAGGTCATGATGGCGTTTCGTAGCAGCAGTGAAAATAATTTTACGGCAGTTTATATTTATAATTTTGTCTCCATTCTATTAATATGATAAAAAAATGCATTATCAGAAAGCCCTTAAGAAACAGCTATTACATTTATATATGTTAGCAATATGTCACATGTAAATATTTGAGAAAACCAGAACAATATTATTCTACAGATCATAAAAAAACAGAAAATGCTGCAAATACTCAACAGGTCAGGCAGCATCTGTGGAGAGAGAAACAGAGTTCACGTTTCAGGTCGATGGCCGACCTCTGTTTCTCGCCTCACAGATGCTGTTATTTCAGATTTCCAACATCCGCATTTATCCGCAATACATTTATTTTCGACAAATAATTCCAAATCTGTGCTCAGGACTAAATCATATTTATATTTATAGTGGCCTAAATCTGATAGTAGACTGAAATGCTGCAACTGGTTTATCAGTAGCTCAGTTGCTAAATCTTCAATGTAGTCTCTTGCCAACTTAGTTCTGTTGCCATAAACAGACGTGAAACTGTTGTTTCGTGAAAGGAACATTTCGAGTTAAAAAAAAGCGAGTGCTGATTTGGTGCAGTTCGGTTTTGCTTGTGGAAAATCCGTGTTGATTTGTTGACGTTTCAAAACCTTCCTTCTGGGCGGCCCCACACTGAGCCTTGTAGCTGGAGTTTAAAGGCAAGTTCGGAACAGCTGGCATCAGATTCGCCTACAGCAAAGCCAGTCAACTCCCCCCCCCCCCCCCCCCCTCAACATGACTCACTCACACGCTCATCTCGCTCTTCGGCTGCTATGATCTTTAGACCAAATTCGCACGATGGAAGTAAAAAGCACAGACCGATAGTTCGGGGGCTTTCCGTGGGACTTTTCATGCTCGGTTACCTGGAAGGAGAATGGGCTGCTGGAGTGTCTTAACCCCAACATCTGTCTTGATCTTGGCTTCCGGTAAGTGAAGAAATAATACACTGTCAGAGCTTACAGTGTGGGGACCATAAATCATACCAATCACTGGGCTTTTTCCAGCTCCAGCCACTGTGTAACTCTTCTCAAATGTAACTCCAACCATTTTTAACAGTCGATTCCGATCTGAATTAGAATCCTCGACTCTAACGTTTTACTGACATCAGTTTTTGATCATTTCTACTCGAGTCCAGATTTTTCACCGAAGCAACACTTTTCAACGCTTCAAATATCCCGAAAACAGCTTTTGCACGAAGTAGATTCCGACAGCGGCTGCCTCTCACTGTAGTCCAATCGGTACATCTCACAGGGGCAAAGAAAACAAAGAAGACATTTCCCATTTAAAAATGACTGGCTATTCAATTCGTTTTTAAAAATAGAATCGTTTTAATGACCGCATTTTGCTGAACTATAGGGCTGCGGTTGGGAACATTTAGCCCGTTTGTAATTTGCTCATTTCGCTGACGATCCTGTAATTCCCAATTAATAGGAGCTAAAAATCCGTGTTGCACGCCTTTTAATTCTTACTGCTAGAAAAAAATAGTGGGATTATTGATCGCTCTTTACGGCGTTAGCAGGGACTAAATTGCTTCCTGGCAAACGCCAAACCTCTCCAAGTATGTTATGAGATCCCAAAGGACCTCATTTTTAAGGCATATGCTGCGAAGTATTTTTTTGAAAGAATCCTTTTTTCAAATTCACTGACCTAAATGAATGATATGTTGTAAATTATTGCAAGTAACACATGTAAATGATGATTTAAAGAGCACGACTTCAGCAGATCTTTTGAAAAATCACTTTAGCAATTTTTACCATGGAAAGATCTGAATTAGGTTTGTGCGGGATCAGGATGGGAATCAGATTCGGAGGGTAATTTTGCGCGCTAGAGGTCACTCTTACAGCCGGGGGAAACCAATAGTCCTCGCACGGGGAGGAGAGCTGCACTTAATCAGCGGCAATGAAGTATTACAATCATACATTGAACAGACCAGCCAAAACCAGGCCTTTGGCACTTTATTAAAAATATCAAGATGGTCTATTATTGACTGATTCCTTTTTATTTGGTAAAAGGTTTAGAAATCCTGCCAATGTGGGTCTTGCTGCCGTAGCGCCCAGCTTCATAACTGAATGCAGGGACCTTCGAAAGTAGAAACATTAATGTATTTCAGTCTTTCTATCCTTTCCCTTTCGGCCTTGTACTGAATGAGGAAAATAACATTTTTATTTCCATTCTGCCTTACTGCAAAGCGTCCAACTTTTCGATTCCCTGATAAATATGGACTTGTTATTTCATCTCTAAACGTTTTCATTCAGCTCGCACTCACTGAGCTAAGTGAACGTTTCTCCAGAGATTTACAACATTAGGTTGTAACAACTCATTCTTTACAGTGCACTTAACTCAATCATATTACCACAGTCTCTTGGTGCTGCACAAGTAACTTCATTTCACCCACTTTACTAATTATTTTTTGGAGATGTTAACATAGCCATTAGAAATGCTTATGTGACTATTTAACATTATCAATGTTGACAAGGGGTTATTCAAAACCTTGATACAGGAAATGAAGGAAATGCGTATAGAATGCGTATATGGGTCAGTTCCCGTTTTATCTTGTTGAAATTTGCTTCTTCCCAGACAAGTACCTTTGCCTTTTACAGTTCCTTCTACTTTTCAATTTCCATAACAAACTTAAATATGCTATGTTCATTATTACCTAGATGTTCTAGGTATTATCTGGAAAATAGACTGGACACATTGTAGAAACGCTGCCCCTTCTATTCCAATTACACTACTTTTATCTTTGGATAATTAATGTCATCCATTTGTTATTTCTGCATATTTCAATAATTCTTCTACAAATATTTATGAGTTGCTGTGGGATCTACCATGAAATGAATCAGTATGGTTAAGGTACTTATTTCAGAATAGTGTGCCTATGGTTTTTATTCACCAAAGGCACCTTTGCACCTTCTTATTAGGTAGCAGGGTACGATCACTAACAATAAAGTACTAGAACATACTGATAGCACTAGCATTGAGAGGCTATGATAATCAATGCTCAGCTCATGGGGCAGGACAGGTTGTTAGATTGGACGACATATGGTTACCAAAGCAGATGTTTTATGAGAACTGGTGGATTGCAGTAGGAAGCAGGCCAACAGTAAAGGCACTACAAGGACACACTGAAGATTCACTTGAAGCAGTGCAACATGGTCTTTGACTCTTGCGAAAGCCTGGCCACCAACAGACAGCAATGGTGTGCTGAGGTGAAAGAAGGAGTGAAGGGCTTCGAGCTGCAATATTGTCCAATTGTGGAGCCAATATGCACGAGATGGAAGGATCGGCAACATCAGAGGGAGCAACAGGAGAGCCTCCCCCATATGTGAGGCTTGTGGTCGACAATGTCTGTCACATGTTGGCCTGCATAGTCATCAACGCGTCATCTACCTTATGCTCCCTTCCATGTTAACATTGTCATCCTCGCAAACAAGGGACACACTATTAGTTTATTAAGAACTGAGATAATTACCACCGATAGATTTACCCTGCAATGTGCCATATATAAGACTTAATCATCAATAGAGACATGTAGAATTGTCAAGCATTTCTGAAAACCAGACTTGAAAGGAAGCAACAGAAGTATTGAAGTTTGAACCCCCCTCCCCCCACCAAGGTGAAATGCAAGACTTGGAAATATATCGCCGTTCTTTCATAGTCACCGGGTCAAAATCCTGTAATCTCCTCCCTAACAGCGTTATGGGAGTAACTTCACCACAAAGAAGTCAGCTCACCACAACCTTCTCAAGGGCAATTAAGGATGGGCAGCAAAACCCATGTCCCAGGAACAAATAAAAAAAAGACGCTGAAACACTGCTGTAGATCTTTTGAAATTCTGGTACCTAGATGTAAGATGTTATTTCACTTTCAGCATTGAGTGACATTACACTGATAACTGAAAGGTAGCAAGAACAAGGCTTTTTGAAATCAAGATGACTTTTATTTTCCGTCTGAAGTTCTTGTGAAAATAATTATTTCATTCCATTGTGTGTACATTTTATATGTTCTGCTTTTATACATTTTATATTATCGGCTGGATTTCTGACTTTCTTTTCTCTAATTGTGAATATCTTATTCATAAACCTTGCTTGTGTTTAATTGTTTCAAAGAGAGTTTGGTAGCGTAGCGTAAGACTACTCTTATACCTTTAGGAAGATTGCTACAAATAGAGTAATTGATAATCTACCTTTGCTAAGGGCTGATTGTTGGAAAAATACAGCTTCCATACAGCTGGGGACAAATTTTGCTAATGGGAACCACTGTGAAATTGTAAGAGAGTAAACAGTTCTATAGAAAAATCCGAGATTCCAATAGTGGTTCAACATAATGTTAGTTCTGAGGCCTTAAACTAAACATCAGTAAGACAAAGGTCCTCCACCAGCCTGTCCTCGCCGCACAGCACTGCCCCCCAGTCATCAAGATCCACGGCGCAGTCCTGGACAATGTGGACCACTTCCCTTATCTCGGGAGCCTCCTATCAACACGAGCAGGCATTGACGAAGCGATCGAACACTGCTTCCAGTGCACCAGTGCAGCCTTCGACCGCCTGAGGAAAAGAGTGTTTGAAGACTAGGCACTCAAAACTGTCACCAAGCTCATGGTCTACAGGGCTGTAGTAATACCCACCCTCCTGTATGGCTCAGAGACGTGGACCATGTACAGTGGACACCTCAAGTCGCTAGAGAAATACCACCAACAATGTCTCCACAAAATCCTACAAATCCCCTGGGAGGATAAACGCACCAACATTAGCATCCTCAACCAGACCAATATCCCCAGCATTGAAGCACTGATGACACTCGATCAGCTCCGCTGGGCAGGCCACATAGTTCCCATGCCAGACACGAGAATCCCAAAGCAAGCGCTCTACTCGGAACTCATCCACGGCAAACGAGCCAAAGTTGGGCAGCGGAAACGTTACAAGGACACCCTCAAAGTCTCCCTAATAAAGTGCGACATCCCCACTGACACCTGAGAGTCCCTGGCCAAAGACCACCCGAAGTGAAGGAAGTGCATCGGGGAGGGTGCTGAGCCCCTCGAGTCTCATCGCCGAGAGCATGCAGAAATCAAGCACAGGTAGCGGAAGGAGCGTGCAGCAAATCAGACTCCCCGCTCACCCTTTCCTTCAACCACTGTCTGTCCCACCTGTGACAGAGACTGTGGTTCTCGTATTGGACTGTACAGCCACCTAAGAACTCATGCTAAGAGTGGAAGTAAGTCTTCCTCAATTCCAAGGGACTGCCTATGATGATGATGATGAGTTCTGACTGAGATGGGACTGGTACCCATTACTTTGCAATGGATATAGTTAAATGGAGTTTTGACTTGGTTTTGTTGCCTTATTTATCAGTTTTGGCAAGGTTTTAGCATTTTATCAGTGAAATGTGTCCAGGAACTAAAAGTATTATCACCTCATATAAATAATCAAGGTCCCACAGGCCAGCTGAGTTAAGCTACTGAATTTGTTTTTGTGGTTAGAATTTCTGCCAGTTCACCATGTTGTCCTATTCTAATTATTTCCCCCTGCCTTAACTTAAGACATGGCAAGAGGACTGGTGATCTGGCATTGCATTTGTTTTTGAGTTGTCTACTAGGAGTGTACTTGAACGCTGCTACTGACGTGGAACTTAACTGGTATTTTAAAAACTAGTGTTTCTTTTCGAGCAGCTGCACTCACGGTGTTGTTAATTTCTGCAAAATGGGTGGGCACCAGATGCCAGCAACTGGCTTTTAATCAGTGATTCACATATAGCATGATCACTAGGCCAACTTTAAATTTCACCCTAAATTAATTCTGAATTATTATTATTCCTTCATTCTGTCCATTCCCTTAAATCCGAAGTGAAACATATTCCATCAGGTCGATGCCAAGATTTCAGAAAAAACAGTCTATGTGTAAGTCTAGGCAACTCTATAGCCTGGGATTTCCTCACTTATTTCAGTGGCCAAATGTGCGAAATTGGTAGAAGTCCTTTTCGGCTTGAAATGTGCTTAAGTTGTGTCCTGAGGATTTTTCAGGACCCAGCGCAGACTCGATGGGTCAAATGGCCTCCTTCTGTGCTGTACTATTCTATGATTCTATGCTAATGTTGCGAAACTGAAGCCAAAGTATATGATTGTGGATGTAAACCCTACTGATGATCCATTCTTAGCGCTTTTCTAGAAATACCTTTGAAATTTGTTCAAGTAAAAGTGATCCCAGATAATTCCTGGTATATATTTATTAAAACCATAAAAAATCTCTTTACCAAATATGCTTTAACCTATCCTGCCACCTTCAAAGATTTGTGCACAACCCCCTCCTTCTCCCCAGGTATCTCTCTGCTTGCATCCGGTTTCAAATTGTACCATTTAGCATGTATCGTCTCTCCTCAATCTTCCAACCAAATATACCACCTCACTTCTTTCTCCGTTGAATTTCATCTGCCATGTGTCCGGCCATTCCACCAGCCTGTCTATGTCCTCTTGACAATTATTACTAGCTTCATGTTTCTTTAGTTGCAATCCTATGGCACCATCAATCTTATTATCCAGAACCTAATTTGTTGAAATTTCAAGCAGGAAAATCATTTCATGTTCCCTTGTCTCTCAGGAGTGGTTTTTAATTTTGAAAATATTATGGCCTGGAGGTTCCACTGTTGTGCAGGTATTTTCAGCACAATTCAGCCAAAATCCACCAAACCAGCGCAAAAGATCGAGGACTTTCAAGTGCAAATTACATCCAACACTGATTTAAAAAACATTGTGCTGGAAGCCGGCTCCGCCCACAAAACTGGCCAAGACCCCAGATACAATTAATCACCAAGGCGACTTTCCACTAATTGCTCCTGTTTGCGGGCCTTCAAAGAGGCTTTTAAAATGAAGCTTTTTTTAGGCTCAGGGGCACTTATAGGCACTTTTTAAAAGCTTTTAAATACTATTTTGTTGTAATTTAATAAGGAACTGACTACTGTGCACCAATGTAACTAGTAAATGGTTCAATATAGTTTTTTAAATCATTTTCGGTCATTTAAAATCAGTTTTACCACAGGTGGTGGACTAAACACCCCGATTAAAAATGCTTATTTTTTTGATAAGCCCATTTTCAGCTGTATTAATGGCCAGGAATTTGCGGTTGCAATGACGGCAAAACTTTCAGCATTCGCCATCATTGACGCCATCATATGCGCAGTTAAATTGGAAATCTAGAAGTTGCTGTTAGTGATACCCTAATTCTCCACAGGGTGCATTGTTGTAGTCGTCGCAGATGCAATCAATGCAGAATCAGTGGTTTGAGAGAACCTCAACTTTTTACACTCTTCTTGCTGTAAAAACCATTGAAAAAGTTAAGCCTTGTAACTTAGTTTTTAACCTCATACTAAGTCATAATTATTGCTGCACAACCTCTCTGGCCCTGAAAAAACTAATTTTATTAGTTTAGAATGTAATTTCCTCCATTCCATGATAAAAATTCCATAGATTTTATAAATAATTTTTATTTTATTTTTTAAAGTATGTTTCTGATATTTCAGCTTATACCATAATCCCATGTGGATGTTCCAATCTTTATTTCACTCTCTGTAAAAATGATTAAAAAGTGAATGATAGTCAGTGCTTTTTACTTCCTGGTTTGCTGTCTGTGAGAATTCTTCAATCTGATTGGCTGCTTAGCCTGCTTGATGACTTCACTGTTCCTGGATGGCGGCCAAATAAATTGATACTATAATAGAAGAAATCAATGCCACAGAGCCCGCTAAACCTTTGTGGGCAGCTTTCTTCAAGTTCAGCGGTGAGCGCTGTTCCTTCATGGCTGACTGCAAAATCCAGGCCATTAAAACTGCACCAGGTTACTACTTTTAAATATATCAAGGAATATTTTTTGATGCAAATTTAAAAAAAACATTACATTCTAAAAAGCTGCCCAATTGTGCTGGTTCAAGGAAAATTTTACGGCCAGCGATATGCAAATGAGAAACTTGACCAAAAAATTCACTTCTGAAAATGCCCAAAGCCGAAACTCTTAGCCTGTATCTTTATAACACATATCTTAGTCGAGAATTTCCACTTTAGTTATACTGGCTTCTCATAATAACTTGGGCGGACAGAAGTAGAAACTTATTTGGGAACTGACCTGGTGTTCCTAATTACACCTGATACTTTCATGATATCATAGCAACATAAACATAGAAAATATGTGCAGGAGTACCTGGCCTCAACAACTTTCTGTGGTAGAGAATTCCACCAGTTCACAATTCTCTGAGTGAAGAAGTTTCTCCTCATCTCGGTCCTAAATGGCTTACCCCTTATCCTTAGACTGTGATCCCTGGTTCTGGACTTCCCCAACATCGGGAACATTCTTCCTGCATCTAACATGTCCAATCCTGACAGAATTTTATATGTTTCTATGAGATCCCCTCTCATTCTTCAAAATTCCAGTGAATATAAGTTTAGTCGATCCAGTCTTTCTTCATATGTCAGTCCTGCCATCCGGGGAATCAGTCTGGTGAACTTTCGCTGCACTACCTCAATAGCAAGAATGTCCTTCCTCAGATTAGGAGACCAAAACTGTACACAATATTCAAGGTGTGGCCTCACCAAGGCCCTGTACAACTGCAGTAAGACCTCCCTGCTCCTATACTCAAATCCTCTCGCTATGAGGCCAACATGCCATTTGCCTTCTTCACCGCCTGCTGTACCTGCATGCCAACTTTCAATGACTGATGTACCATGACACCCAGGTCTCGTTCAACCTCCCCTTTTCCTAATCTGTCACCATTCAGATAATATTCTGCCTTCCTGTTTTTGCCACCAAAGTGGATAACCTCACATTTATCTACATTATACTGCATCTGCCATCCAGTTCTCTATCCATGTCAATACATTACCCCCAATACCATGTGCTTTAATTTTGCACACAAATCTCTTGTGTGGGACCTTGTAAAAAGCGTTTTGAAAGTCCAAATACACCACACCCACTGGTTCTCCCTTATCCACTCACCTACCCCGTTCAAGTCACCCTGCAGCCTCTTAGCATCCTCCTCACAGCTCACACTGCCACCCAGCTTAATGTCATCTGTAAACTAGGAGATATTACATTCAATTCCTTCGTCTAAATCTTTAATGTATATTGTAAATAGCTGGGGTCCCAGTAATGAACCTTGCGGTACCCCACTAGTCACTGCCTGCCATTCTGAAAATGTCCTGTTTATTCCTACTCTTTGCTTCCTGTCTGCCAACCAGTTTTCTGTCCATGTCAATACATTACTCCCAGTACCATGTGCTTTAATTTTGCACACTAATCTCTTGTGTGGGACCTTGTCAAAAGCCTTTTGAAAGTCCAAATACATCACATCCACTGGTTCTCTCGTGTCCACTCTACTAGTTACATCCTCAAAAAATTCTAGAAGATTTGTCAAGCATGATTTCCCTTTCATAAATCCATGCTGACTTGGACCGATCCTGTCACTGCTTTCCAAATGCGGTGCTATTACATCTTTAATAATTGATTCCAACATTTTCCCCACCACAGATGTCAGACTAACCAGTCTATAATTCCCTGTTTTCTCTTTCCTTTTTTAAAAAGTGGTGTTACATTAGCTACGCTCCAATCCATTGGAACTGATCAAGAATCTATAGAATGTTGGAAAATGACCACCAATGCATCCACCAGGTGTGACAGGGGTCTAACAATACATTGCTCATATGTGGCCGGATATTTAATCATACTATGCAAATTATGAAAATATGTAATCAATTGTGTTGTCCAACATTTGCACCATTGAAATCCTAGGCCTAGGAGAACTCTGTCCCAGTTGCTAAGAGTCATTGAGGCACCCTTTAAATTAAATTGATTGCACAGGTTTAGGTGTAATTTTGTTTAAATTCTCCAATTTTTTGCAGCATAGAGGCCATAGAGGCTGGGGAACCCTCCTAAAAATTGCAAATGACCCAAAGCTAGTGAATCGGCCCAGCTCAGGGGCACATCCTTGTGCCAAGTGGAAGTGCCAGCCTGCTGATGATGCGCCAGGCTGAGAGGAGAATTGAAGATTCTCAATTCCTTCTCCTACCCAAGCACCCATTTCTTCCTGCCTTTTGCTTGCATTCCCTTTCTCTCTCCTACTGCCTCCCTCTCGAATTGGCTGAAGATTGGCTTCTGTGATGGTGGGATCCTCAGGAGGAGGTCGATATGGATCACTCACTCGGCACTTTTGGCTGAAGATGGTTGCAAACTCTTCAGCCTCATCTTTTGCACTCCCGTGCTGGACTCAGCCATCATTGAGGATGGGGATGTTCATAGAGTCTCCTCCTCCCATTAATTGTTTAATTGTTCACCGCCATTCATGACTGGATGCGGCAGGACTGCTAAGCTTTGATCTGATCCGTTGACTGTGTGATTGCTTAGCTCTGTCTATAGCATGCTGCTTCTGCTGTTTAGCATGCATGTAGTCTGTCTTGTAATTTCACCAGGATGGCACTTCAATTTTATGTATGCCTGGTGCTGCTCCTGGCATGCTTTTTACACTTCTCATTCAACCAGTGTTCGGCTCCTGGCTTGATGATAATGGTAGAGTGGAGGATATGCCGGGCCATGAGGTTACAGATTGTGGTGCAATACAATTCTGTTGCTGCTGATGGCCACAGCACCTCATGGATGTCCAGTTTTGAGCTGCTAGATCTGTTTTGAATTGGGTGTGCGCCCACCTGCTGGGTCTGTCTTGCCAGCTAGTGATGGAGGAATCTGGGATGTTGGCTGATTCCATGGTATCAATATGACAGGCTGTTGCTTGACTAGTCTGTGGGACAACTCTCCCAATTTTGGCACAAGTTACTGAGGAGGACTTTGTAGGGTCGACTGGGCTGGATGTGGCTTTGCCGTACCGGTGCCTAGGTCGATGCCGGGTGGTCCGTCTGGTTTTATTTTTAGTATAATTCTTTGTAGTTGTACAACGCGACCATTTCAGAGGGCAGTTAAGAGTCAACCACTTGCTGTGAGTCTGGAATTTCATGTAGGCCAGATTCCCTTCCCTAAAGGACATTCATGAACCAAATGGGATTTTGTGACAATCCAGTAGTTTCATGGTCACAATAACTGATACTACCTTTTCATTCCAGATTTATTTAATTAACTGAATTTAAATTCCCCAGCTGTCCTGGTGAGAGTTGAACTCATATCTCCGGATCATTAATCCAGAACTCTGGATGACTAATCCAGTAATTTAACCACTATTCTATCGTACACACATAAAAGCTGTGCTTTTATGCACTTTATGATTTGTCGACTAAAATAAAAGTGGTGAAATTCTGGAGGTTCCTGCAGCTTAAATTGTGACTTGCTCATGTTCCATTGTAGTTGCAGTGCAACCCTTTATCATGTTGCATCATAAGGCACATATGGCTGTTTTTCAGCTGACTGCTTTGTTGGCTTTTGTGATGCTGTTTGGTTAGCTTTTGATCATTTTTATTGTTGGCATAGATGATGCAAGGTGTAAATGCTGCATTAGCATTTCAATGATGCACATTCAATTTATCTATGTACTGCACAGTGCACGTAAAGGTTTTTATTATGATGCCTCACCTGCCTTTCTTTGGTACCCTGTCAGAAGCGGCAAATGGTTTAGCTCTTGTTCTACTCTTAAATGATTCCCTCATATTGGGAGCTTCTCTGGATAGGGACACGACGCCACCTCTAGTTGTTGAATTCTCACTGAGACTGCAGTGTTGGCTGTATAGCATACCCTCACCGCTACAAACATGAGATGGTATCACTGTGTGACCCAAATAAGACTCAGTTGAAGCAATCCAAATGGTGGATGGGGAGCCTTTGAAGGCCTTTTGACAGTCAATATGAAAATTTAATCTGATTCCCCTCTCTCTCGGGCAGATTAATGATTCTAAAATTTATAATCTTAGCTGGAGGAACTTATCACTGTGCACATAGTATAATTAAATTTCCCTTCTATGTACAATAGAACTGCTTGGCAAACCCTTTTAGTTCTGTAGAATTTGAAAAAGCTCCTGAAAGCAGCATCTACAGACTTGAGTACGTTCAACTAATGTTCGAAAGTTGTATTTGTAAGTATAGAATGTGTTTTTAAATAAACTAGAGAGGAACTTGCAGTTCCACTTTCAATTACTACACAGTCAGGTTTCTGGAACTGACACACTGCTGCATGTGGGCCCACAGGCAGACTGTCTCTGTTTATGTCTATCTTTCTTTTCAACTTGTTAATTTTATTGCCCACATCAATGCTCCGTTTATTCTTTTCATCAAGTTTGATCTCATCTGCTTTCTTTGATTTTTTTTTCAACATTTATGTCACAAGTTATTTTTCATTATTTGT
The DNA here is from genome assembly GCF_044704955.1 of Pristiophorus japonicus. Taxonomy (NCBI): domain Eukaryota; kingdom Metazoa; phylum Chordata; class Chondrichthyes; family Pristiophoridae; genus Pristiophorus; species Pristiophorus japonicus. The sequence goes on along the minus strand of NC_091979.1, from coordinate 79,995,139 downwards.
TGCTTTTCTAATGAATTGCCAAGTTCTTTTGGAATTCATTGTGGCAACGATCCAATGTCCAGTTGTGAGGGACATTATGTCCATATGGGTCACATTCACTCCTCTTCCAGTTGTGTAATATCAAAATCTTCTATACTTGTTGATTGACAACTGCTAAAACAAACCTCATAGGCAATGATTGCATTAATTTTAGCACATAATTTCTTATCAGTGGCATTTGATACCTCACCATTAAAAATTTAGAAATGGTTATTTGTATTCCAAAAGTATCCATTAAAGCCATTGATTTGTGGTTTTCATGATAAATTGGAAGGAATCGCAGAATATGATTCCAAAACACCAGCAAAAACGAGAGGGAATGCCATAATCAGTCTAATAAAATTTGAGTAACCAAGGCCAATTTTCATCCCCTCTTCTTGCTCCAGCATAATTCAACCAGTGTGCTTTCCACATGTGCCTGGCATGATTGCACTGAAGGCAGCTGTTTTTCCCAGATTCAGCTGATTTAAATGTGTTGGGTGAGTGCCAGAAAGGACCATCTCTTCGAATTTGGTGCTTGTACCAAGACATAACTTTGGCCTGGTGGCTGCTGTCAGTTAAATGGTTGCACACACACACACAGTGCCTTCCTGCTTCACAGAAGAATTTGAAAAAGAGTTCCTGTCTAAGGTAAATGAAGGAGCAGCCTTGCAACTCCTACCAGTAATTCCCATCAGCTGAGATGCATTCCCAATGTTGTGCCCAGAAAATGGAATGAAAGATATTATGATATCACTTCCGCATTATGTAAATGAAATTCAAATAATTCCGCCTGTTTCATGCAGAGCTCTGGCCCACATGTTTGGCCCCAGGAAACACACATCATGTGCAGAAAGGATGAAGATCCACCACTGTAGGTCTCCATCCCTGTTTCCACTCTGATTGCTCTGGAAATTGATGGCTTCAAAGCATTATGGACAGGAAAATTGGCTCCATTTGATCACCATAAGCTAGTGGGGCCTCACTATCAATTAATGTAATCACAAAATGAGATCTCAAGCAATCATTAAAAATTTCCCCATCTCAGGACCCTATCCAAGATGGTAGCAGCTGGAGCTCCAGCGTAAACCAACATCATTTTCAGGCCGCGACTGCCCTGTTTACGCCGGGTGCAGCAAGTTAAAATTGACCATATTCAGTCACCAAGAAACGGTGTCTCTTAATGCAAGCATTACAAATACGATAGAACAGCCATTGTCCACCGTAATGTAGATTCCCTCCTTTACCTTGGTAGACAATGGAAACTGGCAGATGATTGAGAGGCCCTAAATTCTGATGTTGCACATATAGGATAGTAATACCAATTGCATGGAAATGAAGACAAGTTCAGTACAAATAACATACATTGAATTTAATCTTTCTCGGGCTGTTCGGTTGATTTATGTTCGGCAGATGGAGGTTGGTGTTAATGGGCTCTGAAATGAAGCAACATCTCAAACAAGCCTTGGTCCCATCAGATTTTGCAACCTAATTGGGAAGGCAAATAAATGAAGTGCAGATAATGGAAGTTCTATTTTAGTTACAAGCTCTTATTATTCCATGTACAAACAGCATAAAATAAAATGTGATTTATAAGCATTGAAAGCAAGTTACCAAGGATGAGAAACTATAATTATGAGAAGAGATGAGATGCTGGGACTATTTGGACTGGAGACCCAAGCAAGCCCCAGGTGGGCAGAGAAAATGCTTCAAGAACATCCTCACAGTCTCCTTGAAAAAATGTAACATCCCCAGCGACTCTTGGGAATCCCTGGCCCAAGGCCGCTCAAAGTGGAGAAGAAGCATTCAAGGAAGGCGCCGAACACTTTGAGTCTCTTCGTCAGGAGCACACGGAAGCCAAGTACAAACAGCGGAAGGAACATACGACAACCCAAGCACCCTACCCACCCGTCCCTTCAACCACCACCTGCCCCACCTGTGACAGTCTGTAGATCCCGCATTGGACTCATCAGCCACCTTAAAACTCATGTTAGTGTGGAAGCAATTCATCCTCGTCTCCGAGGGACTGCCTAAGAAGAAGAAGAAGATTTGGACTGGAACAGAGAAGGCTAAGAAGCTGAACAGAGATTTTTTAAATAATGAAGAGTTTTGATAGAATGAATAGAGAAAATATTTCACTTGGTTGGGAGTTAATGATAAGGGGCCATCAATTAAAAGATGTCTTTAAGAGAGTGTAGAGAGTGGTTAGGAGAAAGTTCTTTATGTGGTGTAGTTACAGCATGCAATGCTTTGCCACAGGGAGTTATTGAGAGAGAGACCATTGCATCCTTTCATGGAAATGGAGGTAAACATTTGAATTGGGGAAGATACAAGGCTATGTGAAGAGAGCAGCGTAGTGGAATTAAGTATAAATTGTTGTATCAAACAGGTGGCACAGACACAATAGGCCAAATGACTTTATCTGATGTAAACGCCTTTGGTTCTAGTTTAAACCTTTTTTTTCAAATAGGGGTTGATAGTCACAAAAATAATTGTAGTAGTTTGACTTAATGGGATAATCGGGAGTTATGTAAACAATGGTGTTGACCAAAGATCACCACAATCATCCTTACTGAGTCAGGGAAAATGGTGTACAGTATAGAATCACAGGGGTAGAAATTGCCCCCCGCCTGAAATGGGGTGCTCCCACCCAGTTTCGATGCGGTTCAGGTCGACTCTGCGTGACATTCGGCTCTTTGTTGTTTTTTTTCATGCATCCGGAACTCGATCATAATGGGGGCGGAGACAACACCTGAGGGGCGGATCTGCGGCGGTGACAGCAACTGAGGGGCGGAAGTTGGGAGCGGAGTCATCGCCGTGATGACATCATCATGGCGCTGCGTCACCACGGCTCTCCCCTTCACTTAAAGGGGAGAGCCTCCGCGATTTTGAAAATTTCGGGCCACTGGGCCACCAGGGAGGATTTCAGCCGGGCCTGCAGCCTGGCACCCAAGAGGAGTGCCAGGCTATTTGTTGGTGGCCCGAATGAACCTGAGGCCATATTTATTGGGCCGACAAAAGCAAAAGCATGGCGGCAGCGGCAGTGCGCCCTCCCCTTTAAGGGAAGCCACATTACTGCTGCAGAAGGCCACAGCCTCACTGGACCACCGGGAAAAAGTTTGTTTTGGCACCACCAGGTGGGCCGAAGATTTTCGGAGGGGACTGTCACTGTCGGGGGGTTAAATCGACGATGCGCACAGTGATGGCATGCTTAAGATGAATAGATGGGGGCGGGGGGGGGGCGGGGAAAGCTGGGGGAAATCGGGGCACCGCTGGGAAAATCTGGGAGGGCAATTGGGCTAGCAGCCGCCATTCCACGAAAAGTCGGCGACTACTCCACGCCACAGCATGGCTGCCAATTTGCAGTGGTAACAGGCCTTCAGGAGATGGGCAATTTCGGCCCCATAGACACTTACAACACAGAAGTAGGCCATTTGCTCCATTGTGCCTGTGCTGGTTCTTTGAAAGAGCTATCCAATTTAATCCCACACCCCAGCTTTTTCTCCGTAACCCTGCAAATTAGCCGTCATCAAGTAAATTCAGTTAATGAATAAATCTGGAATAATAGGCTAGTATCAGTAATGGTGACCATATAATGACTGGATTGTCGTAAAAACTCATCTGATTCCCTAATGTCATTTAGGGAGGGAAATCTGTCACCCTTACCCCATCCGGCCTGCAGACCCACATCAATGTGATTGACTCTTAACATGGCATATGCACTCCCAGGACCCTCTGCTCTTGCACCCCCCTCAAAATAGTACAATTTGGATTATACTGCCTCCCCATGTTGTTCCTCCGAAAGTGCTTCACTTCACACTTATCTGCATTAAATCTGCCAAGTGCCTGCCCATAAATAGTTGGTTAATATAGAAATAATACATCTTAGCCAAATAAAACATATTGCAGCTTGCATCTATTTTTCTAATTAAGCTCCGTTTAAAGTATATCCATGTGCCAGCATTCCCATGGCATTTAAAGTCTATAACAATACAATAGTGTAGTGTAAAATTGACTTGAATGGCAGTTTTAACAATGCTGACACAAAAAATCTTTTAAATCTGATTTCTGAAAGAGCCAGATGAGTTCAATAAAACGGTCACATATCAGTCAACTTAAACCTTATGCGTGGCCCCAGGTACCAGGAAGTAGTGATTTGGTCTGTATCTATGCAAACAGACTGAACAAGTTGGCTGTTCCTTCTGTACAAAAAACTAACAACCTGGTTGTAATTTGCTCCTTCTTAATGTGTTTTTTTTTCCAACTCCCATTTCCCTTTCACCTTCCCCAAATGGTCTTTTTCCATATAATCTCCTCTAGTATAAGCTGTATAAATGCAAATGTATCTTATAAATTACTACTTGGAAAAATAAACATATCGAGGTGATCTGCAGATCAGTTCAGTAGTAGGCCAAGAGTTTCTCAAACTATATTATCTTTTTTGGTACAAAAACAAAAATGTAGAAGTAAAGGGCCCAAGTTTCCACCAACCCTTAGAATGGCGCTCCTCCGTGAGGTCCGCCGATTTTCTCGAACAAAAAGCGCGCCTAATCCTTACTGTGGTATTCTCCATGCTAATCAGACATCCTTGGGACTCAGCGCAGCACAGCAGAACCAGCGGGGGGGGGTGGTGGAGCTACAGCCCTGCACCGAAAAGAGTGCCAGCAGCTGTGCGCATGCACAAAGGAGTCTGCGCACATGCGCAGTAGCTCCTGGCCCTCCCAGCACGTCCTGGGTCCGGGCGACCCTATCCCTGGCCAAAGGGACGACGCGATGTTCGCAGCCCCTATCCCGGGTCAAGTGACCTGCCGCACAGGCTGGTCGCTGCCTTCCTGCGCTCAAACCAGTTCATTGTTGTAGCCTCTCGCACCCCTATTGCCTGCATCCTCTGCTGCCAGTGCTGCCCCTCGCGTTCAGTTGGCGGAGTGTGCCGAGGGAAGCTTGCTGGGGAGCCCGGGGGAGCAGGAGCTGGAGGAGCCCGGCGTGGTGTGGGGGGGGGGGGGGAGGAGGGGGTGGAGTGGGCACGGCTTGAGTCCGGGCCACCAGATCAGCACCAGGAGTCATACAGCACGTTTGTGGCGGAATTCTTCGAGACACGATACTGGGGGGGGATGAAGCTACTGGTTTGTGTCACTGATCACATCTATGTCAAGAAATTTCAAAGTATTAATGCCTAAAAACAATTTTGGACTTTATACATCGAGTTCAAGACTCAGTCCACTCTGAGAACTACAAGAAACAGGTTGGTGCCGGGAGACTTTTGATCGGGGTGGGTGGGGTTGGGAAGAGTTTTGATGGGGGGTGGGGGGGTGGGGGAAGGAGGAGAGTTTCTTTAAATGATTTAGAAAAAGAACAAGCTGCTCGAATTAGAAAAGTTGTCCCTAGACTGTCTGCTGATAAGAGCAGTAAGAAAGGCAATCAGCACCATCAAAATTTAACTTCTGATATAAACAATATTAAAAAGTGCATATTTTATGAAGCTTTATAAAGTGGAATGTGTAAATTATGCAAAAGTTACAGTACAAGATCTGTATTAGTTGTTGTGAAGGTGTTTAGTGCTTTGCAAGGTCCTCTCACTTCCCTTCCCCCCTGGCCCACCTCTGGTTACCTGCGCCTGATTTCTAAAGTGTCCGCAAGGTTTTTCTGAGCGGACACATACACTGGCCTAAGTTAGTTTGGAGTAACCTTTCGCTGTCTAAACTTGCTTAAATGGCCAAAACAGGCGTAACGCCCCTTTTTGAAAAAAAAACTGCGCTGAAAAGAAACTGAACTAACTCACTAAAACTGGAGCAAAAGAAATGTGGAGAATTGCGATTTTTAAGATACTCCAAAAAAAAACAAGTGGCTCCAAAAAAATAGGAGCAACTCCTGTTGAAACTTGGGCCCAATGAAACTGAGCAGGGTGGCCATCATTGCTCCCTAAGTTAGATGAAATTCATGGCACCTTCAGTACTGTAGTATAATGTCACTTAAATATCATGATAGCTGGGAGCTTTCTAAATAGCTCAATGAATTTAGTTAGTGAGTAACTGAGCCATACAGACAAGTATAGTCCCAGATTTGATCTCTCGTAATACTAACTTTATTGATCTCAGCTGGTTCAACGCAAGCACGCTACAACTGGTTGCAGTGCTCAGAGTAAGGAGAGCACTATCAGCCCTAGCTCCTGCTCCTGATTGTTATCCAGTGAGCCCTGCTGGAAGTTCTTGTGTTGATGTTTGGTGAGGATGGGACTGGGTTAGTCTGTGATGCCTTTGATTTAACACTGACTCCATGCCAGGAGCAGCATCGGGCATACCTTAGAACCTAGTGAAGCTATTACACAGGGTTACCTGCATATTAAACATCAGAAGCAGCAGGCTTGAAGCAGAACTATGTGGTTCCACAACCAACAGATCAAAGTAAAGCTGTGCTATCATCCTTCCGTGACGGCATAGCTTCTATTCACTTCATATCACCAGAGTGGTTGGCAAACCTGGACATTAACATTTAATGTTTTTTTTTAAGTTGCCAGAGAAAGAAGAGGAGAAAAGCTCTGCAGCCCTATAATATTCAAGTGAGAATGGTGGTGAACAATCAGGGACTGATATGGATCCACCATCATAAGAAAACAATGCGCAGCCTATTTGGTTCACTCCACATAACATTAAGAAGCAGCCCGGCTATAGTGATGAAGGCCTATGCACCAGAACTAGACATGCCCTAAGCCGGCTGATCCAGCCTGACACTGGCATCTATCCAACTATGTCATTGGCATCTACCCAACAATGTAGACGATTGCTCAGGTATGTCCTATCCACAAAAACCAGGATAAATCTAACCCGGTCAATTACAATCCGATCAGCCTCTTCCTAATCATCAGTAAAGTGATGGAAGCAGTTGTGAATAGTGTCATCAAGTAACATTTACTCACCAACAAACTGCTCAAGATCTGGTTCTGCCAGAAACAGTCAGTTCCATACCTCATAATGCCTTAATCCAGACATGGACGCAACCGCTTAATGTCAGGGAGAGGTAAGAGTAGCTGAACTTAACATCAAGGGAGTATTTGACTGAGTATGGGACTTAGGAGCCCCAGCAAAATTGAAGTCAGTATGGGTCAAAAGAATAGACCTCCAGTGGCTGGAGTTATACCTCATGCAAAGGAAGATGATTGTGGTGGTTGGAGACCAGTCATCACAACCCCAGGGCATCACTGTAGGAGTTCCTCAGGGAAGTGTCCTCAGCCAAACCATCTTCAGATGGTTTATCTTTACTCCATCATAAGATCAGGAGCAGGGCTGTTCACTGGTGATTTCACAGTGTTCAGCTTGATTCACAACTCCTCCAGTATTGAAGTAGTCCATGCCAACCTACAGCAGAACTTTGATAACATCCAGGCCTGGACTGACAAGTAGCATGTAATATTTATATCATGTAAGTGCCAGATAATGACCATCTTGAACAAGAGAAAGTCCAGCCATCTCCCCTTGACCTCCAGAGGTACCACCATCACCGAGATCCCCACCAACACTATCTTAGTGACCACTGCCCAGGAAGCTGAATTGGACCTGGCATATCAACATCATGGCTACAAGAGCTGGGCAGAAGCTTGGTAATCTGCAACAAATGGCTCATCTCCTGACTCATGAGGGCCTCTCCATTGTCTGCAAAGCTCAAGTCAAAAAAGTATGATGGAATACTCAACACTTGCCTGATTAGGTGTAGTTGCAACATCACAGAAGAACCTCAATACTATTCAAGACAGAGCAGTTCATAGATTGGTGCTCCTGCTATTGGAATCAATAACCACTGCATTACCTCACCCAGGTTACTTTGACAGTGCTTCTCCTCCCTGCCACTTCTATTGGTGAGGAGGATAAGAGCAACGGTGCTGTGGGAACACCATCACCCCCAAGTTCCCCTCCAAGTAACACAGTACTGGCTTGTATTCATTGTCATTGAGTCAATTCCTGGAATGCCCTACCTAACACCTTGGTGGGAGCACTATTACCACAAGGACTGCAACGGTACAAGGAGAAGGCCCACCAACACTTTCTCAGGCAACTAGGGATGGGCTATAAATGCAGCCCACACCCCAAGAACAATAAGAAAAAAAACAGTAACAGTAATGAAAGCAGTAACATGAAGAAAATGAAAGAGATGTAAGTGAGTACTTCTAAATATTTATTGAAAAGTGCAATATCCTGTTATTAACTATTATTGCCAACCCAAATGATTTGGCACGGTTTCTCATAAGGACTAACAGGATCAAGAATTAACTTAACCACAGGAAATAACTCAAATAAAACAACTCTTTCCGATCAGTTAATCATCATCATCATTGGCGGTCCCTCGAACGAGGATGACTTGCTTCCACGAGTTCACAGGTGTTTCGATGAAGGACCCGATGTTCCAGTCCCGAACTCCAATTGAGGGGGTGGAAGATGCCCGTGCATGAATTTTTTTAACGTGTGGTGACTGAAGCACACCAGCCACCCCATGGGCTTGACAGAGCTAGGTCTTGGTCCAGTGGCAAGGATTAACCAAGACAACTGGAGACCTGCTCTGCTGCACGGACCTAGTGCGCGCACATATCGCAGTGTGGGCTGGCCTGTGCTGCCCCATGGCCCTCGGCTCTTCTGAGCACTGTATCCTCATCTGTCACACCTCTGCCACGATCTCTCACTGCTCCTCTGCCATAAACATTCACCGCATCTCACCACAAACACTCGCCGCTCATCCGCCTCGACCTTCTTACTCCTCTGTACCTGGGCCCTGCTGATATTCCTGCCCACGCTCCAAAATGGCGACCTGGGTTTTGATGATGTTACCCAGTCGCCATCTCAAAATTGTTACACACACGGAGCAGCTTGCACTGGAGCTGGAAGTGGTATGCCACTCCAGCTCTTGTGCTTCCCGACCTGTGGAGCTGTTCTCTCGCAGGTCGGGGGGGCCACGTCAGTTAATTTGTAGACCTGAAATGACCACAATTCTCAAACAGAATGTTGTTGTAGCGAGTGTATCTGATAAAGGAAAATAAAATGGAACTGAAATGAATCCATTGATATCCTCCAATCAATGCCTGGCCAAATTTCCACATTCTCAAGAAAGCGCACTCCGATCTTCTTTTAAGTTACAGACATTAATGTATCTTTTATACTTGTAATTTTCATAGCCTAGACATTACTATTAATTTATAGGTTTACACTGACTTTAATTTAGCACCTATGAGTTTGTGGTGACTATAATGCTTGTGCTGTATGATAAGCCATGTTATGCTCATTAAAATTTGCAGATTATTGCTTGTTGAGAGAGAAGACCTCGAAACTCCAATTTTTATGCATCGTATATAAGATATGCTAATTCCACACATAGAAGTAGGAAATACAACAGAGGCAGTTTCTCACATGTCAAATATCAGAAAGGAACAGCCATAACAGACAGAAGGTTCACGATTATGAGGTTGCTTTCCTTGCTTTCTTTTCGGTTAATTTACTGGAGGAGGATAAGCAATAGCCAGAAATGTTAGGTGGTACTAAAGGTGTACTGTCCAGACCAGCCTCTATGCCATCCATCAGATCGACAGACCGAACACAACTACCTGTCAATGACCAAAGATCACTGTTTTAAAGTTGCTGCCCAATCGTGAAGGAGGTAATCAAGTCAGAGCAGGAGGCAGACAGTGACCATGAGGATACAGTTCCTGAAGTATTGGTGCAACTGGGAAACTTGGTATACTGAGCACTCACTTAACTAAGTGCTTGTGCTGTCCAATTAAGCAATGATCCTGTCCACATGCTTACAATAAAGTGGCCCAAAGCCTTTGCTGCAACATTGTCTTCTGCACTTCTTCAATTAACATTAATGCCCACCCTTTGCCGTGCTGCTACCTTCATCTATATAATCAGAAAAAAAGGGGTAATTTTAACCAATTCCACCCAGCAGGGACAGGGTGGGGATGGCTTGTAAAGGGGAACGTTGTGCCTTACCACTGGAATCGTGATTCATTTTCAGTTCTAAGTTGTAGTTTGTATTTTTCACATGCTATGATATGGCCGTGTATGACAAGCTTTAGTGGGCTGTTTCTGTTGTTGCTTCTAGAAATGCTTAGGATGGGTCCACAAAAAATGAATTACAGCTTATGAGAATACATTTTGACATGCAAATTTGGGGTAAGTACTTGGCATGGAAAACTATACTGTAGTCTATAACTTTAGCAGCTTTTCTTAAACTTAGCCTCCTTCTTCTGGTCTGCATCTTGTCTCGCTGGATCCTACAGCAATCTGTCCCCATGGTTACTGAACCAGGAGAGTGCCATTCTGTCCCATGCAGGACAGCACCCGCTTTCCGCACTTCACAAATGAGCACCTCTAGTATTTGGTTGGCACATATAGTGGTCTTACTCTGGTTGCCTCCATTGTTACAAGAATATTCCATTGCTAGCCCTGGGTTGCTCTGTCCTACATAAATGCAGAGGTGCAAATGCCTACTTAGTCAATTTAAATGCGGGGCCAGCAGCACAATCAATCCTGACATCCATCAGACTAACAACTGAGCGGGTAAGAGATTGCACAATTTGCATATACTGCTAAAAGCAGAAGCACTGGAGTGTGGGGTTAACTGACATCCTAGGGTCTTAAGAGAAGTGGCTGCAGAGACAGTGGATGCATTGGTTGTAATCTACCAAAATTCCCTGGATTCTGGGGGGGTCCCAGTAGATAGGAAAACTACAAATGTAATGTCCCTATTTTAAAAAAGAGGCAGACAGAAAAGAAGAAACTATAGACCAGTTAGCCTAACATATGTCGTTGGGAAAAGGCTGGAGTCCATTATTAAGGAAGCAGTAGCAGGACATTTGGAAAAGCATGATTCATTCAAGCAGAGTCAGCATGGTTTTATGAAAGGGAAATCATGTTTGACAAATTTGCTGGAGTTCTTTGAGGATGTAACGAGCAGGGTGGATAAGGGGGAACCAGTGGATGTGGTGTATTTGGATTTCCAGAAGGCATTCGGTAAGGTACCACATAAGAGGTTACTGCACAAGTTAAAAGTTCATGGGATTGGGGGTAATATATTAGCATGGATAGAGGATTGGTTAACTAACAGAAAACAGAGAGTAGGGATAAATGGGTCATTTTCCGGTTGGCAAACAGTAACTAGTGGGGTGCCACAGGGATCGGTGCTGGGTCCTCAACTATTTACAATCTATATTAATGACTTGGATGAAGGGACCGAGTGTAATGTAGCCAAGTTTGCTGATGATGCAAAGATGGGTGGAAAAGCAAATTGTGAGTAGGACACCAGAAAATCTGCAAAGGGATATAGACAGGCTAAGTGAGTGGGTAAACATTTGGCAGATGTGGGAAAATGTGAAGTTACCCACTTTGGCAGAAATAATAGAAACGCAAATTATAATTTAAACGGAGAAAAATTGCAAAGTGCTGTAGTACAGAGGAACCTGGGGTTCCTTGTGCATGAAACACAAAAAGTTAGTATGCGGGTACAGCAAGAAATCAGAAAGGCACATGCAATGTAGAGTACAAAAGCAGAGAAGTCCTGCTACAACAGTATAGGGTATTGGTGAGGCCACACCTGGAGTACTGCGTACAGTTTTGGTCTCCGTATTTAAGGAAGGATATACTTGCATTGGAGGCTGTTCAGAGAAGGTTCACTAGGTTGATTCAGGAGATGAAGGGGTTGACTTATGAAGATCGGTTAAGTAGGTTGGGCCTATACACATTGGAATTCAGAAGAATGAGAGATGATCTTATTGAAACTTATAAGATAATAAGGGGGCTCAACAAGGTGGATGCAGAGAGGATATTTCTACTCATAGGGGAAACTGAAACTAGGGGACATGGGGCTAGAACCTCCACTTTTGTGCTTATCGCCCAAAAATGGGCGTCATTTCCGGTGTGGGCATTAAAAAAGGGTTTTCATATTGCTTGCTTCTCGTCCATCCTCAAAACAGCTAGTTTCCATTTTTGAAAATGGGCGTTACCACGAGTGATATCAAATGGGCGGTAGCGTTAAATTTTTTTTGACCTTCTGCCGTAAAATGTGGCTGACCTTAGCAACGGCATGACAACGCTCGATTCCCACGATTCAGGAGGTCAAAGGTCATCATGACATGCGCAGAAGAGGAGACAGAGAGAGAGGGAGCTCAGAGGCACTGAAAGTGTGTGTAGTTGTGGTGTGTGCTTGTCTGGCTGTTGTGGGAGGCACAATGGAGATTCACCAATAGCAAAAAGCCTACAAAGCACCAAGAACATAGTTGGCACCGAGTTTTTGTCCAACAAATAAGATATAACATGGAAGGGATGGAGGTGGCCCTGGAGTTTGCCACCAGTGTTCCTGGCTACCGAGGGCTCCCAGTGGTCCCGGAACGCGGCACTGCACCCCAAGGTGCCGCACTCCAATTGCCAACCACACGTGAGAGCCAGCAGCAACATCTTGCTTCTGGCTCGGAACATGTTCCCACCTCGGGACCGTCCTTTCCCGTATCTGTCCAAGCAGCGCTTCGGCCGTCACCCCCCCCCCCCCCAATGAAGCATCATCTGAGGACCTCCTCAGCCAGGCAGCTTGGAGTCAGGAGGGGAAGGGGAAGGGGTAAAGGTGGGGAGGAGATGCGGGTGAGGGGGGGGGAGGGGAAGAGTTGGTTTGTACAGAAATACTGATGATTTCAGACTAATGTTCAGTTTAAATATTTTTTATTTAACAAAACCTAGTAGCACATTGGCTCAGATAGCTGCACCATTACACGCTGGTGATTCCTTAACATCAAAGGGTATAATCACACTTAACTTCAATCAGCTTCAGTTTTAACAGTCAACAACGTGATGCCCACCATTGATATATGACCTGCACACCCAGCAGCGTGTCAGCCTTGGAAATAACACCAACGTTCTTTCAGGCAAAGCGATCATTGATGAGCTCCTGATGTAAGGCTCTTGTAGCTATCATGCCACCATGGATCCTTTCATGCGGTCTACAAGGGGGGGCGGGGGCATGGCTTCAGCATCAGCCTGATTGTCTGGGCCGATGTCAGCATCCGCCTCCTTGTCCTCCTCTTCCTCTGGTGAGGTGAATGGTCAGACTCATCAGGCAATTCTTGTCCCCTCCTGATAGCCAAGTTGTGTAGCATGGAGCACACCACCATGAATTGAGCTACCTGCTCAGGGTGGTATTGGAGCTCGCCTCCTGAATGGTCCAGGCATCTAAAGCACTGCTTCAGCACTCCAATGGTTTTCTCCACGATATTGCGAGTTGCTCTGTGGCTCTCGTTGTATCGCCTCTCGGATTTGGTGTCGGTGTCACCCAGGGGGGTCATCAGTCAGGTAGCGAGGCCATATCATTTGTCACCGAGCATCCAGCATTGACCTTGTGGCTCATTGTTAAACAAGTCAGATACAGTGCTCTCACGCAGGATGTGAACATCATGGATGCTGCCCGGAAATTGAGCATTCACTGCAAGTATAATTTGCTGGTGGTCGACAACCAGTTGGACATTCAGGGAGTGGAATCCCTTGCAGTTCCTGAAAACCTCAGCATCCTGAAAAGGTGCCCATATCGCGATGTGCATACAGTCTATTGCTCCCTGCACCTTGGGGAAGTTTGCAATTCTGGAGAATTCTAGAGCCCTCTCACTCTGTGTCTCCCTGGTCATAGGGAAGCTGATCAAGTCCCTCCTGCGTGTGTACAGGGCCTCAGTGACCTGTCTAATGCAGCAATGTGTGGCATGCTGAGAAAGTCCGCAAATGTCGCCAGCTGTGGCCTGAAAAGAACCCGAGGCATAGAACGACAGTGCCACGGTGACTTTGACCTCAACGGACAGTGCAGTACTGATGGTGCTGGCAGGCTGCAGATCTCCCCTTATCAGCTGGCATATGTCAGTGATAACCTTTTTGTGGAAGCGCAGTCTCCGAAGGCAGGTGGTGTCGGACAAGTCAAGGTAAGAATGCTTCTCCTTGCGGGAGGGGGGGTAACATCTGGTCCTCCTCATCTGTCTGTCATTTCTTACATTGGGCACATAATGCAGTGGAGCGTTTTTGGCGATGTCGAGTCAGCTGCATGTATTTGGTCACTAAGAGAGAGTGAGAAAGGACAGGCCCCATTGCAGTAGCTTTCTGTTTTCTACCGATTGCTCACAAACAAGGAATGTCCCGGCGAAGACACCTCTTCAATTCCAATCGGTCACAGTATGGTCAAGAAGTTTTTACAGATGTTCACATCAACTCCAACGACATGCAGAGTACATCCGAACTCCGCCGAGGTTGAAGCACAGCAGCCTTTTAAAGGACATGACATGTGATCTAGAACATGGCGTCCATAACGCTGTGATTCGTTCTGGTTTGTTCCACTTTTTGTGGGTGTTTTTTTGGGCGAGTGATATTGTGGGCGATATATGTAAGAGGCGGTGAAATTGACAATGGGCGATCTCCATGGTCGTTAGTTTGGGTAAGTATATTCTTTATGACAAAGAAACAGTGAGCGGGCGTTAATATTTAATCAGCGTTAATTCCGTGCGGAAAGTAATGCTGAGTGATGTTACGGACGTTGAATTCACCCATTCTGCTGATTCCGCCCCAAAAAAGTGGGCGGGCGGTCATATTTTTTTTCGCCATTAAGCACATGGGGAAAGTAACGCTCGGCGATAAGTTTCCGAAAAATGCCCGCCTGTTTCCATTTTGTGCCAAAATGGGCGATATATGGGTGTTATATGTCATTTCAGCGGTAAAATGGGCATTAAGCATGCAAAAAAAGTGGAGGTTCTAGACCATAGTCTTAGAATAAGGGACCGCCCATTTAAAACTGAGATGAGGAGAAATTTCTTCTCTTAGAGGGTTACAAATCTATGGAATTCTCTGGCCCAGTGAGCTGTGGGGGCTGGGTCATTGAATATATTTAAGGCGGATTTAGACAGATTTTTGAGCGATAAGGGAATGAAGGTTTATGGAGAACAGGCAGGGAAGTGGAGCTGAGTTCACGATCAGATCAGCCATGTTCCTATTGAATGGCGGAGCAGGCTTGAGGGGCCAAATGGCCTACTCCTGCTCCTATTTCTTATGTTCTTATGACAGGTGAATATTCACTCAAAAGACTTTCAGAACCCACAGTTAAACCCCAAATCGGCACCAGCAAAACTTTCCAGATTGATAATTGTACATATGTTAAAACATTTATATATGTATTTCACATCACGTTGCGATTACACCATTGTTTTCGTGCATTGATACAATGATGTAATGCAATCGTATTACTGCTATAACTACTCAAGATGAAATATCATTAAGTCAAAATAACTTGGTATGAGGAGCCTACATGCTTCTCATATTTATCATGCCATTTGAAATTGATAACTAAGGGAAATTTTGAACGGCCTTTCACTATGGTTTAAACATTGCTTTCATTATCTGGTAACTATTGCGCAAAAATAGATGCAATTAGAAAATTGTATTATTAGCAGGTTTATTTACAATGTAAATTCACATCATTAAAAGTGGAATGTGAATGTGAAATAGGCTTGCCTGTCATTCATGAATAAAATTAAATGCAGTCACCTGTCAATGGAAGTGAAAGGTCAGTGGGCAAATGCATGGCAGATGCAGTATAATGTGGATAAATGTGAGGTTATCCACTTTGGGGCCAAAAACACGAAGGCAGAATATTATCTGAATGGCGGCAGATTAGGAAAGGGGGAGGTGCAACGAGACCTGGAGGTCATGGTTCATCAGTCATTGAAAGTTGGCATGCAGGTACAGCAGGTGGTGAAGAAGGCAAATGGTATGTTGGCCTTCATAGCTAGGGGATTTGAATATAGGGGCAGGGAGGTCTTACTGCAGTTGTACAGGGCCTTGGTGAGGCCTCACCTGGAATATTGTGTTCAGTTTTGGTCTCCTAATCTGAGGAAGGATGTTCTTGCTATTGAGGGAGTGCAGCAAAGGTTCACCAGACTGATTCCCGGGATGGCGGGACTAATATATGAGGAGAGACTGGATCGACTGGGCCTTTAATCACTGGAGTTTGGAAGGATGAGAGGGGATCTCATAGAAACATATAAAATTCTGATGGGACTGGACAGGTTAGATGCTGGAAGAATGTTCCCGATGTTGGGGAAGTCCAGAACCAGGGGACACAGTCTAAGAATAAGGTGTAAGCCATTTAGGACTGAGATGAGGAGAAACTTCTTCACTCAGAGTTGTTAACCTGTGGAATTCCCGACTGCATAGAGTTTTGATGCCACTTCATTGGATATATTCAAGAGGGAGTTAGATATGGCCCTTACGGCTAAAGGGATCAAGGGGTATGGAGAGAAAGCAGGAAAGGGGTACTGAGGGAATGATCAGCCATGATCTTATTGAATGGTGGTGCAGGCTCGAAGGGCCAAATGGCCTACTCCTGCGCCTATTTTCTATGTTTCTATGATGCAAGGTGAAGCTCAAAGGACTTTCCACCTGAGGAATGTCACTGCACTAGTTTTAAATATGATGAGCTATTTTTTTTCTGGAAATAGCCTCCTCCCTTGTAAAAGTACAATTAATTTAATTTACAAAAGTATACGACTGATATTTGCCTTATATGTGCCACTGATTAGGCAAACTGGCTCAGTCTCGTGCTGAGGGATATCACTTCTGTATCCAGAAGTATATTATTAGGATAATGTTTGGGATGCTCAATATTGTTTCTGGCCAATCCCAAATTTCTAATTGCTTGATGGATATGAAGTGGGAATATTCCAAGTGCTAGCACCATAGCTGCAGTAATGTATCAAAAATCTTAAAGAAAGAAAACAATCCCAAAAGTGCTGGAAATCTGAAACAAAAATCAAAAATGAGATCAAACCATCAAGCAAGACATGTGTGTCTAACAATTGATTTAATATGACAAGAAAACATTCATCTTAAAAAATAATACAGAAAGCATTTTTGTATATGCTAATTGATAGAAATCACAGTTTAAAAGCTGCATAGAACATTATGTTTTCAAAGAGTTGGTGTGCACATAGAAAGTAACACAATCAGGGATATAAACTTGACAGACAACCACATGGAAAAGTTAATTCTAGGATCATTATAATGAACCATTTTCTGACTGAGCACATTAAAAATGAAGTGGTGTGTGACTGCAGGACAATTACAACGGCATGTTATTGCTGAGAGTAAGGGCGGGATGTCCGGCAAAATATAATAGCCCTCTTAGGTTTTATTTTTCACTTCTGTAAACCTGTGTTTGAATCCAACTTATAATTTGCTTTTTAGATTTTTTTTTTAAAGAATTACCCATATAATTCTTAGCTATTGTAAGGTATGATTTCTATTACCATCAGCTAATTGTGGTGTAGTGAAACATCCCAAGGCGCTTCACAGGAGCGTCATCAAACAAAATTTGACACCCAGCTGCATAAGGAGATATTAAGACAGTAAGTTTTAAAGAGCTTCTTAATGGAGGAGAGAGGTAGAGAGGTGGAGAGGCTTTGAGAGGGAATTCCAGAGCCTAGGCACCGGGCAGATTAAAATTGGGGGTGCGTAATAGGCCAGAATGGAGGAGTGCAGAGATATCGGAGGGTTGTAGGGCTGGAGGAGGTTATAGAGATAGGAGGTACAAGGCCATGGAGGGATTTTAAAATAAGAATGAGTATTTTAAAATCGAGGCGTTGTCGGACAGGGAGCCAATGTTGGCCAGCGAGCAGAGGGCTGATGGGTGAAAGGGACTTGGTGCGAGTTAGGATACATGACTCTTTGCATTGTCAATGCTCTTCTACATAAAAGATATGCAATATGGTGGCATAGTGCCAACAGCACTATAGGACCAAAGCCCATGCATTAGAATATTATTGACGGCACTTTAAGCGGTATTCATTATATTGACTCAATTTCTTTCCCAATAGGATAGCACTAAACCGAAACAATGGCTCAAAAGACGGGATTGATACTCAAAATCTATTTGATGGCAGAAATACATTATTGTCACACAGCTTTCTTTCTTACTCAGTGTTGTGGTCTAGTCTGCAATGGTCATGAGACTGTAATTCCCCCATTGGACTGTACAGTCACCTGAGAACTCACTTCTAGAGTGGAAGCAAGTCTTCCTCGATTTCGAGGGACTGCCTATGATGATGAGGGCTGGGGGAGGGAATCAGAGGGCACTACTCCTGATTCAGTAATCTGTTTTCTGATAGGTCAATAAAGAAAGTAAATCATGTCAAATGGTTAGTGTGTTGCCACAACTAAGATTGGCTTGAGGATGCATTGTTAATATCCAAGTTTTATACCAAAGATGTAAGTGGCATCATTTGTTGAAATCACTATTGTACCAACACTCTCCCCCAAATATTGTATCACTTTCTATTTTAATTATTTTTTTTCTAATTTACTCTATTTTGTGAAACATTGCTGACAACTCGCTAGTTTACTGTCTTTAAAATTTTGTTTAAAAAAAACTATTCAGCAAGTTACAAATACGGAGATTTATGTAAAAAGTATAAATGAGTAGCTCGGGGCCGAATTTGGTGCAGGTTGCGCCCGCAGCCGCCGAGGATCCGCTGGAAATATATGTTTTCTGGGCGATTCCTCCGGATCCGCACATCTGCCGTCCACGTTCCGCCCGGCACAAGATTGGTCGCGGAGGGATCCGCCAGCATGACATCATGCCACCTGCCCTTGCCGGATGCTGCAAATCGGCCGTTTTGGTCAGGGATGCTGGCCTCAGATCGATCTGCCGCCTGCCAGAAAGACCGCTCGTAAAAAGCGGGTCTGACCTAGCCATGAGTCGAGCGGCAGGGAGAAGGGCTCCGAGTGCTGCAGCGCTGCACATCACGGCTATAGTGCATGTTGTGTATGTATAATATTTGTATATACCCTGTACACTCAATGTACAGTTACATAAGACCACAATGTATTTTCACACTGTATACACTAAGCCTGTACCACCAGAGGATGCAACTGGTGGAGACCTAGGGGGTCATCTGCATACTGCAAGTAACCAAGTATAAAAGGGAGTTCACCTTACTGTACCCTCATTCAGGAGCTGCAATAAATGGACTAAGGTCACAACAGTTCAAGTGCAATACCTTGCCTCGTGGAGTCATTATTGAGTGCTTACAGACACAATAATTGGCAACGAGATTACAAATTTCCACGCGAAAAATGGCTAACCGTGGCAACTTTCAACAATTCGCTGATGGGGAAGATTGGGGTGCCTTTGTGGAAAGGCTCGAACACTACTTCATCGCAAATGACCTGGCTGGAGACACACCGACCTTGTTGGCTGATAAGCGCAGAGCTATCCTGCTCAGCAGTTGTGGGCCCACCGTTTATGGCTTTGTCAGAGACTTGCTAGCCCCAGAGAAGACGACAACCAAAACGTACGCAGAGCTCGTAACAATGATACAGGAACAGCTCAAGCCTAAAGAGAGCATCCTCACAGCCAGACACCAGTTCTACACACACCGGCGGCTCGAAGGCCAAGAAATCGCGAAATATGCTGCAGACCTAAGACGATTGGCTGCACCGTGTAATTTTGGCGACCACCTCAACGAAGCACTGAGGGACATATTTGTTATTGGAATCGGCCACGAGGGCCTCCTCCACAGGCTGCTCTCTGTGGACACCATGGTCACCCTGCAGAAAACGAGACATTCATGGCCTCGGCCTGTGATTCCAAGAGGATAATAACTCCTGCCCAGGACTCTAACCTGGCAAGTACCATGAAAAGACTGGCACCTTTTAGAGGCAGGACTGCTACCCCGAGTTCCGCAACCCTGAGTCCGCCACATGGGCCAACCGGCCAGCCCCATGCTGGCGCTGTGGAGGAAATCACAGTGTCCACCAGTGCCGATACAAAGACTATACTTGCAAAGGCTGTAACACTAAAGACCATCTCCAGCGAATGTGTAAAAGAAATTTTACTCACCGAGTTGCTGAAGAGTTGGCCGATCACCCGGACTCCAGCGCTGATGAAGACGAAGAGAGAGTCCAGGAGGCAGTTCAGTCCCAGAAAGAGGTATACGGAGTGTTTACCTGCTCCACCGAGAGTTCTCTATTGAAAATGGAAGTCAAAATCAATGGTGTTCCAGTCTCGATGGAGGTCGACACAGGGGCGAGCCAATCGCTGATGAATCAGGTGGCTTTCAAGAAACTCTGGGACAATCCCGCCCAACGACCTAAAATGCTCCCGATCCAGGTGAAGCTGCTCACTTACACAAACGACAACATCACAGTCATCGGTAGCGTGGATATCCAGGTGTCCTACGGCGACATGATGCACAAGCTACCTTTGTGGATTGTTGCTGGTAATGGTCCAATGCTGTTAGGAAGAAGATGGATGAAACAAATCCAAATCTGTTGGAGCTGGGAAAGCCTCCAGGCACTGGTGATCGACGTCCTATGCGGCCCCAAATTTGGATCCTTCACAGCACCTGAAGATCCCACCGTCCAACTCGACAGTGCGGCGACGGCACAGACCGCACTACCCAACGGCGAGATGGTCCAACCCAAAAGACCAGACCTCACTTTCCGGGCTCCAGTGGCAGGACTCCGAAGGAAGAAGATCGACGCAGAAGGTAAATTCCTGGCTTCCGTGGCAGAACCTGGGAAGAAAAGGATCATCGCAGCCTACCTCGTGGAGAGAGAGAAGATGACGCCCGCACCACGAGGTGAAGTGCTTGAAATCAAGATGGCCACGACCAGACCACGAGGGGCAGTGTTGAGGGAGCAACACGTGATGCCGAGCAGCGAACCGGATTGGGGTAAAGATTGCAAGGCCCTCTTAAAGGAGACCGGCAACCCAGACCAATTAAAGGGACAGTTCCACTTTTTGTACAACGATGCCAGTGAAACTAATGTAAAAGATGTAATTAACAAATGCAAGTATCTAAATGTACCTTTGAACAGCGATGCCAGTAGGATACATGAAAAAGATGTAATTCACAAATGCAAGTATCTAAATGTAACCTTGTACAGCGATACCGGTAGTATACAGGAAAAAGATGTAATTGACAAATGCGAAGATGTAATTGACAAATGCGAATTTGTAAAGACAACTAACAATGTTGAGTCGGGTGATTGCAGTCGGAGCCAATGTATCATGAAAGTAAATGATGAAATAATGTGTGATGCTGGGTGTTATGTATCTGGACTTGTATATACTCTGTACAGCCACCAGAGGGCTCATTCCCCGGAGTTCCAAGGGATCTCATAATCCCTTGGGAGCACAGGTATTTAAGAAGGCTTCACAGGTTGGAGAGGCAATCTGGAGACCTGCAATAAAAGACTAAGATCACACTTTACTTCGAGCTCACAGTGTTCAGTCTGACTCTTTCTCCATACACTACAACCGGCGACGAGACACAGATAGCGAACCCAAAGATGCAGAGAACAGGGGGCATCCTGGAGAAATTCTCGGAGGGAGATAATTGGGAAACTTTTGTGGAGCGACTCGACCAATACTTCGTGGCCAACGAGCTAGATGAGGAAGAGAGCGCTGCCAAATGAAGGGTGATCCTCCTCACCGTCTGTGGGGCACCAACATATGGCCTCAAGAAGAATCTGCTCACTCCAGCAAAACCCACAGAGAAATTGTACTACGATTTGTGCACACTGGTCCAAGAGCAATTGAACCCGAAGGAAAGCGTTCTGATGGCGAGGTACCAGTTCTACACCTACAAAAGATCTGAAGGCCAGGAAGTGGTGAGTTATGTCGCCGAGCTAAGACGCCTTGCAGGACATTGAAAATTTGAAGGACATTTGGAGCACATGCTCAGAGACTTTTTCGTGCTTGGCATTGGCCACGAAACCATACTTCGCAAACTTTTGACTGTAGAGATCCCAACCTTGAGTAAGGCCATAGCGAAAGCCCAGGCGTTCATTGCCACTAGTGACAATACTAAGCAAATCGCTCAGCACTCAAATGCTGCTACAAGTACTGTGAACAAAGTGATGTTGTTTTCGAATCGTAACGGACAGGGCAGGTCACACATACCTGCAGCTACACGTCCGCAGATGTCTCAGAGTCTACCATCAAGGGTGATGAATGCAAGGCTATTAACACCTTGTTGGTGCTGTGGAGGTGATCATTGTTTCCATTCATGCCGATTCAAAGGATACATTTGCAAGGGCTGTGGAACAATGGGACACTTCCACTGAGTGTGCAGGCGAGCTGCTAGGCCTGCTAAACCTGAAAACCACCACGTTGCAGAGGAGGACAGATCCACGGAGGATCACGATGAAACAGAACCTCTGATAGAGGAGGCAGAGGTACATGGGGTGCACACATTCACCACGAATTGTCCCCCGATAATGCTGAATGTTGAACTAAATGGACTCCCGGTGTCAATGCAGCTGGACACGGGCGCGAGCCAGTCCATCATGGGCAAAAAGACTTTCGAAAGGTTGTGGTGCAACAAGGCCTCAAGGCCTGTCTTAACTCCAGTTCGCATGAAACTAAGAACTTACACGAAAGAACTGATTCCTGTAATCGGCAGTGCTACAGTAAAGGTCTCCTATGATGGAGCGGTGCACAAGCTACCACTCTGGGTGGTACCGGGCGATGGTCCCACGCTGCTCGGCAGGAGTTGGCTGGGAAAGATACGCTGGAACTGGGACAACATCCGAGCGCTATCGCCCGCTGTTGACACTTCGTGTGCACAGGTCTTAAACAAATTTCCTTCACTGTTAGAACCAGGCATCAGGAAAGTCCAAAGAGCAAAAGTGCAGATCCACCTAATTCCGGGGGTGTGACCCATCCATCACAAGGCGAGAGCAGTACCATACATGATGAGAGAAAGGGTAGAGATCGAGCTAGACCGGCTACAAAGAGAGGGCATCATCTCATCGATCGAGTTCACCGAGTGGACCAGTCCTGTTGTTCTAGTCCTCAAGGGAGACGGCACCGTCAGAATCTGTGTCGATTATAAAGTAACTATCAATCGTTTCTCCCTGCAGGACCAATACCCACGTCCAAAAGCCGACGACCTCTTTGCAACGCTGGTGGGAGGAAAGACGTTCACGAAGCTGGATCTGACTTCAGCCTACATGATGCAGGAACTGGAGGAATCATCGAAGGCCCTCACCTGCATCAACACGCACCATCAACACGCACAAAGGTTTTTTTGTTTATAACAGATGCCCGTTTGGAATCCGGTCAGTGGCGGCGATATTCCAGAGAAACATGGAAAGTTTGCTGAAGTAGATCCCGCACACCGTGGTCTTCCAGGACGACATCTTGGTCAGAGGTCGGAACACAGTCGAGCACCCGCAGAACCTGGAGGAGGGTCTTAGTTGGCTCAACCGCGTGAGGCTCAGGTTAAAGTGCTCGAAGTGCGTTTTCCTGGCACCTAAAGTGGAGTTCTTGGAAGGAGGATTGCGGTGGACGGCATCAGGCCCACCACCGCAAAGACGGAGGCAATTGAGAACGCACTGAGGCCACAGAACGTGACGGAGCTGCGGTCATTCCTGGGACTCTTGAACTACTTTGGTAACTTCTTACCCAGTCTCAGCACCCTGCTGGAACCACTGCATGTCTTACTACGAAAAGGGGGCGAATGGGTTTGGGGCAAAAGCCAAGAAAATGCCTTTGCAAAAGCGAGATAATTGTTATGCTCAAACAAATTGCTTGTGTTGTATGATCTCTGTAAGCGTTTGGTACTAGCATGTGATGTGTTGTCATATGGCATCAATCTAATGATTTTGGGAAACTGCAACCGGTTGCTTATGTATCCAGGAGTCTGTCTAAGGCCAAGGGAGCCTACAGCATGATTGAAAAAGAAGCATTGTGTCTATGGGGTAAAGAAAATGCATCAATACCTGTTTGGGCTAAAATTTGAATTGGAAACTGACCATAAGCCACTTATATCCCTGTTTTCCGAGAGCAAAGGGATAAATATCAACACATCAGCCCGCATCCAGAGATGGGTGCTCACGTTGTCCGCATACAACTTCGCCATCCGCCACAGGCCAGGCACAGAAAACTGCGATGATGCTCTCAGTAGGCTGCCATTGCCCACCATGGGGGTGGAAATGGCGCAGCCCGCAGATCTAGCCATGGTTATGGAAGCATTTGCGAGTGAGCAATCACCCGTCACTGACCGGCAGATCAAAATCTGGACAAGCCAGGACCCCTTATTATCTCTAGTCAAAAGCTGTGTGCTTCACAGGAGCTCGTCCAGTGTCCCAGTGGAAATGCAGGAAGAGATAAAGCCGTTCCAGCTTGCAAACATGAAATGTCTATATTGCCTTCTGTGGGGCAATCGAATAGTGGTCCCCAAGAAGGGCAGAGACATCTTCATCAATGACCTCCAAGGTACCCACCTAGGCATCGTAATGATGAAAGCGATAGCCAGATCCCATGTGTGGTGGCCCGGCATCAATGCGGACTTAGAGTACTGCATTCACAGATGTAATACATGCTCGCAATTAAGCAATGTACCCAGGGAGGCGCCGCTAAGTTTATGGTCTTGGCCCTCCAAACCGTGGCCTAGCGTACACGTCGACTATGCAGGCCTGTTCTTGGGTAAAATGTTCCTTGTGGTTGTAGACGGGTACTCCAAGTGGATTGAATGTGAGATAATATCGGCCAGCACGTCCGCTGCCACCACTGAAAGCCTGCGGGTCAAGTTTTCTACACTTGGCTTAACCCGATGTCTTGGTGAGCGACAACGGGCCATGTTTACCAATGCTGAGTTCAAAGAATTTATGACCCGTAACGGGATCAAACATGTCGCATCTGCCCTGTTTAAACCAGCATCCAATGGTCAGGCAGAAAGAGCAATGCAAACTATCAAGCAAGGCTTGAAGGCTCACTGCAGACTCGCCTATCCCGAGTCCTGCTTAGCTACCGCACGAGACCACACTCACTCACTGGGATCCCACCTGCTGAACTGCTCATGAAAAGATCACAATACAAGGCTCTCGTTAGTTCACCCTGATCTACATGAACAGGTAGAGAGCAGGCGGTTTCAACAAAGTGCATACCATGATAGTGCAAATGTGTCACGCGAGATTGAAATCAATGATCCTGTATTTGTATTAAATTATGGGCAAGGTCCCAAGTGGCTTCCTGGCACTGTCATAGCCAAAGAAGGGAGCAGGGTGTTTCGGGTCAAACTTTCAAATGGACTCATTCACCGGAAACACTTGGACCAAATCAGCTCAGATTCGTGGACTACCCTGAGCAACCCACCTTGGACCCTACCTTTTTTGATCCCCCAACATACACACCAGTGGCAACTGGCACCACGGTTGACCACGAAGCAGAACCCATCATCCACAGCAACCCAGCAGGACCCAACACACCAGGCAGCCCAGCAAAGCCAGCTGCACAGCAGCCCAGCGAGGGCCCAACAAATGACTCAACAACGCCAACCTTCACACCGAGACGATTAACCAGGGCAAGAAGGTCCCAGATCGACTCACATTGTAAATAGGGGGGAATGTTGTTATGTGTCTGGACTTGTATTTACTCTGTACAGCCACCAGAGGGCTCATTCCCCGGAGTCCCAAGGGATCTCATACTCCCTTGGGAGCATAGGTATTTAAGAGTGCTTCACAGGTTGGAGAGGCACTCTGGAGACCTGCAATAAAAGACTAAAGTCACACATTACTTTGAGCTCACAGTGTTCAGTCTGACTCTTTCTCCATACACTACACTGGGTTCTACATGTACAACGACAAAACCAAGGGCAACCTCCCGTAGGAAGTACCCAGGTCCAGCGGGCTACCCGATCATGTAGCCTGCACCTCCGGGACCAATGTGATGCCCCAGGGAGTGTGGCCACACACAGAGGGAGCATACCCACTGCAGGGCCAGCGATCAGCGGACGGCACAGGCACCACTACTGACACCCTGCCCCGGATTGGCCCTACCTCTCTGGCCACCAGGGCCAGTACCGGAAGCAAGAGGCTAGCACACTCCAGCCCTCCTGATAGGACCTGGCATGACCAGGCTCCCACTACTGCTGAAGGGCAGCAGGGAGACCCTGCAGCCCTCAAAGGAGGACAGGGAGGCCACACATTCCTGTGGCTCTGCCCACCACTAGGCAACGGAAAAGGCCCTGAGACTCAGCCAGGGGAGCGATCCGAGCCCATCCAGCTGGCAGGGGGCACAGCGCTGCCATCAGACAACCTGAACACAGTCCGGTTGCTCTGGAACTAGCGTCCTCACCCACCTGCACCTACACCCCAGGGGCATGACTGTAATATCATGTATATACCTTACCTGTAATTTGTACTTGTTCCACTACTGCTAAACCCAAACAGTGATGTAACTAATCTTATTTTTTATTCTCTGTACATGTATGCAAATGCAGATGTCGAGCCACACACATGGTCTATGTATGGGGGGGGTGGGTGGGGGGCGAAATGGATGTGTGTTGCCATGGACACACATGGATCACACCCAGAACCCACTCAACCCCCACTGCAACCTCCAACCGTCCACTGCTGACCATTTCCCAATGTCGTGGCAAGAAGGACTTGGGGGTCTACAGGGAGAGAGCCACTCCCAAGCACAGACAAAGTGAAAGGGCTTTGGGCACTCAAGTCGAGGGCCAGAGCACACAATGCAAAGGCCAGTGGCACACGACTTAGGGGGGAGTGATGTTGTGTAAGTATAATATATGTATATGCTCTGTACAATCAATGTACAGTTACATAAGACCACTGAATGTATCTTCACACTGTATACACTATGCCTGTACCACCAGAGGTTCAACTGTGGAGACCTAGGGGTCACCTGTACACTGCAGGTAACCAAGTATAAAAGGGAGCTCACCTTACTGTATGCTCATTCAGGAGCTGCAATAAATGGACTAAGGTCACAACAGTTCAAGTGCAATACTGTTATGTTCAGAATAAAGCAATGGAACTGAGTACTGTAGACATGAGTAAGTGTGACCTTAGCTCCTTTATTCAAACTCCAGAGTGTTGGTACAGCAAGGGAGGCCTGCTTATATACAGTGCTCCCAAGCGATGCTGGTATCCCTTGGGACTCCAACAGGCATGCCCTCTGGTGGCGGTATGATACAGATTGCATAAGGTTGCATACATAACATCATTCTCTCCTGAAGTCAATTATTTACAGGATGAGACGATCTGGGGCTTTTCGCTCCCTTGTCGATTGTCTCGGTACAAATTCAGGTATGGGTGAATTGGTTGGTTCACTGGGCTGCCGGTGATGGTGAGTTCAGATTCGTGGTCAACCGTGAAATGTGTTGGAGGGTCGAAGTTGGTGGTGTCCTCTTTGGGTTGCTTGTGGCTGTCTGTGAATCGCAGTTTTGTTTGGTCCAAGTACTTTCTGCAAGTTAGTCCATTAGCAAGTCTGACCTGAAACACCTTACTCCCTTCTTTGGCTATGACAGTGCCAACAAGCCATTTGGGACCATGTCCATAGTTGAGTACAAATACAGGGTCATTGACTTCAATATCGCGTGACAAGTTTGCACGATCATAGTACATGCTTTGTTGATGCCGCCTGTCCTCGAGGTGATCATGGAGATCTGGATGGACAAGAGAGAGCCTTGTTTTGAGCGCCATTTTCATGAGCAGCTCGGCTGGGGAACTCCGGTGAGCGAGTGGGGTCTGGTACGGTAGCTGAGCAGGACTCGGGACAGGCGGGTCTGCAGGGAGCCTTCCGACACACGTTTCAAGCTTTGCTTGATGGTTTAGACTGCCCGTTGTGCCTGGCCATTAGATGCAGATTTGAACGGGGCAGATGTGACGTGCTTGATCCCATTGTGGGTCATGAATTCCTCGAATTCAGCGCTGGTGAAGCACGGCCCATTGTCGCTGACAAGGACATTAGGCAGGCCGTACGTGATGAACATGGATCGTTGGCATTCAATGGTGGCAGTGGACGTGCTTACAGACATTATTACACACTCAATCCATTTTGAACAACCAAAAACATTTTGCCTAGAAACGGGCCCGCATAGTCAACGTGGATCCTAGACTATGGTTTGGAGGGCCATGACCACAAACTTAGCGGTGCCTCCCTGGGTGCATTGCTCAGTTGAGAGCAAGTGTTGCATTGGCGCACGCAAGACTCCAAATCTGAGTCGATGCCGGGTCACCACACATGGGATCTGGCTATAGCTTTCATCATTACTATGCCTGGGTGGGTACTGTGTAGGTCGCGTATGAACGTTTCCCTGACTTTCTTAGGCAAAACCACGCAATTACCCCACAAAAGACAGTCCGCCTGTATGGACATTTCGTCTTTGCGCCACTGGAACGGCTTGATCTCTTCATGCATCTCTATTGGGACTCTGGACCAGCTCCCATGGAGGACGCAGTTTTTTTTTTTTACAGGGGACAGTAAAGGATCCTGCCTGGTCCAGGTCCTGATCTGGCAGGCCGTAACGGGTGACTTTTCGTTTTCAAATGCATCCATCATCAAGAGCAAGTCTGCAGGCTGTGCCATTTCCACCCTGGTGGTGGGCAATGGTAGTCGACTGAGAGAATCAGCGCAGTTCTCTGTGCCTGGTCTGTGGCGGAGTACATAGTTATATGCAAAAAGTGTAAGCGCCCATCTTTGGATGCGAGCAGAGGCATTGATATTAATACCTTTGCTATCTGAGAATAGCAATATGAGTGGCTATGGTCGGTTTCTAACTCAAACCTGAGACCAAACAGATACTGGTGCATTTTTTTCATCCCGTAAACACATGCCAGAGCTTCTTTTTCAATCATGCTATAGGCCCTTTCAGCCTTGGACAAACTCCTGGATGCATAGGCAACCAGTTGCAATATTCTCGATTCGTTTGCTTGTTGTAACATACACCCGACCCCTTAT
Organism: Pristiophorus japonicus; assembly: GCF_044704955.1. Classification (NCBI taxonomy): domain Eukaryota; kingdom Metazoa; phylum Chordata; class Chondrichthyes; family Pristiophoridae; genus Pristiophorus; species Pristiophorus japonicus. Next base: position 79,966,354 of record NC_091979.1, on the reverse strand, counting down.
CGCAAGCTAGCACTAAACGTTTACATGGGTTATACAGAACAAGCAGTTTGTTGGAACATAACAGATTTCTAGCTTTCTCAAAAGCAGCCTCTTGTGATTTCCCCCATACCCAGTCACCTCCCTTGCGTAGCAGCACAGGTAGGCGTTCTAGCAAGGTGCTTAACCCGGGTAGGAAATTACCAAAATAGTTGAGGAGTCCCAGGAACGACCGCAGCTCCGTCACATTCTGTGGTCTCGGCGCGTTCTCGATGGCGTCGGTGGGTCTGACGCCGTCTGCCATGATTCTTCTCCCTAAGAACTCAACCTCTGGCGCCAGGAAAATACATTTCAGTGTTTCAACCTGAGTCCCTTGCGATCTAGCCGACTTAGAACCTCTTCCAGGTTCTTCAAGTGTTCGATGGTGTCCCGACCTGTGACCAGTATGTCGTCCTGGAAAACCATGGTGCGTGGAACCGACTTTAGCAGGCTCTCCATGTTCCTTTGAAAAATTGCCGCGGCCGATTGAATTCCAAACGGGCATCTATTGTAGATGAACAGACCTTTGTGCGTGTTGATGCAGGTGAGGCCGTTCGCAGATTCCGCCAGCTCCTGCGTCATGTAGGCCGAAGTCAGGTCCAACTTAGTGAACGTCTTTCCTCCAGTCAGGGTCGCAAATAGGTCGTCTGCCTTGGGTAGTGGGTACTGGTCCTGTAGGGAAAAATGGTTAATCGTTACTTTATAGTCCCCACAAATTCTGACCGTGCCATCACCTTTGAGAACTGGAACAATCGGACTGGCCCACTCGTTGAACTCCACCGGTGCGATGATACCTTCTCGCTGCAGCCTGTCCAGCTCAATTTCCACTTTCTCTCGCATCATATATGGCACCGCCTGTGCCTTGTGGATGGGTCATGTACCAGGAACCAAGTGGATCTGCACTTTCACCCCCGAGAAACTTCCGATGCCTGGCTCAAACAACCATGGAAACTTGCTCAGAACCTGGGCACATGAGGCATCGTCGCCGGACGAGAGTGCTCTGATGTCATCCCAGTTCCAGCGGATTTTTCCCAGCCAGCTTCTGTCGAACAGTGTGGGGCCATCTCCTGGTATAATCCATAGTGGGAGTTCGTGCACTGCTCCATCATAGGATACTTTTACTGCTGCGCTGCCAATTACAGGGATCTTTAGTGTAAGTTATTAGCTTGGTATGAATGGGGCTTAAGCTTGGGCCTGTCATGTTGCACCACAGCCTGTCGAAGGCCTTTGTGCTCATGATAAACTGACTCGCACCCGTGCCCAGTTCCATGGATACTGGAATTCCGTCCAGTTCGACGTTTAACATGATCGGTGGACATTTCGTGGTTAAGATGTGTACCCAGTATACTTCTGCCTCCTCGGTTCGAGTCTCTAGTTCAGCCTGATCCGCCATGGATCAATCCTCCTCTGCAACGTGGTGGTTGCAGGGTTTGCAGCTCATCTGCACATTCACTGGAGGTGTCCCATTTTTCCACAGCCTTTGCACACATAGTGTTTGAAGCAGCATTGATGGGCTCGATGATCACCTCCGCAGCGCCAACAAGGTGTTAACTGCCTCGCATTAACATTTGATGGCAGAATCTGGGTCATCTGAGGTCGTGCAGCTGCAGGCATGTACGTTCTGCCATATGCATTCCTGCGTGAACACGATGTTACTTTGTATACTGTACTTGCCGAAACATCTTTATGCTGCGAAATTTGTTTGGTGTTATCGCTGGTGGACATAAATGCCTGGGCTATCGTTATGGCTTTGCTCGGGTTCGGTGTTTCAACAGTCAATAGTTTGCGAAGGATAACCTCAAGGCCAATGCAAAGCACAAAAAAGTCTCTGAGCATTTGCTCCAGGAGTCCATCGAATTCGCAATGTCCTGCAAGGCACCTTAGTTCGGCGACGTAGCTCGCCACTTCCTGGCCTTCAGACCGTTGACACGTGTAAAATCGATACCTTGCATCAGAACGCTCTCCTTCGGATTTAGGTGCTCCCGGACCAGGATACACAGTTCTCAATATGAGTTGGTTGTTGGTTTCACCGGAGCTAAAAGATTCTTCATGAGGTCTTAGGCTGTTGCCCCACAGACGGTGAGGAGGATCGTCTTTCGTTTGGCAGCGTTCTCATCCCCTTCCAGCTCTTTGGCCACGAAGTATTGGTCGAGTCGCTCCACGAAGGCCTCCCAATCGTCCCCTTCTGAGAATTTCTCCAGGATACCAACAGTTCTCTGCATTTTCGCGTGATTGTTCGTTATCTCGTTGCCAGTTATTATGTTCATAATAAAGCAATGTAACTGAATACTGTAGACATGAGTAACTGTGATCTTATCTCCTTTATTCAAACTCCAGTGTGTTTGTACAGCATGGGAGGCCTGCTTATATACAGTGCTCCCAAGGGATACTGGGATCCCTTGGGACTCCGACAGGTATGCCCTCTGGTGGTGGTATGATACAGGTTGCATAGGGTTGCATACATAACAAATACCTTACGTCGTGGAGTCATTACTAGAATGCTTACAGACACAATAGTGCAGATGCTGGACCATCATGAGTGGGACTGCTGAAAAAATGTTAGGTGGATGTTGCTTTACTTTATCGCTGATGGTCGTGTTTAATTTGGACTGCAATGTGTCTAGGCTGATAGAAACATTTTTCTTTGACCTTGCTGAAAGACCTTAATTGAAAAGCCCAATGTTGAAGGCAAAATAATTATGAATAAGTGAAAAGTCACATTTTGTCCATCCAAGCTGTTTAATTAATTCTGTGACACAGTCCTTCAAGAAGTTCTCAGGGAAGCACTACATATCATAGAGGGTGAGGGAGAAGAGGGTTCGAATTATCTATTGTAAGCCTGAGACAGCTGCAGACTCTGGCAACATTTGTATGAGGGGAAAAGTGTATAAAGTTATAGCTATTCAACTTTAGGGGCAGCGCGATTACAGACCAAACTGAGGAAGGACTACGGTTAATGGAACACAGCAAGAGACAAGTGCAGTGGTGACTCACTGGCCTACTGTTGAGGTTTCAATGACTAGACTGTCACTATCGCCTTGTTAATGTGTCTTTCTTTGTACTGCAAGGAAACTACTTCATAAAATCTGTTCTGATTCATCACAAAAGACCTGTACTCAGTGTGCCTTGTTGTGGTGACAGACATAAGTCTATTCCGAGAGATATAATTAATCTGACGCATTGAATAACCTTCACAGCACATAAAGCATGTTGTGATGGCCTGATGACTGTACCCATTATACAGTGGAGTCATATGTGAATGGGAAGATATTCCTGATAAAGCAGATGACCTGAGGGATAGATGTGTGTTTCTCACAAAGCACCACACATGATGTTAAAATCAGACACTCACCAAGAGAGGGTCAACAATGTGAGTGTATTTACAAGTGCACAATAACAAAGGTTACATAACATTATTACATTTACAAAAATTTACACCACCAACACCCACCCCTCTACCCGGCACTAGCACCTCTCTTTCCCCCCCCGCATTGAAGCGATGCCCAAGGTCCTCTTCCTTGCCCCGCTCCGCTGCCCCTCTCCGCCTCTGGTTGACGAGGTTGTGCAGGAGGGCAGCAGGATGTCTGCAGATGTGTGCGTCTTGGTGAGAAGGCAGGCGGCACAGCCGAAGGCGCCGGGATTTCCTACTCCTCCGCACCTGTCTGCCTTGAGGGTGTGGGGTCGGGGCTTGAACTGCGCGTCCAGAAGCCATCTCTTGCCTCAACGCCTCAACGGTCTCGGATGTGCGCACCAACACAGTGATGAGCCAGTCCATCTTGTCATCATGCTGTTGGGTGAAGATGGCTATGCTGGCAGCTATCCCAGTCATGGTCTGGAGCATATCGCGACGTATCTGCACGCTTGTCCATGATAGCTGGACCATATCCAGAATTGCAGAGAGCCGTGGTGAATCCTCAGGTGGATGCCTGCTCCTGGTGGGTTTTGGCGCTTTGCTTGCCTTCACGCCACAGCCTCTGCACTTGGTTGAGATAGCCAGTGTGGAGTCCGTTCCAAACCCCAGGAACTCGGAGGCTGATGCTGAGGTTCTGCTGACACCTGGCTCACATGGCAAGAGGCTGCTGTCATCCTGTTCCTGCTCCTGGAACTCAAGGGGCTCAAAGACGGGCCCTTCTCCCTCCTCTCTTGCTCCTCTTCTTCATGGCTCAGGGTGGTTGAGGCTTGCTATGACCATCCCGGGTGAGGTCTTTGTACCTGCGCTCCACCTCCGTCACGATCTCCTCCAATTCCAGCTCATTAAACCATGGAGCTCTGGGCCTGGTTTTGCCAATCTTCATTGCTGATTTCTGGCCACTCATCGTCAATGATGAAACGAATGGCTGCTCAACAGTTTGTGTGTCTCAATTTCTCCAACTGCCCCCTCTGCAACTCAAAAAGCCCCCTCTGCAACCTCCAACTCTGTCCTCTCCAACCTCCAACTCTGCCCCCTCTGCAACCTCCAACTCTGTCCTCTCCAACCTCCAACTCTGCCCCCCCCTGCAACCTCCAACTCTGCCCCCTCAGCAACCTCCAACTTTGCCCCCTCTCCAACCTCCAACTCTGCTCCCTCTGCAACCTCCAACTCACTCCTCTCCAACCTCCAACTCTGCCCCCTCTGCAACCTCCAACTCTCTCCTCTCCAACCTCCAACTCTGCCCCCTCTGCAACCTCCAACTCTCTCCTCTCCAACCTCCAACTCTCTCCTCTCCAACCTCCAACTCTCTCCTCTCCAACCTCCAACTCTCTCCTCTCCAACCTCCAACTCTCTCCTCTCCAACCTCCAACTCTCTCCCTCGCCAACCTCCAATGCTCTCCTCTCAAATGTCAAATCTCTTCTCTCCCCTCTCACATTCACAGGTGCCTTTATGTGCATGCGCAGTACAGCAATCAGCCTCAAACGACCCCCAAATGATAACACGTTGGAAGACAAAAACTACAAAACAAATCGCGGAGTCTCGCGCATGCGCATTGGAGGCCCTCCGAAGATCCCTGAGTGGAGAGGCCTCCAACTGCCGCACACTGATGACACCGGCCGCTCACTCCCGCTCCCGCCTGGCGACTGCCGCTGCCTGCCACTGCCGCCCACACAACGGAGCCAAAAGTGGCTCCCGATGGGACCCGCCGAAAGCGGGCAGCAAAAAGGTAGGTTCCGTCTGGGGGCTGCCGAGAAATTGGCGGCAACCAAATTTGGCTCCCTATGTTTTTAAGAGGAGGCTAAAGTGTATGAGAAAGGATATTGCACAGACTCTTCAGAATGTGGATTATAGAAAATAGGAAACATAGAAAATCGGTGCAGGAGTAGGCCATTCGGCTGTTCGAACCTGCACCGCCATTCAATGAGTTCATGGCTGAACATGCAACTTCAGTACCCCATTCCTGCTTTCTCGCCATACCCATTGATCCCCCTAGTAGTAAGGACTACATCTAACTCCTTTTTGAATATATTTAGTGAATTGGCCTCAACAACTTTCTGTGGTAGAGAATTCCACAGGTTCACCACTCTCTGGGTGAAGAAGTTTCTCCTCATCTCAGTCCTAAATGGCTTAGCCCTTATCCTTAGACTGTGACCACTAGTTCTGGACTTCCCCAACATTGGGAACATTCTTCCTGCATCCAACCTGTCCAAACCCATCAGAATTTTAAACGTTTCTATGAGGTCCCCTCTCATTCTTCTGAACTCCAGTGAATACAAGCCCAGTTGATAAAATCTTTCTTGATAGGTCAGTCCCGCCATCCCGGGAATCAGTCTGGTGAACCTTCGCTGCACTCCCTCAATAGCAAGAATGTCCTTCCTCAGGTTAGGAGACCAAAACTGTACACAATACTCCAGGTGTGGCCTCACCAAGGCCCTGTACAACTGTAGTAACACCTCCCTGCCCCTGTACTCAAATCCCTTCGCTATGAAGACCAACATGCCATTTGCCTTCTTAACCGCCTGCTGTACCTGCATGCCAACCTTCAATGACTGATGTACCATGACATCCAGGTCTCATTGCACCTCCCCTTTTCCTAATCTGTCACCATTCAGATAATAGTCTGTCTCTCTGTTTTTACCACCAAAGTGGATAACCTCACATTTATCCACATTATACGTCATCTGCCATGCATTTGCCCACTCACTTAACCTATCCAAGCCACTCTGCAGCCTCATAGCATCCTCCTCGCAGCTCACACTGCCACCCAACTTAGTGTCATCCGCAAATTTGGAGATAATGCATTTAATCCCCTCGTCTAAATCATTAATGTACAATGTAAACAGCTGGGGCCCCAGCACAGAACCTTGCGGTACCCCACTAGTCACTGCCTGCCATTCTGAAAAGTACCCATTTACTCCTACTCTTTGTTTCCTGTCTGACAACCAGTTCTCAATCCATGTCAGCACACTACCCCCAATCCCATGTGCTTTAACTTTTCACATTAATCTCTTGTGTGGGACCTTGTCGAAAGCCTTCTGAAAGTCCAAATATACCACATCAACTGGTTCTCCCTTGTCCACTCTACTGGAAACATCCTCAAAAAATTCCAGAAGATTTGTCAAGCATGTTTTCCCTTTCACAAATCCATGCTGACTTGGACCTATCATATCACCTCTTTCCAAATGCGCTGCTATGACATCCTTAATAATTGACTCCATCATTTTACCCACTATTGATGTCAGGCTGACCGGTCTATAATTCCCTGTTTTCTCTCTCCCTCCTTTTTTAAAAAGTGGGGTTACATTGGCTACCCTCCACTCAATAGGAACTGATCCAGAGTCTATGGAATGTTGGGAAATGACTGTCAATGCATCCGCTATTTCCAAGGCCACCTCCTTAAGTACTCTGGGATGCAGTCCATCAGGCCCTGGGGATTTATCAGCCTTCAATCCCATCAATTTCCCCAACACAATTTCCTGACTAATAAGGATTTCCCTCAGTTCCTCCTTCTTGCTAGACCCTCTGACCCCTTTTATATCCAGAAGGTAGTTTGTGTCCTCCTTAGTGAATACCGAACCAAAGTACTTGTTCAATTGGTCTGCCATTTCTTTGTTCCCCGTTATGACTTCCCCTGATTCTGACTGCAGGGGACCTATGTTTGTTTTTACTAACCTTTTTCTCTTTACATATCTATAGAAACTTTTGCAGTCCATCTTAATGTTCCCTGCAAGCGTCCTCTCGTACTCTATTTTCCCTGCCCTAATCAAACCCTTTGTCCTCCTCTGCTGAGTTCTAAATTTCTCCCAGTCCCCGGGTTCACTGCTATTTCTGGCCAATTTGTATGCCACTTCCTTGGCTTTAATACTATCCCTGATTTCCCTTGATAGCCACGGTTGAGCCACCTTCCCTTTTTTATTTTTACGCCAGACAGGGATGTACAATTGTTGTAGTTCATCCATGCGGTCTCTAAACATCTGCCATTGCCCATCCACTGTCAACCCCTTAAGTATAATTCGCCAATCTATCCTAGCCAATTCACGCCTCATACCTTCAAAGTTACCCTTCTTTAACTTCTGGACCATGGTCTCTGAATTAACTGTTTCATTCTCGATCCTAATGTAGAATTCCACCATATTATGGTCACTCTTTCCCAAGGGGCCTCGCACAACGAGATTGTTAATTAATCCTCTCTCATTACATAACACCCAGTCGAAGATGGCCTCCCCCCTAGTTGGTTCCTCGACATATTGGTCTAGAAAACCATCCCTATGCACTCCAGGAAATCCTCCTCCACCGTATTGCTTCCAGTTTGGTTAGCCCAATCTATATGCATATTAAAGTCACCCATGATAACTGTTGCACCTTTATTGCATGCACCCCTAATTTCCTGTTTGATGCCCTCCCCAACATCACTACTACTGTTTGGAGGTCTGTACACAACTCCCACTAACGTTTTTTGCCCTTTGGTGTTCTGCAGCTCTACCCATATTGGGCCCAAGTTTCCACACGATAAAAAACAGGCGCCCCTCCGAGCTGGGCGCCCGTTTTTCGCACCTAAAACGGCGCCTAAATAAAATATCGCGATTCTGGAGCGTTCTGCAGATCCTTGTCTGCCTGGCGCGGCGTCCAGGGGGGCGGAGCCTACACTCGCGCCGATTTTGTAAGTGGGAGGGAGCGGGTACTATTTAAATTAGTTTTTTTCCTGCCGGCAACACTGCGCGTGCGCGTTGGAGTGTTCGCGCACGCGCAGTGTGAAAAAAACATTGGCACTCAGCCATTTTTGTAGTTCTTTGTAGCTGTTTAATTTTTGAAATTTTTTTTAATAAAAGCACATTGCCATCAGCACATCAGCACTTGCAGCCTTCTCACTGTCTCCTTCCCCCCCCACCCCGCGTGAAGAACGGGCGCCTCCTCCCCCCCCGCGGGAAAGAACGGGCGCCTCCTCTCCCCCCCCCATCCCCGCGGGAAAGAACGGGCGCCTCCTACCCCCCCCCCGCGGGAAGAACGGGCACCTCCTCCCCCCGCGGGAAGAACGGGCACCTCCTCCCCCCGCGGGAAGAACGGGCGCCTCCTCCCCCCCACCGCGGGAAGAACGGGCACCTCCTCCCCCCGCGGGAAGAACGGGCGCCTCCTCCCCCCCACCGCGGGAAGAACGGGCACCTCCTCCCCCCGTGGGAAGAACGGGCGCCTCAGGCTGACTGCAGCATTCTCCGTGCCTGAAGCACTTTCACACAGGTAGGAAGATGGTTTATTTAATCTTTTCTTTGCTTATAAATGTTTATTCAGGTTGGATTTATTTGTATAATATTTGTAGAAGTATAAATAAGGATTTATTATAGAATTTAATGACTTCCCTTCCCCCCCCCACCTCGTTCTGGACGCCTAATTTGTAACCTGTGCCTGATTTTTTAATGTGTAGAACAGGTTTTTTCAGTTCTACAAAAATCTTCACTTGCTCCATTCTAACTTAGTTTGGAGTACGTTTTCACTGTGGAAACTTTGAAATCAGGTGTCAGTGGCCGGACACGCCCCCTTTTGAAGAAAAAATTCTAGGGTTCCAAAGTAAAACTGTTCTAACTGACGAGAACTGCAGAAAAAAAAATGTGGAGAATTGCGATTTCTAAGATAGTCCGTTCTCCACCAGTTGCTCCTAAAAATCAGGCGCAAATCATGTGGAAACTTGGGCCCATAGATTCCACATCATCCAAGCTAATGTCCTTCTGAATTATTGCATTAATCTCCTCTTTAACCAGCAATGCTACCCCACCTCCTTTTCCTTTTATTCTATCCTTCCTGAATGTTGAATACCCATGGATGTTGAGTTCCCAGCCCTGATCATCCTGGAGCAATGTCTCTGTAATCCCAATCACATCATATCTGTTAACATCTATTTGCACAGTTAACTCATCCACCTTATTACGGATACTCCTTGCAACCAAACAACATATGTCGGCCAAACAACGATACTGAATGAATGATACAGATCTATGGCATGGTTTCTACATGTGTCTGTTGATAAATATATTTCAATGATAAATACACTGATAGTACAGTTTGGCCCTTGCTGGTGAACAGTTAAGTTCTGCAGAGCAAGTGCAACTTATTTCTTTCAAGATTATTGTTATTTGTTTAAATAAGTTTACAAATGATCTGAATACAGTGTGCCAGCACTATGTTCCTATTTTTCTTCAGCAATTTATTTTGCTATGGTTCAGTTTAAGTTACTCCTGACTATAATTTACAACAGTGGATATAACATTAGCATGAACTATGTTGTACTGTTGCACAAAAGTCTCTACAATAGGTAAGCAGTGTGTGACAAAGTGCAAAATGAGTAACTGAGAACTATAATTCAAAAAACAATCAAGAAACATGGTGTAAATTATAAAATAATATTTTAAGTGGTACTTTCTAAATTTTATACTGGCAATATTGCTTACTGTTTAACTGCAGTTTTCTGCACATTTTTGTCATCTTCCCACATTATTGAGCACTGCCCTCAGAGGAAATTTGCAGGCAGCCTGCAAGACATCCACGCTGTTACACCGGATATCCAACTTAGATATTGACATTTGACTTGTTTTGCTACTACCATACGAAAGAAAATCTTCCCATTAGATCTTTCATTTCTATATTTAATGATGTAGTAATTAGGAAACTAGTTGTCAATAATTAGTATCAATATATTCTGAAAATGGAACAGTCGGCAATCCTGGCTCTGTTATTTGTCACTTGATATATGTGCATTGTGACTGCTAACCATGTCTTATGATTTTAGTTTAAGCAAAAAGTATATTTAGATATATTTTGGCAACAATCCCTGTTTCATATTTTTGTTTAGAAACATAATCCATGATTATATTTGGCTTATGAAAGAAAGGCATGGGTTCAATTTTAGTTGGGAAAATGAGCTGTTTTTAATCAGTTTTATTTCACTCTGGTATTGTCTCATCCAAAGTTTTTGAAGTTTATATTTTGATGTTTTGCATTTGTCTCAGTAACATCTGGAACGCTTTCATAAATGCACAATCTTTCTTTTTTATGTTTGTGCAGCTTTATTAAATCATCGAAGGCTTAATTTGCAATTCGTCATCTGGATTTAATTAGAGTTAATATGAATGATGTGGCAGTAAGAATGTAGCGATGGGGGGAGGGGATTGGGACACAACTTACTCCAAGAAGTTAATGTTCTTCCTGATAGAAGATTACAATCTAACTTAGTCAATCTTAGCCTCATATACTGCTCCAAATTACCTCTTATATATAACCGCTGATGCAAAACTGTGTCTGATTTCCTCACAAGATATGGATTGAACTAAGCAAGGTTCAAATAGGGCCATAAAGAGAAGCGCAGAGTGTCTTAATAGCCATAACAGATTAGCAGATGTGGAATGGCAAACAAGTTCTGAAGTTTTAAAATGGCTTTCTATTAAGAAATTGCTGAGGTTTCTGGTGTGTACAATAGTTCAAAACAGTTTTTGATTTTGATGCTGTTTGGAACTTTACTGAGTCCATTACTGGCCCTGTAGTTTGATTGGATTCAAAGTGCACTTTCTTAACTTATCTGAATGAATCCAACATGAGACTTTAAAAGAGAGAAGTAAACAGTAATAGAAACTCACATAGAACAATTATACATAATAACATGTTGAACACTGTCAAAACTTGAACTGATCTGCGTGTGTGGGTTTTGTGATTTTATGCTGACCACTGGGTCACCAAAGCATTTCCTTTTACCTTTACAAATAAGTGTTTTTCAAATATGTACGGCGCTCTATTTTCCAAGGAATTTCAGTCACAAATTCGACTGAATTGTTTTCTATCAGGCCTATCCTCTCCTCTCCTCTCCTCTCCTCTCTTTTGCTTCCCTCCCCTTCCCTTCCCTCATCTATAATGTTGAGGGTTAGGGGCAGATGTAAGATATGCTAAATCTGATTTTTTATTGCTTTGTTAACAATGTGTTTTTTTAAGTGTTCAGAAATGATACTTACTGTTCATATCTATGTATTGCAATTACGAAAGTTTTATGCAAATAAATATCATTGAGATTCTTCTGCAAAATGATGCAGCCCCCTTAAAACAGTTTCATTGTTGACAACTTAATGTAGTTTGTTTTGATTTGTTGTTTAAAATACAATCGCTGTCAGCTGCATGGTGGCTATATGTGGATTTTTTTATTTCTGGAAGTTTGTGTTTCTTTGTTTTGCAGTTTTGAATACCCTTGTCTTTACAAGTTTCTTGGAGACAAACCTATGCAAGTGGTGTGACTACACTAACCCAATATGCGAGGACAATGTGTGTTACAGCAATTGTACCTTGAACTCTTACTGTGAGAGTTCAGAGGAAATATGCGTTGCCATATGGTAAGTGTTAATTGCAGTTTTAGATTTGGTGCACAACATGTCTATTGTATGAACTGCCTGAAGTTAACAACTTTATGGTGAATTGTAATTTTCCTTAGTTGCAAATATATCTGTACATTTTTAGTAATGCTCTAAGCTCATCCCATTCTGCATATCTGGAAGATTTTGTTCCTTATCAGCACAAATGGCCTTTATCTAAAACAACAAAAATTACATTTATTTTTATTGTTATGATTGGCTTCTTCCTGCTTTTCAAGCAGCTAAAACTTTCTGAAATATTGAAGCAGTTGCATTCTCCAGAATATAATATTTACATTAGAAAGTGAAAACTATAGTAAGATGTTTTAGAGAGGCCCATTGTATCACCAGAACTCAGTGACTTGATGCATTTTGCTTTCTCAACCTCTTACCTTGTTATCTGAAGAAAATGATATTAAAAGGCTTGTGGTAATTGCTTCCTGCTGAATAAAATGGTCTATTGAGCCAAAGTGTTTCAAACGAGACAATGCACTTAGCTTGGTCAACCATAGTTGCAGAACACATGCAAATTCTTAATATGGAAAGAAAATCTCCTAAAAATGAACAATTTCATGATTTTGTATCAAATAATAGCACCTCAAAGTATTTTCTGAACTCCTCCATTTTCTCAGTGGCGAAATGCACTGCATGGTAAAGTAGTGATCATATAGAACATGAAGATCCCAACTGCAACCTCTAGTCTGCACTGTTAGTGACATCAGTAAGGGTGGAGATGGTTTCTCTGTGCTCCCAGACTAGCAAAGGAAAAATCAACCAAGGTTTCTGCTCCTGGCCTTTGCCAGTGATACAGTCGGATAATATGTGAACATTCACTGTGAAGGCTTACAAATGATGAATGGCTACATGAGTAACTGACTTCAGGAGAGGGGGCAAGCAAATGGGAATGAAGTTCACAAAAAGATGTTTATCTGGAGCTTCAGGGATTTTCCCTCTTCTCATTTAGTAATTGTGTTTTTTATTTAAATGTTTCTGTTATTTTCTTTATGTGTAACATTTTTGTACAAGAAGGTGGATGATCTCCTCGCAGGTTTCTGTCAATGCTACTCCGTAACTGGACACTAGGAGCTGCACGACAAAAGTTTCTTTGTAGAAAAGCATTTTATTTCCACTCAACTTTCTTTCCGAGGAATACCATTTAATATTTGTTCATTTCATATAAAGGTTGGTTCTTTGCCGCCTTGCTCCTACACATAGGATTATATAGGATATACGTCACAGAAACAGGCCTTTCGGCCCAACCAGTCCATGCCGGCGTTTATGCTCCACTCCAGACTCCTCCCGTCTTTCATCTAAACCTATCAGCATAAGCATCTATTTCCTTCTCTTCCATATGCTTATCTAGCCTCCCCTTAAATGCAACTATACTATTCGCATCAACCACTCCCTGTGGTAGTGAGTTCCACATTCTCACCATCCTCTGAATAAAGATGTTTCTTCTGAATTCCCTATTTGATTTCTTGGTGACTATCTTATAATGATGGCCTCTAGTTTTGCTTTTCCCCACAAATGGAAACACTATGGGGTGGAGATTCTGTCGTGCCTCTGTTGCGACGTTAACCCGGGCGGAGCGGTAAATTTTGCATCGGCAAATGGTATGCGTCTGCCACTGCAAAATTCATCAGCTAGGCCTTGAGTTGGAGTGGAGCGCTAAGGGAGGCATTGCACACCTCTTTTAAGGCGCTAGGCCAACTGAGCAAGTGAAAATCCCGAGCTAAACAGCCAGCCTCGGGGTAACCAAAGCGAGGCCTCGGGGGCAAAAAAAAATTCTGAAACAAAAGACCAAAAACGTTCCCAATAAATAACTCACGCTACCACAACATAAATCGCAAAATAAACATTTAAAACAATCACATTTGCCTCAGGTCGACATTACTTACCTCACTGCAGCCGCTTCAGCTTTAAATGCCAGCTTCCACAGGCATTCCCACCAGGGCCGCTACAGGGCGCCAAGAGTCGGGGGCTGATCCAAATATCAAGCCTGTGTCGCAACCAGGGGCGTTGCACATGGGCGGTAATGCTCTACGAAACCGGCACCAAATGTCCCAACGGGGCACTGGAAGCTGGCTGCCCATCCAAAAGTGCTTACTGCTGCCATTGTCGCCCCTCCGGGGTGCTAACATGATCGGCAGAAAATGGAAAATCCAGCCCCAAGTCTACTCTATCGAAAGCTTTCATAATTTTATAGATTTCTATTAGGTCAGCCTTCTCTTTTCAAGAGAAAAGAGACCCAGCCTGTTCATCTTTTCCTGATAGTTTAACCTTGCATTTCTAGTATCACCTCTCCAGTGCCTTTGTGTCCTTTTTATAATATGGCAACCAGAATTGTATGTAGTGCTCCAAGTGTGGACTAACCAAGGTTCAATACAAGTTTAGCATAACTTCTCTACTTTTCAATTCTATCCCTTGCTTTTTTATGGCCTTAGTAACTAACCTGTGTCGCTACCTTTAGTGATTTGTGTATTTGTACTCCGAGATCCCTTGGCTCTTCTACTCCATTTAGATTCTTATTTTCCAAGTAATATGTGACCTCCTTATTTTTCTTAACAAAATATAATACCTCACATTTATCTGCGCTGAAATTCATTTGCTAATTATATGCCTATTCTGCAAGTTTATTAATGTCCTCCTGTCATTTGTTGCAGTCCTCCTCAGTATCAGACTATCCCCCAAATTTGGTGTTATCCAAAAATTTTGAAATTGTGTTTTTGATTCCAAAGTCTAAATTGTTAATATAAATTGTGTACTACATTGGTGCCAGCACTGATACTTGTGGGACCCCACTTTACACTCTGAATAGCTACCCTTAAGCTCTACTCAATGTTTTCTGTCTTGAAGCCAGCTAGCTATCCATTCTTCTACTTATCCCCTGATTCCGCATTCTCTGATTTTATTATGGGGTACCTCATTGAAGACCTTTTGGAAATCTAGATAAATGACATCTACTGCATTACCATTGTCTGTTCTTTCTGTTACCTCTTCAGAGAATTCAATGAGGTTGATCAAGCAAGACTTTCCCTTTTGAAATCCATACTAACTATTATTATATTTTTGGTTTTTGGATGCTCTTCTATTTTTTTCCTTCAGTAGGGATTCCATTATTTTTCCTACCGCCGATGTTAAGCTGACTGGTCTATAATTCCCTGGACATGTTCTGCCTCCCTTCTTAAATATAGGTATTACGTTAGCTATCCACCAGTTCTCTGGCACTACACCTTTTTCTAACGAATTATTAAATATATATGCAATAGTGCCTTTGCTATCTCTTCCCTAGATTATTTAAAAATGCGTGGATGTAATCTATCTGGACCAGGGATTTTATCCTCTTTGATTTGATTAGTTTATTTAATAGTTCTCCTCTTTTTATTTTAAATGCGGTTGTATCATTTCTAATCTCATCTTCCATTGTCATGTCCACCAGATCTGTCTCCCTGGTAAATACACGATTAATTTACTTTTCATCCTCCTCGTGAGTATCCCTTATACCACATGTCACAGAGTGGGCAGACCACCCACACCCAGGTCTCCATTTTACGTGCATTTTCCCCTCCTTTTTGATCTTACCCTGGCAGGAACCATAGCTGGCAGAAAGAGGGGCCAGGATAGGCAACCTCTTCTTTGGCCATTGTGAGGATTGCTATGTATCCAACTACCAGAAATTACGCAGTGGCCTGGGGTGAGATGCCCTCCAATATTTGCATCTTGAATACAGTAAATCATTTGGATGTTTCCTAATAGCTTTGCCCTATCACTATATGGTACAGCACATTGGAGCACCAATGCACTTTCCACTACATCATCCCAGGAAGAAATATTTCACCAAATTCTTGCACTAGTTGCTTTCTATTTACAATTATCTTTCTCATTAAAATATTCCAACCAAAATAATAAAATGCACAAATTATTGTTTTAAGTTGGTCAATCATTATTCTGAACATTTGAATTTGTATTTAATGGTCTACATGACATTTCAATAAACCTTTGCCACTCCCATAGGAAGAAGGAAAATGAATCTACGAGTGTTCAAACTATGTGTCACTATCCAGATTTACCAGTGGAGGACGTAATAATCACAACTTACAATACAACAGTTTGTATCATGACTGAGCAGCCTGTAGAGAAAGGGAAGGTGTATGTGTGTGGCTGTACCAATGAACAGGAATGCAATGATAAACTTATATTTGAAGCTGAATTAGATGGTGAGTATATGCCTTTTCTTTAAAAAATCATTTCTGAATAATTTATTTCATACAATGCATTTATCTTTCTCGATTACCACAGATCCTTTCTCAACCAGAAAGTTAGTAAATGCCTTACAAAATCGACAATTGACAAATATACCATTGAAAGAAATTTGGGGTACTTTATTTTGTTAATTTTGAAATAATACCATCTACATAAGAACGTAAGAACATAAGATTGGAGCAGGAGTAGGCCATACGGCCCCTCGAGCCTGCTCTGCCATTTAATACAATCATAGCTGATCTGATCATGGACTCAGGTCCACTTCCCTGCCCGCTCCCCATAACCCCTTATTCCCTTATCAGTTAAGAAACTGTCTATTTCTGTCTTAAATTTATTCAATGTCACAGCTTCCACAGCTTCCTGAGGCAGCGAATTCCACAGATTTACAACCCTCTGAGAAAAAATTCCTCCTAATCTCAGTATTAAATGGGCAGCCCCTTATTCTAAGAATATGCCCTCTAGTTTGAGCCTCCCCTATCATTGGAAACATCCTCTCTGCCCCCTCATAATCTTATACGTTAAGAAGGCATATGGAATGCTTGCCTTTATTGGCCGGGCATAGAATATAAGAGCAGGGAGGTTATGCTTAAATTGTAAAATACTTTGATTAGGCCACAGCTGGAGTACTGCGTGCCTTTCTGGTCACCGTATTATAGGATGGATGTGATTGCACTAGAGAGGGTGCAGAGGAGATTTATTAGCACGCTGCCTGGAATGGAGAATCTTAGTTATGAGAACAGATTGGATAGGCTGGGTTTGTTCTCATTGGAACAGAGGAGGTTGAGAGGAGACCTCATTGAGGTGTACAAAATATTGAGGGGCATGGACATTGTGGATAGTAAGGGTCTATTTCCATTGGTGGGGGAGTCTATTACGAGGGTGCATAGTTTTAAGGTGGTTGATGGAAGGTTTAGAGGGGATTTGAGGGGTGGGGGAGGGCTTCTTTACACAGAGGGTTGTGGGGATCTGGAACTCGCTGCCTGGACAAGTAGTGGATGCAGAAACCCTCACCACTTTTGAGAGATTGTTGGATGGGCATTTAAAGTGCAGTAACCTGCAAGGTTATGGACCTAGAGCTGGTAATTGGGATTAGACTGAATGACCTTTTGTTGGACAGAGCAGATATAATGGTAAGTATTGCAGGGAATAGAATACGGCAGGGTGATCTTCTGGACTAGTTTCGATCGCCTGGATGGGTCGGAGTGGAATTCTCCCAGATTTTTTCTCTCTAAATTGGCCTGGGTTTTTATCTGGTTTTTGCCTCACCCAGGAAATCACATGGCTCTGGTTGGGGTGGAGTGTAGAATGTTTTAGTATAAAGGGTGTCGCAGTTGTGGTGAGACAGATTGGTTGGGCTAGGTGCTCTTTGCCTTTCCGTCATTGTTCATTGGTTTATATGTAACCTTTAGGGCTGCTGACCAAGGGCCGTGCGGCTCTTTGTCGGCTGGTGCGGACACAATGGGCCGAAATGGCCTCCTTCTGCGCTGTAAATTTCTATGTTTCTAAGATCACCTCTCATTCTTCTGAATTCCAATGAATAGAAGCCCAACCTACTCAACCTTTCCTCATAAGGCAACCCCCTCATCTCCGGAATCAACCTAGTAAACTTTCTCTGAGGCAGGCAGTGACTAGTGGGGTGCCGCAGGGCTCAGTGCTGGGACCCCAGCTATTTACAATATACATTAATGATTTGGATGAAGGAATTGAGTGTAATATCTCCATGTTTACAGATGAAACTAAACTGGGTGGCAGTGTGAGCTGTGAGGAGGACGCTAAGAGGCTGCAGAGTGACTTGGACAGGTTAGGTGAATGGCAGATGCAGTATAATGTGGATAAATGTGAGGTTATCCACTTTGAGGGCAAAAACACGAAGGCAGAATATTATCTGAATGGCGGCAGATTAAGAAAAGGGGAGGTGCAACGAGACCTGGGTGTCATGGTACATCAGTCATTGAAAGTTGGCATGCAGGTCCAGCAGGCGGTGAAGAAGGCAAATGGCATGTTGGCCTTCATAGCTAGGGGATTTGAGTATAGGAGCAGGGAGGTCTTACTGCAGTTGTACAGGGCCTTGGTGAGGCCTCACTTGGAATATTGTGTTCAGTTTTGGTTTCCTAATCTGAGGAAGGATGTTCTTGCTATTGAGGGAGTGCAGCGAAGGTTCACCAGACTGATTCCTGGGATGGCTGGACTGACATATGAGGAGAGACTGGATCGACTGGGCCTTTATTCACTGGAGTTTAGAAGGATGAGAGGGGATCTCATCGAAACATATAAAATTCTGATGGGATTGGACAGGTTAGATGCAGGAAGAATGTTCCCGATGTTGGGGAAGTCCAGAACCAGGGGACACAGCCTAAGGATAAGGGGTAAGCCATTTAGGACTGAGATGAGGAGAAACTTCTTCACTCAGAGAGTTGTTAACCTGTGGAATTCCCGACTGCAGAGAGTTGTTGATGCCAGTTCATTGGATATATTCAAGAGGGAGTTAGATATGGCCCTTACAGCTAAAAGGATCAAGGGGTATGGAGAGAAAGCAGTAAAGGGGTACTGAGGTGAATGATCAGCCATGATCTTATTGAATGGTGGTACAGGCTCGAAGGGCTGAATGACCTACTCCTGCAACTATTTTCTATGTTTCTATGAACTGCCTCCAAAGCAAGTATATCCTTTCGTAAATATGGAAACCAAAACTGCATGTAGTATTCCAGGTGTGGCCTCACCAATATCCTGTATAACTGTAGCAAGATTTCCCTGCTTTTATACGCCATCCCTTTTACAATAAAGGCCAAGATTCCATTGGCTTTCCTGATCACTTGCTGTACCTGCATACTAACCTTTTGTGTTTCATGCACAAGTACCCCCAGTTCCCGCTGTACTGCAGCACTTTGCAATCTTTCTCCATTTAAATAATAACTTGCTCTTTGATTTTTCTTGTCAAAGTGCATGACCTCACACTTTCCAACATTATACTCCCACCTGCCAAATTTCTGCCCACTCACTTAGCCTGTCTATGTCCTTTTGCAGATTTTTTGAGTTCTCCTCACACATTGCTTTTCCTCCCATCTTTGTGTTGTCAGCAAACTTGGCTACATTGCACTTGGTTCCTTCTTCCAAGTCGTTAATATAGATTGTAAATAGTTGGGGTCCCAGCACTGATCCCTGCGGCACCCCACTGATTACTGATTGCCAACCCGAGAATGAACCATTTATCCCGACTCTCTGTTTTCTGATAGTTAGCCAATCCTCTATCCATGCTAATATATTACCCGCAACCCCGTAAACTTTTATCTTGTGCATTAACCTTTTATATGGCACCTTGTCAAATGCCTTCTGGAAGTCCAAATACACCACATCCACTGGTTCCCCTTTATCCATCCTGTTCGTTACATCCTCAAAGAATTACAGCAAATTTGTCAAACATGATTTCACCTTCATAAATCCATACTGACTCTGCCTGACCGAATTTTGCTTTACCAAATGTTCTGCTACTGCTTCTTTAATAATGGACTGCAACATTTTCCCAACCACAGTTGTTAGGCTAACTGGTCTATAGTTTCCTGCTTTTTGTCTGCCTCCTTTTTTAAATATGGGCATTACGTTTGTAGTTTTCCAAACTGCTGGGACCTCCCCAGAATCCAGGGAATTTTGGTAAATTACAACCAATGAATCCACTATCCCTGCCGCTACTTCTCTTAAGATCCTAGGATGCAAGCCATCAAGTCCAGGGGGCTTATCTGCCTTTAGTTCAATTATCTTACTGAGGACCACCTCCTTAGTGATTGTAATTGTGTTAAGTTCCTCCCCCCCCGCCCCATAGCCCTTTGACTATCCACTGTTGGGATATTGTTAGTGTCCTCTACCGTAAAGACTGATACAAAATATTTGTTCAGAGTTTTTGCCATCTCCATGTTCCCCATTACTAAGTCCCCGGTCTCGTCCTCTGAGGGACCAACATTTACTTTAGCCAATCTTTTCCTTTTTATATACCTATAGAAACTCTTGCTATCTGTTTTTATATTTCATGCTAGTTTACTTTCATAGTCTATCTTCCCTTTCTTAATTATATTTTTAGTCATTCATTGCTGGCTTTTAAAAGCTTCCCAATCTTCTGTCCTCCCACTAGTTTTGGCCACTTTGTATGCCTTTGTTTTTAATTGGATGCAGTCATTTTACCAGGATTTAAGTTGGGTTACATATATCATTAGCTTTATGTACATGCAAAATGTTTCCCCCCTTTTGTGTGAAACATTTACAGTAGATAAAACTTCAAACTTTTCTTCCACCCATCCCCCTCCAGCAAACCTGCACATGGAAATATTGTTGCCCCATATTTCTAGGGAAATGTCAGTGGATGAGTTTATAATTCACAAAAGAAACTGCACCAAATCTTCTCTCACTTCACCACCCCTCCTCTCCTCTCGCTTCATACACGTTCTGTCTGATTATGACCATGTACAATATATTTCATTCCTGGTAAAGTTTATTTATCTAATTCTCTGCATTTGTATCCTGGGATTTATTTTTCTGTATCATGCTTTTCCTGTATGTGTTCAAACAGTAAAAGTGGTTAATGAATCACTTTACCTCCCAACATGCAGAAGCAAAAATTAAGTACAAAACTCAGCTCTAGAAGGTTTAGAAGGGATTTGTGGAGAATATTTTGCTCCCAGAGGGTAGTGGGGGTCTAGAACTCACTGCCTGAAAGGGTGGTAGAGGCAAAAACCCTCATGGCATTTAAAACGTACTGGATATGCACTTGAATTGCTGTAACCTACAAGGCTACGGACCAAGAGCTGGAAAGTCGGATTAGGTTGGATAGCTCTTTGTCGGCCAAATGGCCTCCTTCTATGCTGTAAGTTTCTATTATTCTATGGGCCCGAATTTGTTGAACTTACCAGCCGGCGAGTTTTCTCGGCGGTCTCCCTGTTTTTTCAGCGCTCCCCCCTCCGAGCGAGTTTGGTGAGGCCCTCACGCCGGTGGGAGAGAAGACCGCTGGGGAGCGTCTGCTGGCGTGTAATGCTGACAAAAGTCCTCCCACCCACTCCCTCCCAAGATTGGTCCAGGCGATCCTCCGCTCCAGCAGCAGAGAGGACCGCCGCATGGAGGCAGGTCCTACCTGAACGGTAAGTATGAAGACCTGCAAGAAAAGGTTAATAAATTGGTTTTCTTCATTTCTTCTGCAGCGATTTTGTTGGATAGAGTCCTCTGAAGGATTTGTAATAGTTTTCTTTTCATTTCTTGTTATATCTACAATTACCATCGAATAACTCCACCAGGCCTTGTACTGTGAGTAAGGGCTGTGTGACTTCAGTCCATTTAATACGACTGTAAAGTGAGGGGCAGCATGGTTGATCGCCTTTTACATGCGCTGCACACCTGGCAGGTAACCCCTAAGGCCTCCAACATCAGTGCCCTCAGGTGGTATTCACTATGCAACTATGTACAAAGAGTTTGCATACATGACATCATTTCCCCCCCCTCAAAGTCTTTGATGCGAGTTGATTACAGGTTAAGGCGAACCAAAGCCCTGTGCTCCCTGGTTGACCGTCTGAGTGTCGCTTCTGGGCCTGGGTGAGTTGGTTGGGCCACTGCTGTCTTGCAGCGCGACTGGTTGGGCTGGACTGTTGAGGATGGTGGGATCATCCTCGTGGTTGGCAGCGAGGTCTGTTGTCGATTGGGCATGTGTCGGTGGGTCGCTGAAGATGAGGTCCTCTTCCGATGGTTCCTAGTTATCTGTGAATCGTAATTTGGTTTGGTCCAAATGTTTTCTGCACATTTGACCATTAAGCAGTTTGACAACAAACACTCTATTCCCCTCCTTGGCTAATACAGTGCCGGCAACCCATTTGGGGTCCGGACCATAATTCAGCACAAACACAGGGTAATTTACAGTGATGTCGCATGATACAGCCGCGCAATCATGGTACGTGTTTTGCTGATAACATCTGGTTTCCACCTGATCAATCAGATTAGGGTGTTCTAAGGAGAGCCTGGTTTTGAGTGCTCGTTTCATTAGTAATTCTGCAGGGGAAACCCCGATAAGCGAGTGGGGTCGTTCCTGTAGCTGAGCAGTACCCGGGACAGGCAGGTTTGTAAGAACCTTCCGTGATATGTTTCAAGCTCTATGGTTTGGACTGCCCGCTCTGCTTGGCCATTGGATGTGGGTTTGAACGGGATAGATCTGACATGCTTGATGCCATTACGGGTCATGAATTCATTGAATTCCGAGCTGGTGAAGCACGGACCATTGTCGCTGACAAGAATGTCGGGTAAGCCATGGGTGGCAAACATGACCCTGAAGCTTTCAATGGTGGCTGCGTACGTGCTGGATGCTATTATTACACATTCAATCCATTTGGAGTAGGCGTCCACAACAACCAGGAACATCCTTCCCAGAAAGGGGCCCGCATAATCCACATGGATCCTGGACCACGGTTATGGGGGCCAGGACCAGAGACTAAGTGGAGCCTTCCTGGGAGCATTGCTCAGTTGTGAGCATGTGTTACACTGGTGCACGCACGACTCCAGGTCCAAGTCAATGCCGGGCCGCCAGACGTGGGACCTGGCGATAGCCTTCATCATAACTATGCCTGGGTGGGTGCTGTATAGGTCACGTATGAAGGTTTCTCTGCCTTTCTTTAGCAAGATAATGCAGTTACCCCATAAGAGGCAATCTGAATGGATCAACATTTCGTCTTTACGATGGTGAAACGGCTTGATCTCGTCTTGCATGTCTCTAGCGACCGCTGGCCAGCTCCCATTGAGGACGCAACTTTTTACAAGGGATAGCAGAGGATCCTGGCTGGTCCAGGTCTTAATTTGGCGGGCTGTTACGGGTGACCCTTCGCTATCAAAGGTATCCTTGGCCAGTAGCAAGTCTGCGGGCTGCGCGTTTTCACCCCGGTGGTGGGCAACGGTAGTCAGCTGAGAGCATTGGCGCAGTTTTCAGTGGCTGGCTTGTGGCGGATCACATAGTCGTAGGCAATGTTAGTGCCCATCTTTGGATTCGAGATGAAGCATTGGTGTTAATGTCTTTGCTTTCCGAAAACAGTGAAATTAGGGGCTTGTGGTCTGTCTCTAACTCGAACTTGAGTCCGAACAAATATTGGTGCATCTTTTTTACAACGTAAACACAGGCTAAAGTCTCCTTTTCAACCATGCTGTAGCCTCTTTCAGCCTTGGATAGGTTTCTGGATGCATATGCAACCGGTCGGAGCTTTCCCACAGCATTGGCTTGCTGCAAAACACACCCGACACTGTACGATGACACATCACATGCTAAAACTAGACGTCTACATGGTTCATATAATACCAGCAACTTATTCGAACATGGCAGGTTTCTGGCCTTCCCAAAGGCGACCTCTTGATTTTTACCCCAGGCTCAGTCGTCTCCCTTGCGTAACAGCTTGCGCAACGGTTCCAGCAAGGTGCTCAACCCTGGAAGAAAATTACCAAAATAGTTGAGGAGTCCCAGGGACGAGCGCAGCTCCGTTACATTTCGTGGTGTGGGTGCATTCTTGATGGCTTCTGTCTTCGAGTCTGTGGGTCTGATGCTGTCTGCCGCAATCTTCCTCCCCAGGAATTCTACCTCTGGTGCCAGGAAGACACATTTGGATCATTTCAACCGGAGTCCAACTCTGTTTAGTCGACTTAAAACTTTTCTTCCAGGTTGTGCAGGTGTTCGGAGGTGTCACGGCCAGTGATAAGGATGTCGTCCTGAAATACGACGGTGCGTGGAACCGATTTCAACAGGCTCTACATGTTTCTTTGGAATATGGCTGCAGCCAAGCAAATCCCAAACAGACACCTGTGGTACACGAACAGTCCTTTGTGCGTGTTAATGCACGTTAATTTTTTTCGACGATTCAACCAGCTCCTGGGTCATGTAAGCGGAGGTTAGATCCAGCTTGATGAATGCCTTTCCCCCTGCTAATGTCGCAAAAAGGTCATCGGCTTTGGGTAGTGGGTACTGGTCCTGTAATGAGACTCGGTTGATCGTTACTTTGTAGTCGCCACAAATTCTGACCATGCCATCGCTCTTTAATACCGGAACAATTGGGCTGGCCCACTCATTGAAGTCGACTGCCGATATGATTCCCTCGCGTTGAAGTCTGTCCAATTCGATCTCCACTTTCTCCCTCATCATGTAGGGGCCCGCTCGAGCCCTGTGATGAATGGACCATGCCTCGGGGACCAAGTGGATCTGTACTTTGGCACCTGTGAAGTTGCCGATGCCTGGTTCAAATAAAGATGGGAACTTGCTCAGCACTTGAGTACAGGAAGCATTGTTCACTGATGATAATACCTTGACGTCTTCCCAGTTCCACTGAATCTTCTCCATCCAGTTTCTGCCAAGCAGCATTGGCCCATCGTCTAGTACAATCCACAGTGGCAGCTCGTGTGCCTCTCCATCATAGGATACTTTTACGTTCGCACTGGCAATAACTGGTATCCGTTCCTTGGTGTAAGTGTGCAGCTTTATCTGAATCAGGCTCAGCTTGGGTCTTTGTGCTTTGTTGTTGCCCCACAGCCTTTCACAATTGACTGACTCGCCCCCACTCCGTGTCCAGCTCCATGGATACGGGAACGCCATTTAATTTGACTCTTAGCATCATGGGAGGACTTTTTGTGGAGAAAGTGTGCACCCCGCACACTGCTCCCTCGGGCTGAGTTGCCTCTCTAGCTTGTCCTTTGTGATCCACGCTGGATCGGGACTCTTCTGCCAACTCCACTGCCACGTGGTGAGTTGCAGTACGTTTGCACATTCGCTGGAGGTCGTCCTTTGTTCTGCAGCTTTTGCACGCGTAGTCTTTAAATCGACATTGATGGGCACCAAGATTACCCCCGCATTGCCAGCATTGTGTTAATGATTTCGCATTTACACCTCTTGGCGGCCTAGCAGCACCAGGCATGTAGGCTCTGCTCTGTACAGTTCTTATTAGTTCAACAGTTCTGCCTGCAATCGGCGTTATTTTACGTACAGTACTTGCCAGTGAGCTCCGATTCTGGTAGGAAGTCATCTGTATGGTATCGCGACTCGAGGACATGAACGCCTGGCTTATGGTGATGGCCTTCTTCAGGTCAACGGTTTCGGCAGCCAGTAGCTTGCGAAGGATATCCTCGTGGCTAATGCCCATCACAAAAGCGTCTCACAACGCATCGTTCAAAAATCCCGCGAATTCACACAGCCCCGCAAGCCGTCTTAAGTCAGCGACATACTTCGCCTCGTCCTGGACCTCCGGGAGGCGGTGTGTGTTGAAGCGATACCTGGCCGTTACGATGCTCTCCATTGGTTTGAGGTGTTCCCGAACCAGCGTGTGCAGCTCTGTGTATGACTTCTCCGTTGGTTTCACTGGTGCAAGCAAATCCCTGATGAGACCATAGACTGTGGACCTGCAGCTGGTCAAAAGAATCGCCCTGTGTTTTCCTTCCAGTGCCTCGCCATCCAGGTCATTAGCCACGAAGTGCTGGTCAAGCCGCTCGATAAAGGCTTCCCAATCTTCACCTTCTGCATACTTTTCTAAAACACCAACGGCAGCCATGACTGCGTAAAGGTTCATAATCTGTAACTCATCGCCAGTTGTTATGTCTGCAATTAACATCGAATAACTCTATGAGGCCTTGGTTCTATGAGTAAGAGCTGTGTGACTTCAGTCCATTTAATATGACTGTAAAGTGAGGGGCAGCATGGCTGACCGCCTTTTATATGCCCCTGCACACCTGGGCAGGTAACCCCTGGGGCCTCCAACAGCAGCACCCTCAGGTGGTACATCGTACATAGTTATATAGTGAATACAAAGAGTTTGCATACATGATATGTTGAACATTGTTTTTTTTACTGTTCCCCCCCACCTCCCTGGGCCCGAATCTAGCCTCGGTGTTACTTTGCCGAGGATCGCATTTGCCTATCTGCCGTTGCTGCCCAGATTCGGCGTGTAACACCCATTTTTTCTGCTGGGCTTTTTTTTTTCATTTTTTCACCAAACCTCCGACCAAAGTACCGTCAGGATCTTAGCGGTCCTTTCGACGCTACATGGGCGGAACTTAGGTTTGACCAAACTCGAGCCCTATGATTCTATGATAGACTGTTTCATGGCCAATTTCAAGACCTTTGTAAGTGACCATGGACTTTCCTATAACTTTAAATTACAAAGCATTCAGTGCTAATGAAACAACATAAACTTATTCAGACAAGCAAAGTAAATTTAAGTGCAACTTATAAATATTGTGATGCTTTAAACCCCATATTAATATGGCCAAGAAGGAATGGCTGCATAACCCACCAATAATTAAAGAAACCATTCTTAACAATAGTTTGAGAAATAAAACAAATTGGAAAGACAAATCTTTAAGAATGATGATGCAGCAAGTTGGAGCATCAACATATTCTAACACAGAGTGCTGCAATGTGGATTTGTGGTCACCATCCCCACTGAGTTCACAATTTTAGTGTCATTATTGTTGGGTTACCTCCAAGTGGGGTCCAGTTGCTTTCCCATATGAAGGGAGTGTAAATGAGAGCTCTGGAGCACCTTCCAGATGTAGGCAGTATTAGCTAAGGCTTTAGATTGCTCGCTAAATCTCAGATACAATGTAGTAAGATCCAATTGGGGATAGAATTAACAACTGAACACACAGTGTTACCCTCAGCCTTTGTTCACCATATTAGTGCTGGTCCTCGTGGCACTAATGCTTTTTTGCCAGAAACAGGCATAAGTATCGCCTGCTGTAAATAAATTGGCAAACATAAAAAATAAGTTGCTATTGCTTCTCACTAATTTATTTTCAACTTGATTTTGTTATTGGAACATTCCCACTGTCAGATTTGAGAAAATTGCTTTGTCATTGCACTTGTGTTTTTAGAATGGCCTCTCCTTATTTCACTAAGTAGAAGTAAAACAGGAAACCTGAAAATTATCACTTTTTCTACTGTATTATAAATGTCATTTTAGTGCACATTATCCTGTGAAGATAACCTTATGACATGCCTGTTTGGGACTATGAGACAAATCATACTGGCATATATTTAACAGGACCACTTGTTACTGTCTGCTTTGTCAGAATTGAAAATCCACTTAAAAATATTGAAATATTGAAAATTAAACATCCAGAATACAGTCCATGTATGTATTTGACAGTTCTTTTATGATCGCAATAGAATACCTTGTGTTCAATGCTGCATGTTTGTCTCTGAGATACAGAAGACGGTCAGATATTGTCATGACTGCCCTACATTGCCTACCTATGATTTTAATACTTTTGGGTTTTTATGCCAGGCTCTTTGTGGAACATTTTTTGTATCTCACAGTACAATCAGTCCCCATTACTAGTATAGGAAGGTTATGTTTTATCTTAATTACATTTTTTCCTTTTTTCAGAATATCCAATACCACAAAGCAATGAGGTAATTCCTGTGGCAGTATTGAGCCTACTTCCACCTATCCTCATCGCTTTCATGATAACGATGGCATTTTATCTTTTTCGCACTCGACAACAGAGAAAAGTGACCAAAAAGTGGCCACAGAAACAGGCAGAGCACCAAAGCCTAACTAGGACTGATGATAGAAAACCTGGAGAGTATGATGGAAAATGTACTCTGGTGATTGATGACGGTCATTCTGACATCAGTGCAACGTGTGCCAACAACATCAATCATAATAATGAACTGCTGCCCATTGAATTGGATGGCATAGTTGGAAAAGGCAGATTTGCAGAAGTATGGAGAGCAAAACTCAAACATAGTACTTCAGGGCAATATGAGACTGTTGCAGTGAAAATCTTTCCTTGTGAAGAATATCCATCATGGAGAAGTGAAAAAATGATTTTTTCAGATGTTGATCTCAAACACGAGAGTGTGCTCCAGTTTCTCACAGCAGAGGAAAGAGGAAGAGGAATGGAAAAGCAATACTGGCTTATTACAGCTTATCACAGTGTGGGAAATCTACAAGATTTCCTCACCAATCACATTCTGACCTGGACAGAGATGTATATGATGACAGGATCCCTGGTAAATGGGGTTGCTCATCTCCATAGTGACAATACAGTTTGTGGTACTCCAAAGATTCCTATATCTCACAGAGACATTAAAAGCACAAACATCCTAGTTAAAAACAAAAGGGAATGTGTATTGTGTGACTTTGGGCTGGCTCTGCGACTTGACCCATCTCTAACGGCTGATGACTTTGCCAATAGTGGCCAGGTGAGTCGAACATGACATTTGAAGCACAATAGTGTAATATAAAGATGATTCATTTCGAATGTCATGGCAGTTTAGAGATGAATAGGATGGCTTGTTTAGATTGTAGTAAAACAGCAGAAAGGCAGACTTTAACAATGCATTTTTTCCTATGTGTGTGGATATAAGTGCTATTTATGCACAGGAATACAGCAGTTGCACCCAACCAAGCACAAAATTAAATATTTACCCATTTCTGTTTCTTTGCTTCCAATTCTGCATTGCAGGAACTTGGAAGTTTGAACATGGACTTAACAGACGGGCAATGCCTGATCTGTGGAAAATCGTGTTCTGGTGAAATACCCGATATGTGTTTCTGGCTTGCCAAGCTGTGTGCCAGGAATGTTGGAGACAAAAAATTACCCCAATGTGTGCACAGATAAGGTCCACTCAGATCTCATTTATGTGCAATGGTCATTATTTTTGCCAAATGTCTTTCCTCCTTCTCTCCTGAAGTTGCTTAATTTTGCTAACCTACCATTTTACCTCACTCAAGTGGCCATCTTAATATAAACATAAACTAGAGGTGATCCAAAACTCGGCTGCTGGTGTCCTAACTTGCACCAAGTCCCACTTACCCATCACCCCTGTGCTCGCTGAGCTACATTGGCTTCCGGTTAAGCCAAGCCTCGATTTCAAAATTCTCATCCTTATTTTCAAATCCCACCATGGCCTCGCCCCTCCCTATCTCTGAAAACTCCTCCAGCCTCACAACCCACTGAGATGTCTGCACTCCTCTAACTCTGCCCTCTTGAGCATCCCTGATTATAATCGTTCAACCATTGATGGCCGTGCCTTCTGATGCCTAGGCCCCAAGCTCTGGAATTCCCTGTCTAAACCTTTCCACCTCTCTAACTCTTTTTCCTCCTTCAAGACGCTCCTTAAAACATTCCTCTTTGACCAAGCTTTTGGTCACCTGCATTAATTTCTACTTATGCGGCTTGGTGTCAAGGTTTTTATCTCATAATATTGCTGTGAAGCGCCTTGGGACATCTCACTATGTTAAAAGCGTTATTTCAATGCAAGTTGTTGTTATATAAGCCTACACAGAAGGTGTTGACACATTGTTCAGCAGTGGAGGCCATCACGGTGCAGCATGATTCTGTCCTGACCTATTTTCCACACATAAATACTAGAAAGATTAGATACTGGTTAGTCATCAGAAATGGGGACACTGGCTGATTTTTGTCCTCCATAGAAGCTGAGTATTCTATGGCGAGTGTCTCACCTCCTGACTCCCGAAAGCATTTCCACCATCTACAAGGCACAAGTAAGGAGTGTGATGGAATACTCTCCACTTGCGTGGATGGGTGTAGCTTCAACAACACTCAAGAAGGTCAACACCATCCAGAACAAAGCAGCCCACTTGATTGGCACCCCCTCACTACCGGTGCACCGTGGCTGCAGTGTGTACCATCTACAAGATGCACTGCAGCAAATCGCCAAGGCTTCTTTGGCAGCAACTCCCAAACCTCCAACCCCTACCACCTAGAAAGACAAGGGTAGCAAGTAGATGGGAACATCTCCGCCTCCAAGTTCCCCTCCAAGTCACACACCATTCTGATTTGGAAATATATCGCTGTTCCTTCATCGTTGCTGGGTCAAAATCCTGGAACTCCCTCCATAATAGCACTGTGGGAGTGCCTTCACCACAAGGACTGCAGCTCACCACCACCTTCTCGGGCAATTAGGGATGGGCAATAAGTGCTGGCCTTACCAACAGTGCCCATGAATGGAGAAAAACAAACACTGATGTGGCTTCCTTGATGCTGCCTTGGCTGCCACCATTCTATTCACTAATGAGGGATTAAACTTGAAAGTTCCCTGGTTTGTTTTGCTCAGTATTATACCAGATGCTGCTGTTATCCATTAAGTTTGGGAGATCTGCCTTCAAAAAAAAGTAATGTCAATATTACATTAAACCTATTCAACTAATATAAAGAAAGCTATCCCCAACAAATGAATAGCATTTTTGCTCTAATATTAGGTGTTTCCTCCCCCCCCGCAATTTCAGAGTGTGTGAGCTGAACATGTGTAAAATAACAGACCAGTTCTGGGAAAATACCATTTCCCAGAGGTTCCCTGATGCTCAAAGAGTAAACATATGGAAATAATGGAAATATTTCAGTTTGCAAAAACAGCCCGATGTTTTCATCTCATAAATGTAAACAGCTGTATTCTGTGTATCGTGTGCATATCAAAGTGAAAAAATATGTTAGCTAAATAATATATACATCTTTAAAAGAAAATGGATCAAAAACAGACAGCTGTTACAATATTATTTACTCATATGGGGGTAAATGCCGACATGGACTGGTTGGGCCAAATGGCCTTTTTTCATGTTAATTTAAATGTATTTCTATGAAATATACAGCCAAAATCTGCATTATTAGTACCTAATCCTAGCCTGCAATTTCTGTTTTAATCTATTTTCCACACATACATACTATCCAAGATTTGTCATCAAAAATGGAAACTCTGGCTGATTTTTGCCCTCAGTGCTGCAGTTGTAAATAGACTATCTCATTCTTGGATTTTGTGAAATTGCCAATTAAAGTAATGAAAATTGCTGAATTTGCTCAAATTTGTCTGTGAAAACCAAAGGAAAGAGCTAATTTAGTATCTCTACCATTCATTCATCCTTCATTAGTTTTTATTTTTCCTCTCTAATCAGCTCTATTCTTTAACTACAATAACATCTTGAATTTATATAGTGCATTTAATGTAGAAAAATGCCTCAAAGCACAGAGGCCTAATTTTTTTTAATGCACCAGGACAAAGAACGAGATATTAGGAGGGGTGACTAAAATCTTGGGCAAAGAGCTAAGTTTTAAGGAAGGTCTTAAAGGAGGAAAGGAAGGTGGAGAGGCAGAGGGATTTAGGGAAGACACTCCAGAGGAGGGGGCCTGGACAGCTGAAAGCACGGCTGCCAATGACGAGGCAAAGGGTTGGGTTGGGGGCGGCAGGCAATTACACAAGAAGTTAGAATCGGTCGAATGCAGAGTTTGAGTTTTGTAGGGCTGGAGGAAGTTAAAATGATACGGAGGAGAGAGGCCATGAAGGGATGTAAATACAAGAGTGAAAATTTTAAATTTGAGGTGTTGGGGACTGGGAGCCAGCTCCCTTTTTATTTAATTAAAACTATTGGCCCATAATATGTGGTCAGCGGCAAAGCAAAGGCGTTCGCCGTTGGCCCCGAAGTAAGCTTCCCACAAAGAATCTCGTGATCTTTGTGGTAAGAAGTTCGGCTTTTCCGACATTCAATTGAAATCAGTGGACGTTAATGAGAAACCCCTAATGTGGGCTGCTGTGATGTCAACAAGCTGTCTAAGCAGCCAATCACAATGCAGAATTCTCACAGACCAAGAACCAAGAAGTGAGTAAGCTTTTATTCTAACTTTTAAAAATGTTAGAGAGCAAAACAAAGATTGGGGTCTCATATGGGGGAAATGGTAAACTTGAAATAAAGATGAACAAACATTTTTTTTTTAAATGTAAATTTATTTTTCAAATTTCTTTAAAAAAAAATTTAATTTTTATTAAAATGGATAAATTTGACACTCCATAACATTAAACTTAGTTTTTCAGGGCCATAATGTTGGTTTAGCAGTCAAAACGCTGTTAAAACTCCGTTACACCTAATCCAAAGGGTCTTAATTTTAATGAGGTATTTAACAGCGATATTACCACGGAAAAGCCCAAGTTTTCATTAGTTTCCCCGATTACACAGATTGCCGGTTTTGGGGTGGGTGGCACAGTGCAACCAGTATCATAGCATTAAATTACTGACCGCAACTTCAGGATTGCCGTGTTAGGATGCGTAATGTTGCAGTCAGTTTCAAAGGGGTAATAACAGCAAACGCTGTTCATTCGCTGTTATTACTGTCATGTATGTATGCCTGGGTTTACCTGTCACCAGGAGGAGCGACCATCAGAGGTCATTGGGCCACAGACACACACGTGCAGCCCTTCTATATAAAGAAAGCATCCATGTTTAATCCTCACTTTGAGAGCTAATAAAGTAGAGTCAGGTCGCACCTGATTGAGTTCACGATACTAAGCCTATTGAGTTATTGCATACGCAACACTTGCCCACCGCAAAATCTGAGCCAATATTTTACATGCCCAACCACTCTTTCTTCATGGTTGTTCTAATCTTTTTCTTGATTTCCAAATATATTGTCTATTACCTTTTAGTTTTTACCTTAATCATCTCCTGTTTTAAAACGTTGTATTGTTTTCCCACAGATTTCATCCGCCAGTTTTTCTAATTTATCTGGATTAGTTCCCCGTTTATTTTCTTGAAATTACTGTTTATCTAATTACGCACCTTTGACTGTTCCCTCTCCTTTTTCAGTTTAGATTCACACAAGTTGTCATGTTGGGATGTGAATTCATAACCAGTAAATCTAGTATCATAACCACTATCCTACAGTACCCTGTATAGGCCACTTCTGTACCAGAACTGGTCACAATAGCCCAGGAATTCATTTTTTAATTTATTCTCGGGATGTGGACGTTGGTGGTAAGGCTCGGTGGTAAGGCTGGCACTTATTGTCCATTCACGAGCTACTTGGAGAAGGTGGTGGTGTGCCTTCTTCTAGAGCAGCAGTTTGTTACAAACTAAGTGGCTTGTTGGGCCACTTCAGAGAGCAGTAAAGAGGCAACCACACTTGTATGGGACTGGAGACTTCCCTCCTACACTATCCCTCCAGTCACATATTTACCTCCCTTATCTTACATAGAAACATAGAAACATAGAAAATAGGTACAGGAGTAGGCCATTCGGCCCTTCTAGCCTGCACCGCCATTCAATGAGTTCATGGCTGAACATTCAACTTCAGTACCCCATTCCTGCTTTCTCACCATACCCCTTGATCCCCCTAGTAGTAAGGACCTCATCTAACTCCTTTTTGAATATATTTAGTGAATTGGCCTCAACAACTTTCTGTGGTAGAGAATTCCACAGGTTCACCACTCTCTGGGTGAAGAAATTCCTCCTCATCTCGGTCCTAAATGGCTTCCCCCTTATCCTTAATGCTGTGCAAGGTTATTATCCATGAGGTTCAGCTCCTAGTTCCTGAAACTCACTTTACAGGACCTCAGTGTTATTTCTTTTCATTTGTCAAATTTTGTTTGATAACGCCCCTGTGCAGCACCTTGGAATATTTTACTATGTTAAAGGCACTATATAAATGCACGTTGTTGTTGTATATGTCATTGGTCCCTACCCAAACTACAATTTGAGGATATTCTCTTCCCTCTCCAAAACCTTTTGCACCCACTTCATTATATCTCTTACTCTGGCATCAGGAATATTATCTATAATGTTCAATACTTTCTAATTTTACAGGTGACTGGTATGGGAATCACAACACTGAAGGGCTGAATATTTGATAGCTAATGTCTTC
This sequence comes from Pristiophorus japonicus, assembly GCF_044704955.1. Taxonomy (NCBI): domain Eukaryota; kingdom Metazoa; phylum Chordata; class Chondrichthyes; family Pristiophoridae; genus Pristiophorus; species Pristiophorus japonicus. The sequence goes on along the minus strand of NC_091979.1, from coordinate 79,932,636 downwards.
ATGTACACTAATTTATGATGTAAGATGCTGGCGGGAGTCACTAGCTGCTGATTCAATGGTATCTCTGGGTTGCAATGTTTAGGTAGCCACTGGTTTTGTCTTTATTACATAGTATTTACAGCACAAAAACAGGCCGTTCGACCCCATGCCGTTGTGTATGATCCACACAAACTCCTCCCACCTTACATCATCTCACCCTATCTACATATTCTTTCTCCCTCATTTACTTATTTAACTTCCCCTTAAATGCATCTATGCTAATTACCTCAATCACTCCCTGTGGTAGTGTGTTCCACATTCTCACCACTCTGAGTAAAGAATTTTCTTTTGAATTCCCTATTGGATTTATTAATAACTATCTTATATTTATGTCCCCTACTTCTGGTTATCCACACAAGTAGAAATACCTTCTCTACGTCTACCCGATCAAACCCTTTCATAATCTTAAAGACCTCTATCTTCCCTTTCCTAGAGAAAAGAGCAGCAGCCTGTTCAATCTTTGATGATAGGTAAAACCTCTCAGTTCTGGTTTCGTTCTAGTTAATTATTTTTGCACCGTTTCCAGTGCCTCGATATCCTTTTTATAATATCGAGACTGGGGGCGGGGGTGGGGGGTGAAAATGCCCTCCACCCCATTTTGGGTGTATAATTCGAATTATTACTGCCCAGCGGGAGCAGGGGGAAGAAGCGAAAAATGGGCTCCTTAAATCAAAATTGCCTCCCAGCACTTTCAAGTGCTGTTGGGGGCGGCAGCGGGGTGGGATGGGGGCGGCAGCGGGGTACGTCGTGCAGACGTGTCACAGCATCCCTCCCCTTCACTTAAAGGGGAATGACATTGCGAGGCCTAGTGAGGCCTCCATGGTGCCCACTGCGCCACCAGGGAGGGGTTCGGCTGGGCCAGCAGTCCGGCACCAAAGAGCAGGTGCTGGGCTGCCTGTTGGCAGTCCAGCTGAACCAGCAGCTGCCATTGTCAGGCCAATTCATGAGTCGGCCAACAATTAAAACAAAATGGCGGCCGCGGCGGCATGCCCTCCCCTTTAGCATGGATAGAGGATTGGCTAACAAACAGAAAACAGAGTAGGGATAAATGGTTCATTCTCGGGTTGGCAATCAATAACCAGTGGGGTGCCGCAGGGATCAGTGCTGGGACCCCAACTATTTACAATCTATATTAATGACTTGGAGGAAGGGACTGAGTGTAATGTAGCCAAGTTTGCCGACGTACAAAGATGGGAGGAAAAGCAACGTGTGAGGAGGACACAAAAAATCTGCAAAAGGACATAGACAGGCTAAGTGAGTGGGCAAAAATTTGGGAGATGGGAGTATAATGTTGGAAAGTGTGAGGTTATGCACTTTGGCAAGAAAAATCAAACAGCAAGTTATTAATTAAATGGAGAAAGATTGCAAAGTGCTGCAGTACAGCGGGACCTGGGGGTAGTTGTGCATGAAACACAAAAGGTTAGTATGCAGGTACAGCAAGTGATCAGGAAGGCCAATGGAATCTTGCCCTTTATTGCAAAGGGGATGGAGTATAAAAGCAGGGAAGTCTTGTTACAGTTATACAGGATATTGGTGAGGCCACACCTAGAATACTGCATACAGTTTTGGTTTCCATATTTACGAAAGGATATATTTGCTTTGGAGGCAGTTCAGAGAAGGTTCACAAGGTTGATTCCGGAGATGAGGGGGTTGACTTATGAGGATAGGTTGTGTAGGTTAGGCCTCTACTCATTGAAATTCAGAAGAAACGTATAAGATAAGGGGGCTTGACAAGGTGGATGCAGAGAGGAAGTTTCCATTGATAGGGGAGACTAGAACTAGAGGGCATAATCTTAGAATAAGGGGCAGCCCATTTAAAACTGAGATGAGAAAAAATTGTGGATCTGTGAGATTCGCTGCCTCAGCTAGCTGTGGAAGCTGAGACATAGAATAAATTTAAGACAGAAATAGACAGTTTCTTAAACGATAAGGGAATAAGGGGTTATGGAGATCGGGCAGGGAAGTGGACCTGAATCCATGATCGGATCAGCCATGATCGTATTAAATGGCGGAGCAGGCTCGAGGGGCCGTATGCCCTACTCCTGCTCCTATTTCTTATGTTCTTATGTTCTTATTTAAGGGCGGCCGCAGCACCCAGCCACCGGCAGCTTCGCGCCCCACGAAGCTGTCGAGGACACTGACCACACTCCTGCGGGGCGCAAAAGGGGTCGGCACCGGGCGGGACGGGAAAGACGGCTCACGGCGGTAACCCATTTCCACCGCGCCCGGCCCGGGGTAATTGCAGATGGGTCACTCCCACCACCTGCCCTCAGGCGAAAAGGCCTCACCACCCGTTACTGCCAACAGGCCTTAAGAAAATGGGCAATTTTGGCCCCCAGAACTGTTCAGATTATTCCAAGTGTGGGCTAACCAAGGTTCCATACAAATTTAATATAACTGCTCTGATTTTCAATTCTTTCCCTCCAGAAATGAACCCCAGTGCTTTGTTTGCTTTCTTCCCAATGGTCTTATTTTATTTGCCTGCGCTGTTACCTTTAGTGTTTTATTTATCTGTACCCCAGATTCCTCTGTCCCTCCACACCATTTAGGCACTTATTTTCCAAGGAGTATGTGGCCTCCTTATTCTTCCTACCAAAATGTACCACCTCACACTTATCTATATTGAAGTTCATTTGCCAATGACATGCCCATTCTGCAAATTTATTAATGTCTTCTAATGTATTTTGTCGCAGTCCTCCTTTTAACAATTCTGTGTCATCCGCAAAATTGGAAAATTGTACTTCTGATTCTCAAGTCCAAATCGTTTATGTAAATGGTGAACAACAGTGGTCCTAGCACCAATCCCTGTGGAACATCACTTCCCACCTTTTGCTAGTCTGACTAACTCCCTTTCACCTCTATTTTCTTTTTTCTGTTGAATAGCCAGCTTGCTATCCATTCTGCTCTTGTCAATGATGCCACATGTTCTGACTTTAGTCAGGCATCTACTATGTGGTCCTTATGGAAGGACTTTTGATCCCTTAGACCCCTAACACTAAAATAACATTGATAAAATAACAGCAAGTAGGATGCTTTTTCTTTTCACCCACCTTTCAATATGGCCATTATTGATTTTTTTTAAGTCTTAAAATAAAGTTTAGTAATATATGACGGATTCCTGAGAGATAATACTGACAGGAAATTCATTTGTGCTCAACTAATGAAAACTTGAGCACATTTTTCCCATCATCAGCAGCATTTCAAGACAATAGGAAATAGCAGCCTCACCTTTTTATCATTACTTAAATAATATTGATAAATGATCCTTGCACATGTTGATGTGCAGTTTACTGCCAAGTGAAAAGAACATTTATAGAAATAGTGATTTATATTGGATTCAATAGATTTATATTGGATTTAATACAAATCAGCTTACTCATACATGAATTTGCAGTAAACTATTTTATAGAATATCTGAATACTGTGAGCCAGAAGAAAACACAAAAAATACAAGCAGAACCCAGTATCGTGCACCTTCCTCCCAACACACACCTATTTGTATAATGAGCTGTATAACATACTTTAAGACTTGAGATATGAAACTGTCATATTTACTCCTTGCTATTACATTTTTTCAATTAATTTTATTATGAGATGAAGATCAGAACAGTACACACAAACAGTTCTTCAGCGGAGGAGTTGTAATATTGCTCTCCATGGTCTAATCTTGTTGAAGGTATCATGTGATCAGATTAGGAACTGCAGCAGTTACCCAGAGCATCATCTGCAAGGATAATATTGTATGATGCAAGGAGACCTAACAAGTGAGAAAATATATATTTAAAAAAGAATAAAAGATTATGTTTAGGTGCTATTTGAATAGTTTTTATCAAAAGATTGTACATTTGATTTTGGAAGACATTCCATGGTATCGCGGTTGCTTATTCTTACTACATTCAATGTTCATAGATTGGTAAATATGCCTTGTCCACTGCATAAGAAAACATAAATTTGTTATCTTGTTGGACAGGTTGGAACTGCCAGGTATATGGCACCTGAAGTTCTAGAATCTCGTGTTAACCTGGAAGATCTTGAGTCATTTAAACAGATGGATATTTACTCAATGGCTTTGGTTTTATGGGAGATGGCTTCTCGATGTGAGGCCATTGGAGGTAAGCTTAATGCCAGGTCATCAAATATATATTTGTTAAATGATACAAAGAAAATGCTGCTGCATACTTAACCAATAGAGAAGTGTAAATCTTGTAAACATTCCAATATGAAACAAGTACAAAATCTTACCATGAAGGTTGGTTTTACTGGTTTTTACATTGTAAATTGTCCTGACACAGCTGTAGTGCAGCTCCCAGTATCTTTCATGGCTTCAGGGGAAATGGATGCCAGTATCGAGATAGCAGGTTTTTTTCATGCCGTCCACCCCATTGGTGTACTGTAACATGCCTGAACTCACACATTACCTAAGCTGTGATTTTTTTGTTGTTTATTTAATACATCCATAAATCTGAGCTACCCTATTGTATACTAAAGCAGCTCAAATCCTTGTCTTAATGGAGACCAAACAAGGTATATCAGAATTGCTTAACAATGAATGCAAATGAGAAAAGGAGAGTTATACAGCCAATTTGGTCTTCTTAAATATTCCTGAGCAAAAGTTCGTTGCTGCTCTTCCATTGCAGACATGTTCCCAGCTGGCGTTAATGTTGTTCCTGATTACTTAGCAAAATAAGTTCAAATGGGCCAAAGTCAAATATGCCACTTTTATCCCTCTTCCCTTGATTCCCCACACAACATTATCTAGTATCTATTGAGAACAAAATAAATGGACTGAACTTACCCAAATCAGAGGGGGTGAAATTGGTCTTGGGTGGTCGCGCAAAATGTGCAATAACGAATCAGCAGCAGGTGTTACACCCCGCTTGTTTTTTTTCACATTGACTTTCTTAGTTATATCCTCCATTTTCTTTACCATAGGGGTTGCTGGTGATGCGGGCAGAACTGGAAACATCTGGGAGGTGGATTAACAATATGGGTGTAGACCCTTCATTAAAAGGCGGGGTGGGAATTTGTACATAATGTATTGGCCATTTCCCTCCCAATCCCCTCATTTTATTGCCATTTTCCATCTCTCTAATTTCTTTTCACCATCTTGGATATTTTGCTTTCTTAATGTCTTTCCATTGCCTCATCAAGATGATCTTTTATATCATCTAACAGTTTCTTAGTGAAGGCCTATTAACCCATTAACATCCTTTCTGGAATTGTAGGGCCCAAGTTTGCCTCCACGCTTAGAATGGCACACCTCATGACTTTTTAGAACAAAAACCTTGCTATTCTCCCCACAGTCTGAGTGATGCAGGCCCTTGGCGTAGTGCAGCAGAACCAGTGGGGGGGCGGAGCTATGGCCATGCTGGGTCACACAGCCGGCAAGGGGGCGGGGCTAGAGCCCAGCGTGTTTCTGAGCGCCGGCAGCGTTGGAGTGCGCGCGCATGCGCAATGGGTCACTAGCACTGTGGATTACTTGTCCCGGAACATAACCACTGTGGTCCCGTTCCCTTATTCTGCTCCATTTGCCAATGTGAGCGGGGAAAGTAGATACAAGTTGGAAGCAAGAGAACCTGACCAGAGGAAAATGTACCTGAGAGAGAAGTAAGTGTTTGCTATTCCATTAATAATGATTTTAAACTGAGTTTAAAAAGATAGCATCTGCCCTGGGCATTCAGTGAGCAACACCTCAACAAAACAGTATCATTCATGGAGCTCAGTAAAGGACTATTTTGGTTTAGCAGCAAGAAAGGAATATTTGGTTTAAGATTGATTTGTGAACAGGCAATAGATTTGTGGAGAGAGTTGGATCGATGCTTCACAGAGGAGCATTTATCGAGCAGACGTGTGAGTGATTATTAAATGCACTGCACAGGGCTGAGATTGATGCTCAAGACATGGGAATTATTCGGAGGTGTGAGGGCAGCAAAGGGAACAGGAGCAGCTGAAAATGAGTTAACAAAAGGGAGAAGGTTGGAAGGGGCGGGAGACAAGGAGATGTTATCTCAATCGATGTTTAGTATGCACCCAAAGTCATTCAGGCAATCAGTCGGGTTGACGGAGCTCCATATCTGCTCCTGGCTACATTGCGTCACTCATTCGGGAGTGAAGCCGAACTCCCATTAACAGGCGTGAACATGGGGTTTACGCCGTGTTTCCGGCAAAGATCTGGCATGGGAACAGGAGCAGCTCTCCTGGTGCTCCTTCTGTGGATCCCGACCCTAGCCCTGGCCGAACGGCTTTGCCGGTGCGTGCTCCAGTCGGCAAGGTAGGACTTTTTATTTCTTATTACTTGATTTATTTTTCATTTATTATTATTTATTAATTATGATGGTTTCTATACTTCTTTATTGTTAAAAGTGAAGTATTTAATGCTTTGGAAAATCCTCTAACTTCCCTTCCCCCCCCCCCCCCCCCCCCCATCTCTGGCTACCTGCACTAATTTCTTAAGTCGCCGCAAGGTTTTTCTAAGCACACAAAAGTGGACACATACGCTGGCCTAATTTAGTTTCGAGTAACTTTTCACTGGCTAAACTTGCTTAAATGGACAAAACAGGCGTAAGTGGCTGGTAAGGCTCCCTTTGAAAAAAAAAACTGAACTAACTCACGTAAACTGGAGCAAACTAAATGCGAAGAATTGCGATTTTTAAGATACTCCAAAAAAAAACAAGTGCTCCAAAAAAAATAGGAGCAACTCCTGGGGAAACTTGGACCCATAGTTTCTGTTGTTTATTCTTCTCTTTATTTCCAACCCTATTAAAATGAAGTCAATGGAAAGAAAAATCGTGTGGGGCGTATAATGGGCAGCCAACCTGCGACCGCCATTTATCTGCCTGGTGGTGAAAGTTAAAATCAACTCCACCGCTGATGCGCTGTGGATCAGCATCACCATCCTAATTACAATACAGAAAAAAGTGAAAGGATGCAACCCACAGGAAAGTTGAACTCCAGAAAAAATATACTTTTGCTCCATTAAATTTATAATTTATGTATCCAATCCTATAGCAGGCAAATTTATGACAATGTTTTTATATTCAGCCAATATTAGTCCATTTCCTTTTCGTAAATGATGTTATAATTAATAGTAATAGAAGTATTATGACAATGGAATAGTCTTTTTGGTACATGTCAATCTTACTACATACAGTTATTTTATCTCTTCTGACGTATTGAATCCAGCTGGATCCCATTGTAATGTCAAGTTATTTGTACCTAAACTGCAATTGAATGTGTTGTATTTCAGCTCTTTAGTGACATCTTGAGGTAATGTCATGTTAGAACAACCCAGCAATGCAGAGCTGTATCTCTTCGGTAAAATATATAAATGATATGTATAAAGATTGGCCACATATTTTCCCATAAGGAATATTAAAATATATTTCATTCTTTCTTACATAAATATACAGTAGGCTTCAGAGTTTTGAAAGATATTTTGCAAATTCATTTTTAATTCTAATATCTCACTTATGTAGGTGAGAGAGTTCTATTTAAAAATATGATTACAATGCTCAAGGATCATCATTGGATGTTTCCTGCTTACTAAACATTTTATTTTGTATTTTTGCTAAATACACGTAGATAAAAACACACCAAAAATGTGGAAACAGTGACATTTTTCTAACATTTTGCTAAATATTTTAGAGAATACTGTATCTGTCAAATCAGTACTATGTTTATTATTAGATAAGTAATAAATAGTATAAGAACAATTACAAGGCTCTCCTCTTGGCAGACCCTCAAGCACCTCACCCAAGTGGCTATTTTTTTTATGAGTGAGCCTAGGCGATGAGTGTTGACAGGCTATTCTACTGTGGGTTACATGCTCCTAAATAATGGGTCTTCACCTAGGTTTCTCAATAAAGCTATAATAAAAGAGTATTTAAGAAAGGTATAAAGATCGATTACAGTATTTCTGGCTGGATTTGGATGAGCAAAGGATACCATTTTAGGGTGTGAGCCAAAATCCCTCATCTGCAATCTTACTGATGCCCAGAATCAATGTGCACTTATTTTCCACTAGACAGTTTTATTTTTCCAGCAGCCTCAATGACGGCAGGCTGGATCTGTTCCCTATTTGGCACTTCTAAGAGAGCTGGCATCTACTGATCTTCTACATTTCCAGATGTCCATTCTTCCAAGCTAACATCTTTATAAATAGCTAGCAATTTATTTTTCAACTAAATCAAGCGATGAGGCAAAAGGTAAAAGAAACCATTGTACTTCAAAGCAATCATATTGTAATTTCTTTTATACAAAATTGTTGTACAATGAATGGAGTAATGATCCCTTAACTTACTCACACCGCCCTTGTAGTCCTCAGAATGATGGTTTCAGTCTCCATTGCACAGCGAACCATACTATAAAGGAAATAAACTTGTATTTATTTAATTCCTCATCACATCCTCAGCACACCCAAAGCACGTTACAACCAATGGATTACTTTTGAAGTGCAGTCACTGTTATTATGTAGGAAAATACAACAGCCACAGAACAAGGACCCACAGGAGTGGTGTGGGAAGAAGGGGTTTCAATTCATGGGGCATTGGCACCAGTACTGGGGAAAGAGGGAGCTGCTCCATTGGGACAGCTCCACTTAAGCCTAGCTAGGACCAGCGTCCTGGCGAATCAAATATCTAGGGCTGTAAATAGGGCTTTAAACAAAAAATCTGGGGGAGGGCTCAGTTGAGGGAAAATTTAGAAATCTAAAGAGAAAGGTCAAGGCAATAGAGCAGTATAGCGATTTGGGTGAAAATAAACAGAGTGTGACAGGAAGGGACAGAGAGTTTAACGATAGCAGTGCAGCAGAGAATAAGGTCAAAAGCAGGGAATTATGGTAAAAGTTTTAAATTAAAGGCTCTTTATCTGAATGCATGAAGCATTCATAACAAGATAGATGAACTAGTGGCACAAAGAGAGATAAATGGGTTTGATCGAATAGCCATTACCGAGATGTAGTTGCAAGGCGATCAAGGTTGGGAACTAAATGTTCCAGGGTACTTGATGTTTTGAAAAGACAGGCTGAATGGAAAAGGAGGGTGTGCGTGCGTGCGTGTGTGGGGTGGGGGGGGAGAGGTAGCCCTGATAATAAAGGATGATATAAGGACAGGAGAGAAAAAGGATCTTGGCTCAGAAGATCAGGAAGTAGAAGCAGTATGGGTGGAGATAAGGAATAACAAGGGACAGAAAATACCGGTGGGAGTAATACTGGTGGGACCACAAAGGTATGTAAAAAAGAAAAGATTAGCAAAAGTAAATGTGGGTCCCCTACTGGATGAGACAAGAGAAATTATAATGGGGAATAAGGAAAAGGCAGCGAAATTAAACACATACTTTGTGTCTGTCTTCACGGAAGGCGGCATGAAAAACCTCCCAGAAATAGTGGAGTACCAAGAGTTTAGCGAGAATGAGGAACTAAAAGAAATTAGCATTTGTAAAAAAATAGTACTGGAGAAATTAATGGGACTGAAAGCCAATAAATCCCCTGGACCTGATGGCCTATATCCTAGGGTTTTAAAAGAGGTGGCTATAGAGATAGCAGATGCATTGGTTGTCATCTTCCAAAATTCTATAGATTCTAGAATGGTTCCCACAGGTTAGAAGATAGCCAATGTAACCCCGCTATTTAAGAAAAAAGTGAAAGGGAAAATGGGGACATACAGACCAGTTAGCCTGACATCAGTAGTAGGGAAAATTCCAGAATCTATTATTAAGGATGTGGTAACAGGGCACTTAGAAAATAATAACAGGATTGGGCAGAGTCAACATGGATTTATGAAAGGGAAATCATGTTTGACAACTCGGTTAGAGTTTTTTGAGATTGTAACTAACAGAATAGATAAGTGGGAACCGGTGGATGTGGTGTATTTGGATTTTCAGAAGGCATTCGATAAAGTGCCACACAAGAGATTATTGAGCAAAATTAGGGCTCATGGGAGTGGGGGTAATGGATTGAGGATTGGTTAACGGACAGAAAGTATAGAATAGGAATAAACGGGTCATTTTTGGGTTGGCAGGCTGTAACTAGTGGGGTGCTGCAAGGATCAGTGCTTAGGCCCCAGCTATTCACAATCTATATCAATGATTTGGATGGGGGGACCAAATGTAATATATCCAAGTTTGCTGATGATACAAAGCTAGGTGGGAATGTATATTGTGAAGAGGATGCAAAGAGACTTCAAGGGGATATAGACAGGCTAAGTGAGTGAGCAAGAACATGGCAAATGGAATATAATGAGGAGAAATGTGAAGTTATCCAATTTGGTAGGAAACATAGAAAAGCAGAGTATTTTTTTAAATGGTGAGAGATTGGGAAATATTGGTGTTCAGAGGGACCTGGGTGCCCTTGTACACAAATCACTAAAAGTTAACATGCAAGCAATTAAGAAAGCAAATGGCACGTTGACCTTTATTACAAAAGGATTTGCGTATAAGAGTAAAGATGTATTACTGCAATAATATAGCGCCCTGGTGAGACCGCACCTGGAGTATTGTGTACAGTTTTGGTCTCCTTACCTAAGGAAGGATATACTTGCCATTGAGGGAGTACAACAAAGGTTCACCAAACTGATTCCTGGGATGGGGGGATTGTCCAATGAGGAGAGATTGAGTTCAATTCTTACAGGGCTTGACAGGGTAGATGCAGGGAGGATGTTTCCTCTAGATGAGGAATCTGGAACCAGGGGTCACAAACTCAGAATAAGGTGTCAGCCATTTAGGATTGAGATGAGGAGAAATTTGTTCAGTCAGAGGGTGATGAATCTTTGGAATTCTCAACCCCAGAGTGCTGTGGAGGCTCAGTCTTTGAGTATATTCAAGGCAAAGACAATAGATGTTTAGATATTAAGAAAATCAAGGGAGAGGGGAAGTGGTGACCATCAGACGAAGTAAGAATGCTCGGCAGGTAGTGCAGGAGTCCCCCCGTGAGTCCATATTGCTTTCAAACTGATATTCACTTCTGAGTAACAGAATAATAGTGTCTCTGGGGAGTGCAGCCAGAGCCAATTCTAAAGCACCACGGGTGGCTCAACTGCACAGGGGGGAGAGATGAAGAATAAGAGAGTTCCAGTGATAGGGGATTCTATAGTTAGGAGAACAGAGAGGCGTTTCTGCAGCCACAGACGTGACTCCAGAATGGTATGGTGCCTCCCTGGTGCCAGGATCAAAGATGTCACAGAGCGGACGCAGGGCAATCTAGGGGGAGAGGGTAACCAGTTAGAGGTCATGGTCTATATTGGGACCAACAACATAGGTAGAAAGAGGGATGAGATCCTCCAGGCAGAATTTAGGGAGGTAGGAAGAAAATTAAAGGGTAGGACTTCAAAGGTAGTAATCTCCGGGTTACTACCGGTGCCACGTGCTAATGAGTACAAGAATAGAAGGATAGAGAGGATGAATGTGTGGCTGGAGAGTTGGTGTCGGAGGGAGGGCTTTAAATTCTTGAGGCAATGGGACTGCTTCTGGGGGAGATGTGATCTGTACAAACTGGACGGGTTGCACCTCAACAGCGCTGGGACCAATATCCTCATGGGGAGAGTTTAAACTAGCTTGGCAGGGGGCTGGAAACCTGAGAATAGATTCAATAGGGAAGGAAGTAAAGCAGAAATTGGATAGCAAGAAGTTAGAAAGTGAATCTGTAAGACAGAGGAAACAAGGGTTAGTAAGTAGTAATCAAGGAGGTCTTACTGTGCTAAATGATATATACTTTAATGCAGGGAATATAGCAAATAAGGCGGATGAGCTGAGAGCACAGGTAGATACTTGGGAGTATGACATTATAGCCAATACAGAGACATGGCTGAAGGAGGGGCAGGTTTGGCAGATCAATATTCCTGGTTACAGGATTTTTAGACAAGACAGAGAGGAGGGTAAAAAGGTGGGGTGGGGGGTCGCGGTATTGATTAAAGAAACTATTACAGCAGTGAGGAGGGATGATATGTTGGAGGGATTATCAAATGAGACCATAATTGAAAAATAAAAAAAGGGGCGACCACACCAAAGAATGGGAGGGACATAGAGGAGCAAATATGTAGGTAAATTGCTGTGAAGTCCAAAAATAGTAGGGGATTTTAACTATCCAAGTATTGATTGGGACAAATATAGCGTGAAGGGTATAGAGGGTGCGGAATTCTTAAAATGCATTCAATAGAGCTTTTTTAGTCAGTATGTAACAAACTCAACATGAGAGGGGACGGTTTTGGATTTAGTTTTGGGGAATGAAGCTGGGCAGGTGGAAGGGGTATTAGTGGGAGAGCACTTGGGTGTCACTGACCATAATTCAGTCAGATTTAAGTTAGTTATGGATAAGGACAAGAATAGGCCTGGAATAAAAGTCCCAAATTGGGGAAAAGCTAACTTTGCTAAGTTGAGGAGTGATTTGGCCACAGTGGACTATTTGTGGGTAAATCAGTGTCGGAACAGTGGGAGGCATTCAATGAGGAGATCCGGAAGGCTCAGGCCAAACGTGTGCCCTGAATGAAAAAGGGTGCGAATAACAATTCTAGAGCCTCCTGGATGTCGAAGGACTTACGGGGAGGATAAAGAAAAAAAGGGAAGCTTATGTCATATACAGACGGCTAAATACTATAGAATCTTTGGAGCAATATAGAAGGTTAAGAGGTAAAATTAAAAAGGATATTAGGAATGCTAAGAGAGAGCATGAAAAATTCTTGGCTAGTAAAATTAAGGAAAACCCAAAGATGTTATATAAATATATTAAGAGCAAGAGGGTAACTAAAGAAAGGGTAGGGCCTATTAGAGACCAAGAGGGTAATCTCTGTGTGGAAGCAGAAGATGTTGGTATGGTTCTTAATGAATACTTTGTGTCTGTTTTCACAAAGGAAAGGGGCAATGCAGACTCTGCTATCGAGGAGGAGTGTGAAATTCTGGATGAAATAAATATAGTGAGAGAGGAGGTATTAAGGGGTTTACCAGTTTTGAAAATAGATAAGTTCCCAGGCCTGGATGAAATGCATCCCAGGCTGTTGAGCGAAGTAAAAGAGGAAATAGTAGAGGCCTTGACCATCATTTTCCAGTCCTCTTTGGATTTGAGCATGGTGCCAGAGGACTGGAGGACTGCAAATGTGGTACCCTTGTTTAAGAAGGGAGAAAGAGATAGGCCGAGTAATTACAGGCCTGTCAGCCTAACCTCAGTGGTGGGAAAATTATTGGAAAAAAGCCTGAAAGACAGGATAAATCTACATTTGGAAAGGCAAGGATTAATTAACGACAGTCAGCATGGATTTGTTAAGGGAAGATCGTGTTTGACTAAACTGATTTAATTTTTTGAGGAGGTAATCAAGAGGATCGATGACTGTAGTGCATACAATGTAGTGCATATGGACTTTAGCAAAGCTTTTGATGAGGTCCCACATGGTAGACTGGTCACGAAGATTAAAGCCCATGGATCCAGGGCAAAGTGGCAAGTTGGATCCAAAATAGGCTTAGAGGTAGAAGCAAAGGGTAATGGTTGATAGAAGTTTTTGTGACTGGAAGGATGTTTCCAATGGAGTTCCACAGGGCTCAGTACTGGGTCCTTTGCTTTTTGTGGCATATATCAACAATTTAGATTTGAATATAGGGAGTATGATTAAGAAGTTTGCAGATGACACTAAAATTGGCTGAGTAGTTGATAATGAAGAGGAAAGTCATGAACTGGAGGAGGATATTAATCTACTGGTCAGGTGGGCAGAGCAGTGGCAAATGGAATTTAATCAGGAGAAGTGTGAGGTAATGCACTTTGGGAGAGCTAATAAGGAAAGGGTATACACATTAAGTGGTAGGCCACTTAATAGTGTAGATGAACAAAGGGACCCTGGAGTGCTTGTCCACAGATCCCTGAAAGTAGCAGGCCAGGTGGATAAGGTGGTGAAGAAGGCATACGGAATGCTTGCCTTTTTTGGCCAAGGCATAGAATACAAGAGCAGGGAGGTTATGCTTAAATTGTATAATACCCTGGTTAGGCCACAGCTGGAGTTCTGCGTGCAGTTCAGGTTGCCGTATTATAGGAAGGACGTGATTGCACTAGAGAGGGTGCAGAGGAGATTTACTAGGATGCTTCCTGGAATGGAGAATCTTAGCTATGAGGAAAGATTGGATAGGCTGTGTTTGTTCTCATTGGATTGGGAGAGTTTCAGAAACCAGTAAAGGATAACCAAAAAATTGATAAAGGGGAAATAATAGAATATGAGAGAAGACTAGCAAGAAATATAAAAGCAGATTGTAAGAGCTTCTACAAGTATGTAAAAAGGAAGAGAGTAACAAAAGTAAATGTTGGTCTCTTAGAGGCTGAGATGGAAGAAATTATTATGGGTAAAATAAGGAAATGGCAGAAACGTTAAACAAATATTTAGTATCTGTCTTCACAGTAGAAGATGCAAAAAGTATACCTAAAATGATGGATAACCAAGGGTCCAATGAGGGTGAAGAACTTAATGTAATTAATATAAATAGAGAAAAAGTATGCTAGAAACTAATATGACTAAAAGCTGACAAATCCCCTGGGACCGGACGGCTTATATCCTCCGGTTCTAAAAGAGGTGGCTGCAAATATAGTGGATGCATTTGTTTTGATCTTCTAAAATTCCCTAGATTCTACAATGGTCCCAGCAGATTGGAAGGCAGCAACTGTAACACCACTATTCAAGAAAGGCGGAAGAGAGAAAACAGAGAACTACAGACCAGTTAGCCTGACATCAGTCATCAGGAAAATACTGGAATCCATTGTTAAGGAAGTTGTATCAGTGCTCTCAGAAAATCATAACATGATTAGGCAGAGTCAGCATGATTCTATGAAAGGGAAGCCGTGTTTGACAAATTTTTAGAGTTTTTGAGGTTGTAACTAACAGGGTAGACAAAGCAGACCAGTGGATGTAGTATATTTGGATTAGATAAGGTGCCGCATAAAAAGTTACTACATAAGATAGGAGCTTATGGGATTGAAAGTAATGTATTAGCATGGATAGAGGATTGGTTAATGGACAGAAAGCAGAGAGTAGGGATAAACAGGTCATTTTCAGGTTGGCAAGCTGTAAGTCATGGAGTGCTACAAGGATCAGTGCTGGGGCCTCAGCTATTTACAATCTATATTAATGACGTGGATGAAGGGACCGAGTATGATATATCCAAGTTTGCTGATGATACAGTGTTAGAAGTTCTGGGTTTTTTTGATTGAGATTTTAAGCTGAGTCCCAATCTACCTGCGTAGGTGAATGTGAAAAATCCCGTCGAAATACTTGCCTTGGAGTAGGTGCAACAAAGGTTCACTTGATTGATTCCTGGGATGAGAAGGCTGTCCTATGATGAGAGATTGCATAGAATGGGCCTATACTCTCTGGAGTTTAGAAGAATGAGAGGTGATCTCGTTGAAACATACAAGATTCTGAAGGGGATTGACAGGGTAGATACTGAGAGGTTGTTTCCCCTGGCTGGAGATTAGAGAACTAGGGGGCATAGGGGAAGACCATTTAAGACCGAGATGAGGAGGAATTCCTTCACTCAGAGGGTTGTGAATCTTTTGAATTCTCTGCCCTTGAGGAGTGTGGATGCTGAATCGTTAAGTATATTCAAGGCTGAGATAGATAGAATTTGGGAATTTAGGGTAATTAAGGGATATGGAGATCGGGCGGGAAAGTGGAGTTGAGGACGATGATCAGCTATGATCTTATTGAAGACTCGAGGAACCCTATAGCCTACTCCTGCTCCTATTTTGTCCAAAACAGCAAATGAAGGACTAACCAGATTGTTTGTTTCTAGTGGAGTTAGTTGAGGAGCGATGTTGGCCAAGACACTAGAAGAAAACATTGACGGTGGATAAACAATGGCAAACATTTAAAGATCACATGGATGAACTTCAGCAATTGTACATCCCTGTCTGGAGTAAAAATAAAACGCGGAAGGTGGCTCAACCGTGGCTAACAAGGGAAATTAAGGATAGTGTTAAAACCAAGGAAGAGGCATATAAATTGGCTAGAAAAAGCAACAAACCTGAGGACTGGGAGCAATTTAGAATTCTACAGAGGAGGACTAAGGGTTTAATTAAGAGGGGGAAAATAGAGTATGAGAGGAAACTTGCAGGGAACAAAAAGCTGACTGCAAAAGCTTCTATAAATATGTGAAGAGAAAAAGATTAGTGAAGACAAACGTAGTTCCCTTGCAGTCAGATTAAGGTGAATTTATTATGAGGAACAAAGAAATGGCAGACCAATTGAACAAATACTTTGGTTCTGTCATCACGAGGGAAGACACAAATAACCTTCCTAATGTACTAGGGGACAGTGGGCCTAGTGAGAAGGAGGAACTGAAGGATATCCTTATTAGGCGGGAAATTGTGTTCGGGAAATTGATGGGATTGAAGGCAGATAAATCCCCAGGGCCTGATAGTCTGCATCCCAGAGTGGCCCTAGAAATAGTGGATGCATTGGTGATCATTTTCCAACAGTCTATCAACTCTGGATCAGTTCCAATGGACTGGAGGATAGCTAATGTAACACTACTTTTTAAAAAAGGAGGGAGAGAGAAAACAGGTAATTATAGACCGGTTAGCCTGACATCAGTAGTGGGGAAAATGTTGGAATCAATCATTAAGGATGAAATAGCAGTGCATTTGGAAAGCAGTGACAGGATCAGACCAAGTCAGCATGGATTTATGAAAGCGAAATCATGCTTGACGAATCTTCTGGAATTTTTTGAGGATGCAACTAGCAGAGTGGACAAGGGAGAACCAGTGGATGTGGTGTATTTGGACTTTCAAAAGGCTTTTGACAAGGTCCCGCACAAGAGATTGGTGTGCAAAATCAAAGCGCATGGTATTGGGGGTAATGTACTGACATGGATAGAGAATTGGTTGGCAGACAGGAAGCAGAGAGTGGGGATAAACTGGTCCTTTTCAGAATGGCAGGCAGTGACTAGTGGAGTGCCGCAGGGCTCAGTGCTGGGACCCCAGCTCTTTACAATATACATTAACGATTTAGACGAAGGAATTGAGTGTACTATCTCCAAGTTTGCAGATGTCACTAAACTGGGTGATGGTGTGAGCTGTGAGGAGGATGCTGAGACATTGCAGGGTGACTTGGACAGGGTAGCTGAGTGGGCAAATGCATGGCAGATGCAGTATAATGTGAATAAATGTGAGGTTACCCATTTTGGTGGCAAAAACACGAAGGCAGAATATTATCTGAATGGCGGCAGATTAAGAAAAGGGGAGGTGCAACACTCATTGAAAGTTGGCATGCAGATATAGCAGGCGGTGAAGGCGGCAAATGGTATGTTGGCCTTCATACCTAGAGGATTTGAGTATAGGAGCAGGGAGGTCTTACTGCAGTTGTACAGGGCCTTAGGTGAGGCCTCATCTGGAATATTGTGTTCAGTTTTGGTCTCCTAATCTGAGGAAGGACGTACTTGCTATTGAGGCAGTGCAGCGAAAGTTCACCAGACTGATTCCAGGGATGGTTGGGCTGTCATATGAGGAGAGACTGGATCTACTGGGCCTTTATTCACTGGAGTTTAGAAGGATGAGAGGGGATCTCATAGAAACGTGTAAGATTCTGACGGGACTGGACAGGTTAGATGCGGGAAGAATGTTCCCAATGTTGGGGAAGTCCAGAACCAGGAGACATAGTCTTAGGATAAGTGGTAGGCCATTTAGGACTGAGATGAGGAGAAACTTCTTCACTCAGAGTTGTTAACCTGTGGAATTCTCTACCGCAGAGAGTTGTTGATGCCAGTTCATTGGATATATTCATGAGGGAGTTAGATATGGCCCTTATTGCTAAGGGGATCAAGGGGTATGGAGAGAAAGCAGGAAAGGAGTACCGAGGGAGTGATCAGCCATGATCTTATTGAATGGCAGTGCAGGCTCGAAGGGCCGAATAGCCTACTCCTGCACCTATTTTCTATGTTTCTATGTTCTTTCTTGGAAAATTTTGACAGGATTTTTCACATTCACCTCAGCAGGTAGATTAAGCCTCAGCTTAAAACCTCGATCAAAAAAACCCAGAACTTCTAACACTCAGTCCCTCAGTAGTGAAGTATAATTTACACACTGGGTTGTAATTGTGGGACATTCCACCGAATGACAGAAAAAAGAAAAATTAGTAATTTGTTGATACAGTGCAGTCTTGACACATGCAATGCTAAGATTGAATTGGCACTTAAAAAAGATAAAAGTAACGCCTATATGTAATTCTGATTACATGTTTTACGAGAACTGCATTTCATTTTGAGCACTGAACTGCTTTAACATCTTTCAAAACACATTCACTATTATTTACAGTCATTTTGGCGCATTGTAACAGCTGTTCTCTCCTGCCTAGCCTTTTATCTTCCCATGAACACTGCAGGTAAAGTCAAAGTGTCAAATGCCAAGAGGCAGATCACATATTGAGCAGGTGTATGCAATTGGCCTTTAGTCTGTGATGTATGTTTGAACTGGGCGAAGTAATTATCCTAATTTATAATTTTTTTAGGGTAATATAAATGCTTTTTTGAATTTAGGCAGGAGCAAAGTCAGTAAATAGAACACTTTGTTGTTTTCCTGACTGTATATCTGTATGTCCCAATTTTCCTGGAAACGCAAGGTTCTAAGGTAGATCTCTTTTTACAATATAGTTAATTAGGATTCGCTTGCCAGATAATATTTTGATTGACAAGATGTAACTTGAGCTTAGCCTCTTTCAGCACCCCTTTTCTTAAAGCAACCACAAGGAGACATTGGGTTGCCCCAGTGTCATCAACCCAAATACAGGAAATCTAAAAAAAAAAAGTTCTCCTTTTTAGAGAGGCACAACTAATAACTCCCAAATGATGCAAAAGTATCCACTACACACTCCAGCCCCTGCGGTGCGCACCAGTTGCGGAAGGCCTCAAGCGTACCAGCGTACACTGCGTGCTCCTTCTCCAGGTCCACTTGGGTGCGGGCAAAGCCGTGGAAGAGAAGCCGGCAGCAAGAGCAACCAACTTTCAATATCAGTTTGGTAGATGTAATGACTTTTATCAAGTCATCAAATGAACAAGGGTCTGGGCAATTTAAGGTGCAGAGCATTGTGGATGCGGATCTAAGAGGTATCCATCACTCAAATCTGTCTGAAAAGAATTTGAATGAGTTTGATCAGTTCTTAATGCAGGTATTATGTGGTGTATCGATTGATTTCTATAGTTCTTTAGTTGTTTTTTTTAATATAGCTCAAAATATCATAAAAATGATCTTTGTGAGCCATCAAGGAGATCATTTGGCCCATCCAGCTTATTATTTTCTAAATTGGCTGACTGCGCACATGCACTGTGTGGTATGGTACTGAGCCATAGGAACTAGGAAGATCGAACTCCCAAGTTTGATTCTGGTTTGTGCTCAGATAGATTATCTCGAAGGAGAGCAGAGGAGACATTACAATCTGCCTTGGTATTTATATGATAGGGAGGGGAAAGAAAGCACCTGATCACTACCCAATAATCCCAGCCAGAATTATATGTACTCAGGCATAAATCATAGAATTTTGCAGTATGAAAGGGGGTCCTTTTGGTCCCTTTTTACCTGTGCATTATCTCTGAAAGAGCTATCCACTTAGTCCCAATCTCAGCCCTTTCCTTGTATTGATTTAATGTATTTTTATGTATTTATCCATTTTCTTTTTGCTGATGATCTTACATTTATACCCTTTGGTTATCGACTCATCAATCAATGGAAATAGTTTTTCCTGATTTACCTGATCAAATCTAGTCAAAGTTTTGAACACTGCATGAGTGAAGGCAGGACAGGATGCCCCTACAGTTTAATAGCTTACCAACACTCATTCTGCAGGCTCACAGATGAAGACTCATTACTTACGTAACTGCCATCTGTAACTTAGCAAGTGTGACTACCTTCAGGAGAGGAGGGGTAAAAAAGATAGTTGGAAGCGAAATTGAGAGGGGGGAAAATAAATTGCTAAGGAGAGTCAAAATGCTCTTGATTTTCTTTAAATAATGCATTGAAAGGGACATTGGGTGTAATTTTCAGCTTCATCACTTGGGAGGTAAACTGGGAATGAAAATCAGGTAGGCGCTCCATTCCACCAGTTTATTGCCCTACTGGTAAAGGTGAAAATTATCGCCATTATATCTTCCAAACAGTTAAACTTACCTGGCTGCTAAAGTCTCAAGAAGATCCCAAAATAATATTTTAATATTTCAACCATTCATTGCATTTGGTTATATTTAACCCCTAATATTGACTGCAACAACTACATTGATATACTGCTCATGTAAAAGGATGTCTTACAATACTTTACAAGAAATGCCATTAGATTTTGCCTAAAATATAGCAACTTCTAGTACTTCTAGATATTGCTGTGTAAAATGGAATTAAAATGCATTCATAAATAATGCTCTTTCAATTTTCTTAGAAGTGAAAAGTTATGAATCACCCTTTGGCTCAAAGGTTCGTGAGCATCCATGTGTTGAAAGTATGAGGGACATTGTACTACGGGACAAAGGTCGCCCTGAAATTCCTAGCAGTTGGCTGGTGCATAAAGTAGGTGAAGAATGAGCGAGAATGGAGTGTGAATGCTGTTAACTCTACCAACACAAATTCTCTTTGTACAACAAAATAGTATTTTAGGAATTTGACATTTACAGAAGGAACAGCAGTATCATTCTATGTTTTTTTGAGAGTTTTTGCCGCTTTTTCCATGTATCAAGGAATGGATGATGTTAAATGTATGTTGCATAACCAGTATACTTCTTAATGTTTAAAAAATCACTATTGAACTAATTCATTAATTTTAGTGTTTGTTCAGAAAATATGATAATCCTGCACCACTTTTAAAATATGTCAATATAATTTTCTTTGGAAATCAACTTTTTTGTCGCGATTACTGCTAGGCTTTTGAAGTCTAGGATCTTATGAAGAGTAAATTCCCTAATTGATGGCCATTTGTTGTACATTTCATTGTCTGATACTACTCAGTTTAAGAGCACTTCATGCACACTGGCTTTTGGAACTGCTTTGCTTCACAAACTGCAAAATATAATTGGGGTAGACTGATGGAAAGCATAAAAGGGTAAGATATCCAAGGATTCAGAACCTGGGCAATGGAAATACTGATAAGACAGAGATTGAGTCATGTTGAATAGGTGATCACCCTGATGTCAGTGGTATTACCTTCACTTCTGAGTCAGAACGTTGTGGGTTCTACTCCAGAGACTTGAGTACTTGGGCCTAGAAATCCGACAGTGCAGTGCTAGTTTTGTGGGCACTAAACTACCTCCTATGCCTCCAAGATGGTGGGCAGGAAGTGCACTCCCATTACGAGCTGGAAGTGTGCCGCCCGTCATATTGGTCTAGCCAAGAAAATTGGCATCTGGGGCCCACACCTGAAACAAGAGTTAGGCCCTTTGCATATACAAATACGTGACCAAATGCCTGTTTGGTGCCCCCAAATCATACTGGTTTGCCTTGTGACAGCCGGCATCACCACCACCACCGGATGCACTTAGGATAACCAGGTCTATAATGCGGCCTAACAGGTGGTCCTAAAAATGACTGCCTGTTAGGCTGCAAGCAACAAGGTAAATTTTTAAAATATACTTACATATATGTGGAGCTGGGAAGAGCAGGAGTGCTCTCCTGATCCCACATTAAAAGCCTGCGGGCCACCTCCTTTTCATTTCCCTTTGTTAATAATGTTTCAGGAGTGGCAATTCTAATGGGCTTTCGGAATCTCCTCCAGTTTTCCCATGTTTCATTCTACTCACTCATTGACCTATGACCCAATAGCAAGTATCCTGTGATCTTAATGGATTTCAGAATCATAGAACGACACAGCATTGAAGGAGGCCATTCAGCGCATCATACCTGTGCCAGCTCTTTGGTAGAGTTATCCAATTAATCCCACTCCCCTGCTCTTTTCCCATAACGCTGTAAAAGAAATTCCCTTCAAGCATTTATTCAATTCTCTTTTGAAAGTTACTGTTGAATCTGCTCCCAACCACACTTGCAGGCAGTGCATTCCAGATCACAACAACTGACTGTGTAAAAAATGTTTTCCTCGTGTCACCTCTGGTTCTTTTGCCAGTCACCTTAAATCTGCTTTTGTCCGAGAAGCACCCCACAACTTCGTTGCTCTCGTTATCTCTAGCATATGCTCTTTTGTGTGCTGATTTATATCTATCCTTCCCTCTCCTTTTTTGGCAATATTCCAGACATGGGAACCATACTGATAGAATTTAGAGTGTCCCAAAAATACACACATTATTTTCGCTGCCTGGGTTTTTTTTTTAAAATAGCATAGCTGGGATAAAAACAGAAAATGCTGGAAATCTCAGCAGGTCAGGCAGCATCAGTGGAGACAGAAACAGATTTAATGTTGCAGGTCGCTGACCCTTCATCAAAACTGGCAATAGTTCAGAATGTAACAGATTCTCAGTTCTGCTCTTTAATTCTCCGCTCCATTCCCACTCTGACCTCTCCGTCCTCAGCCTCCTACACTGTTCCAATGAAGCTCAATGCAAGCTCGAGGAACAGCACCTCATTTTTCGTTTAGGAACTTTACAGCTTTCTGGAGTCAACATGGGGTTCCACAATTTCAGATTATAACCTCTGCCCACATTTTGTTCCCTTTCCTCGCTTTTCTTTAAAAAACAAAAACTTGCCCCTGCCCCTTTTTTATTTTTATTTTGTTTTTCTCAGTTTTCCACGGCAGCTGGTAATTATTCCACCATTCACATCCGATGTAGACTTAACTTTTGTTTCCTAACTTGTGCTATTACCACCTCAATTTGGCGAACCATCCCTTTTGTCTCTCAAATCTCTTCTGCCTTCCACCAGATCACCGACCTTCCCTTTTGTTCTTTCCACCTCCACCCCTCTCAGGGCCCCAGCACTTCCTTAAGAATCTGTTACATTTCAAACTATTGCCAGTTCTGATCTGAAACGTTAACTCTGTTTCTCTCTCCGCAAATGCTGCCTGACCCGCTGAGATTTCCAGCGTTTTCTGTTTTTATTTCAGATTCCAGCATCCGCAGTATTTTGCTTTTGTTTAAGCTCATATGGGAGTTGAGCTTAATTTTAATACAGAATGTAACTGCATGCTGTGAATGGTAGAAACCCCAATAGTTTGCCCCTTTTAGGAGGGAGTGAAGTCCCAAATGAATCTCTAGAGTGAGGCTATGCTGCAGTACGTGAGTTACGATCTACTGTGATGTTCATTTTCCCCATTTCTCAGTCTCTTTTGGTGGCAGAGAGGTGAGGCTCCACTTAAAAACTAGGTTGCTTAATGGCAATAGTGTATTTATAGAAAGTGGATACACCCCATTATAATTATTACATTCATCTTAGCCATTGTGATTATTGAGTTTGCTGTGCTGGAAGAGGTGTGGTGCCCTCTTTTGGAACATTCCTTGCAGAAGACGGATCTCCTTGGTACTGTAAAACAAATAAAAATTAATATAGCTTCTAGAGGTAAATGTTTCTTTATACACTATTCAGAGAAAGTACCCCCTCACACATTATCCCCTTCTTTAAGGCATTCTTACATAGAAACATAGAAAATAGGTGCAGGAGCAGGCCTTCGAGCCTGCACCACCATTCAATAAGATGATGGCTGATCATTTACTTCAGTACCCCTTTCCTGTTTTCTCTCCATACCCCTTGATCCCTTTAGCCATAAGGGCCATATCTAACTCCCTCTTGAATATATCTAATGAACTGGACTCAACAACTTTCTGCGATAGGGAATTCCACGGGTTAACAACTTTGAGTGAAGAAGTTACTCCTCATCTCAGTCCTTACCCCTTATCCGTAGATTGTGACCCCTGGTTCTGCACTTCCCCATCATCGGGAACATTCTTCTTGCCTCGAACCTGTCCAATCCTGTCAGAATTTTATATGGTTCTATGAGATCTCCTCTCATTCTTCTAAACTCCAGTGAATACAGGCCCAGTTGATCCAGTCTCTCCTCATATGTCAGTCCTGCCATTCCGGGAATCAGTCTGGTGAACCTTTGCTGCACTCCCTCAATAGCAAGAACGTCCTTCCTCAGATTAGGAGACCAAAACTGAACACAATATTCCAGGTGAGGCCTCACCAAGGCCCTGAACAACTGCAGTAAGACCTCCCTGCTCCTATACTCAAATCCCCTAGCTATGAAGGCCAACATGCCATTTGCCTTCTTCACCACCTGCTGTGCCTGCATGCCAACTTTCAATGACTGATGTAGCATGACACCGAGGTCTCATTGCACCTCCCCTTTTCCTAATCTGTCGCCATGCAGATAATATTCTGCCTTATTGTTTTTGCCACCAAAATGGATAACCTCACATTCATCCACATTATACTGCATCTGCCATGCATTTGCCCACTCAGCTACCCTGTCCAAGTCACCCTGCAGCCTCTCAGCATCCTCCTCACAGCTAACACCACCACCCAGCTTAGTGTCATCTGCAAACTTGGGGATATTACACTCAATTCCTTCATCTAAATCATTGATGTATATTGTAAATAGCTGGGCTCCCAGCTCTGAGCTCTGCGGCACCCCACTAGTCACTGCCTGCCATTCTGAAAAGGACCTGGTTATCCCAACTCTTTGCTTCCTGTCTGCCAAGCAGTTCGCTATCCATGTCAATACATTACCCCCAATACCATATGCTTTAATTTTGCACATCAATCTCGTATGTGGAACCTTGTCAAAAGCCTTTTGAAAGTCCAAATACACCACATCCACTGGTTCTCCCTTGTCCACTCTGCTAGTTACATCCTCAAAAAATTCCAGAACATTCGTCAAGCATGATTTCCCTTTTATAAATCTATGCTGACTTGGTCTGATCCTGTCACTGCTTTCCAAATGCGCTGCTATTTCATCCTTAATGATTGATTCCAACATTTTCCCCACTACCGATGTCAGGCTAACCGGTCTATAATTACCCGTTTTCTCTCTCCCTCCTTTTTAAAAAAGTGGTGTTACATTAGCTACCCTCCAGTCCATAGGAACTGATCCAGAGTCAATAGACTGTTCGAAAATGATCACCAATGCATCCACTACGTCTGGGGCCACTTCCTTAAGTGCTCTGGGATGCAGACTATCAGGCTCTGGGGATTTATCGGCCTTCAATCCCATCAATTTCCCGAACACAATTTCCCGCCTGATAAGGATATGCCTCAGTTCCTCCTTCTTACTAGACACACTGTCCCCTAGTACATTCCGAAGGTTATTTGTGTCTTCCTTCGTGAAGACAGAACCAAAGTATGTGTTCAATTGGTCTACCATTTCTTTGTTCCCCATTATAAATTCACCTGAATCCGACTGCAAGGGACCTAGTCTCAGAATGAACTGGGTCACGCTCCATCTTAATATAGAATTCTACCATATTATGGTCACTCTTCCCCAAGGGGCCTCGCACAACAAGATTGCTAATTAGTCCTTTTTCATTACACATCACCTAGTCTAGGGATTGGTCTCGAAAACCATCCTTAATACACTCCAGGAAATCCTCCTCCACTGTATTGCTACCATTTTGGTTAGCCCAATCTATATGTAGATTAAAGTCGCCCATGATAACTGCTGTACCTTTATTGCACGCATCCCTTATTTCTTGTTTGATGCTGTCCCCAACCTCACTACTACTGTTTGGTGGTCTGCACACAACTCCCACTAGCGTTTTCTGCCCTTTGGTATTCCGCAGCTCTACCTGTACAGAAATCTCATCATCCAAGCTAATGTGCTTCCTTACTATTGTGTTAATTTCCTCTTTAACCAGCAAAGCTACCCCACCTCCTTTTCCTTTCTGTCTATCCTTCCTGAATGTTGAGTTCCCAACCTTGGTCATCCTGGAGCCATGTCTCCGTAATCCCAATTATATCATATCCGTTAACTGCTATCTGCGCAGTTAATTCGTCCACCTTATTACAAATACTCCTCACATTGAGGCACAGAGCCTTCTGGCTTGTCTTTTTAACACACTTTGTCCCTTTAGAATTTTGCTGTAATGTAGCCAGTTTTGATTTTTGCATTGGATTTCTCTGCCCTCCACTTTTACTTTTCTTCTTTCTATCTTTTGCTTCTGCCCCCATTTTATTTCCCTCTGTCTCCCTGCATAGGTTCCCATCCCCCTGCCATATTAGTTTAACCCCTCCCTAAAGGCACCAACAAACACTCCCCCTTGGACATTGGTTCCGGTCCTGCCCAGGTGCAGACCGTCTGGGTTTGTACTGGTCCCACCTCCCCCAGAACCGGTTCCAATGTCCCAGGAATTTGAATCCCTCCCTCTTGCACCATTCCTCAAGCCACATATTCATCTTAGCTATCCTGCAATTCCTACTCTGACTAGCACGTGGCACTGGTAGCAATCCTGAGATTACTACCTTTGAAGTCCTACTTTTTAAATTTAACTTCTAGTTCCCTAAATTCAGCTTGTAGGACCTCATCCTGTTTTTTTTTCACCTATATCGATGGTACCTATATGCACCACAGCAACAGAAACGCCGATCTATTCCCCTTACAATAGAATCTCCTACCACTATAGCTCTCCCATTCTTTTTCCTGCCTTCCTGTGCAGCAAAAACACCTATCTATTCCCCTTACAATAGAATCTACTACCACTATAGCTCTCGCATTCTTTTTCCTGCCCTCCTGTGCAGCAAAGCCACCCACGGTGCCATGAACTTGGCTGCTGCTGCCTTCTCCTGATGAGCCATCTCCCCCAACAGTACTCAAAACAATGCATCTGTTTTGGAGGGAGATGACTGCAGGGGACTCCTGCACTGCCTTCCTATTCCTGTTCTGCTTGATGGTAACCCATTCGCTATCTGCCTTTGTAACCTTTACCTGCGGGGTGACCAACTCACTAAATGTGCTATTCATGAAATCCTCAGCATTGCGGCTGCTCCAGAGTGAATCCATGCGCAGCTCCAGCGCCATCATGCTGTCTGACAGGAGCTGCAGCTGGATACACTTCCTGCATACATAGTCGTCAGGGACACTGTCCCTCATTTCCCACATAGCACAGGAGGAGCATGACACGGGATTGGGCTCTCCTGCCATGACTTAACCCTTAAATTAATTTAATTTGGCAACTATGCCAAAGGTTACTTACTGATAAGATAAAGAAAAAGAAAAAAAGATAAAGGAAAAACTACTCACCAATCACTAACCCCCTTGGCTGTGACATCACCTTTCAATTTCTTTTTACTTCTTTTTTTGCCCTTTCTCCCTGCAGTAGCTTGCTGCTGGGCCTTTAGTAGGCCTCTCCCCTCTCGCCGCTGGCTGCTCCGCCTCCCGACTGCTGCTCCCGACGCTGCTGGGCCTTTAGTAGGCCTCTGACCTCTCGGCCTCCCGACTGCTGCTCCCGACGTTGCTGGGCCTTTAGTAGGCCTCTCATCTTTCACCGCTCGGCCTCCCGGCTGCTGGACCTTTAGTTGGCCTCTCGCTGCTTGCTGCTCCGCCTCCCGACTGCTGCTCCCGACACTGCTGGGCCGTTAGTAGGCATCTCACCTCTCGCCTCCCGACTTCTAATGTTTTAACTGTTATGATCTGGGGTACATGACACTTGTGGGCAGGTTCTTACATTTACATTGATTAAGGAAGCTGGTTTTAACAAACAGCAGAATCACAGACCTACATTTTATGGGTCCAATGATTTTACCACCAAGATAAGGGTGCTGGTATTAACAATGTTAAAATGTGGGGAGCTGGCTCTGGACTTCAATCTATCAGGATCTGAACTAAAGAAGTAACTTTAAATTAGCCTTTAATGTGGTAATTATTTGGTGGTATTTCAGTAAAACATACAAGCAAAACATTTTGAACCTTGTTTAGTCAAAGACTGAACAATTAATGAAATGTCTAATTCATGTCTAATTTATGGCTGTTGATCCATTATTGTAGTATGATCTTTGATTATGGCTGCCTAACAGTGTATGTGTGTTACTGGCATTGTGATATTGGAGTATTTGCATTAATGATGGTGTGTCATTGGAATTGATGCAAGTATGCTCCCAATTAAAATCAAGTTGTACTAACTATAGGTGAATATATGACTATTATTTTTCTTATACTGTGGCAGCCACCATGTATTTTTTTTATTGTTCCTTGAACAGGGCATGCATTTCCTCTGTGACACTATCATAGAGTGTTGGGACCATGATCCTGAGGCACGTCTTACAGCGCATTGTGTGGCTGAGAGGGTCAATATGATGGTACAAATGAACTGTGAAGATTTCCTCAACAACAACACAGACAATGAAGCAAGCAAGGAAGGAGGTTCTGAGCCCTCAGATCTTGGAAGCCTGGTTGAACATAAAAATATCGAACTAGTCACAGATGTGTGAACAAATTCAAGCACCAAGAGCATACATTTTGGTCTCTTTGTACATGAAAAATTACATATGACTGAATACCAAAAATAAAGAGAGGATGTCAGATGAACACAGCTGAATTGATATGGTCCATTATTAATAATTTTACCTGGCGAAGACATCATGGTATACAGTGGACTCCAGATAAATGCACACCT
The DNA here is from genome assembly GCF_044704955.1 of Pristiophorus japonicus. Taxonomy (NCBI): domain Eukaryota; kingdom Metazoa; phylum Chordata; class Chondrichthyes; family Pristiophoridae; genus Pristiophorus; species Pristiophorus japonicus. The sequence continues at coordinate 79,904,115 of NC_091979.1, read as the reverse complement.
GATCCAAGCAGAATTCTTGTCTGTGCATAGAACACCAAGGTACCAAATTGGTAATATTATACAGAATTCCTGAATCAGTCAGAATATTTAAAATGTGCTGTGACATTTCTTGTCTGGATTATGAAAATGATTCTGATGTGACAAAATTGCTGGAAATCATGACTATGACAGTCCAGCATATCAATCATGGACATTACACACATCAGGTTCCATGTAAAAGATTAAATAATACTTTGTATAATAAAGGGTTTCAAATTAGGTTTAGTTGTAGTGACAGTGATTACATGGAACGAGGTATAAATATTATAAGTAGCTCCTTTAGAAGCAATTAATATTGACTGGAAGTAATTTTCCAAGCATAAAATGCATTGGTAAACTAGGCACACATTTGTTGGGATTCGTTTGTTTATAATGGATTCAGATCTTTAATGTGCATGCACTAGAATGGCATGTTGAACATGACTCTTGCACATGGCAGGGTCAATGGTAAAGAAAATCTGCCAATTTACTATCGCTTGTTTTTCCCTACTACCCAAGACCACTTTTACCTCCAATGATAGGATAACTTGCAAAACCAGTTTGTTGCAGGTCTTAAATATAATATTGGTGATGAGAGCTTTTGACAATAAAAGTTTGTTGCTGAGCTATAACCTTAATGCAGGTCAATATGGAGTTAAGACATTAGAACAACTTTATACAAAACTGGAAGCTGAAAATTGTATTTTTCTAATGAAATAATAATTTACATTTGTACATAGAATATTTTACCTAACATTTTGGTGCTAAATTTTCCTCTGAAGATGAATACACTTGTTACTAGTATTGTGTGAAAATAATTGTATTTACATTGTCAAATCCATATTTGTCTGTTCATATTTACATGAATTCTATGGTATATTGAAATGCAGATCATACAGGTAGTTTGTCAAACCTTCATATGCTTTGAGATCAGTGCAGCACAGAACTGAACAAAAAAGGTTAGATTTTATGAACATGCAGTAATGATCTTGGTCACCAGGAGTGAATATCAGGCCATTGTAAGGGCTCTCCACATTTTTTCCTCCAGGAAAATGGATGGAAGTTGTGGCTCATGGAATCCCTATATTCCCTCCCGTTGGAAATGAATCTGTGCTAGGAGTGTGCGTTCATAAAATTTATCCGATAACCTATACATTTGCCGTCTTTGTTTCAAATAAATGAGCCTATGTTCAGCATTCAACTAAAATATGCCAGTGATTTAAAAGTTTTTAGAAAGAGTTTATAATAGGCTCCTGGGAGAGTCACAAGGCTGGGGAGCTCCAATGATGTATGACCAAATATAGCTAAAAGCTGAAATTGAGTAAAAACTTTTGGGCTCGCTCTAACTACATCCCTACTGGCTCAATTGATCAATGCACTATACAAACCAGGAAGGACCCAGATTCAATACATAATTTGTGCTTAGTTAATTCATTTCAGCTATGTTGGCCCCAGGATCCCTGTACTGGAGGGGAGGGGGAACATTGGCCATTGACGTGCGATACCTGGTTACTTCTCTTCACCACTATCTGCCTGGAAAGTGTGGATGTTGGGTGAAGACAGAATTGGCTCAGTTATGATGTTCACCCATTGGAATGAATAATCCGCAAACACTTACTTGAGGTACTGGAGGATTGCGGGTGTTATTGCTTTCAGAAGAAAAGGAAAACAAATTAAGGGAAGGTTGCTCCATTTAAGTTATTTGCTTTTAAATTTACTTGCTTTGTTCAAACTTTCAGTGTCCCATAGTTGTTCTGGAACTGCAATTTTGTGTCACAGAAACAGTGTTTTGAAAAAAAAAAGTGTTCTTCCAAGTAAGTCCCGTGTGTTATGGAGATCTTTATGTTTCCACAGTAAATTTCAGCTTCAGCAACATGCAGTTTGTGCACTCAAGCTGTTCTCCACCTTTCACCCTCAAGTTCTGCTCTGTGATTTGTTGGAGCTTAGGGGCAAAAGGCAGAAGTCAGCAGTGGGAGTATACGGATTGCACATTCTTCAAATTAGTGCCTCATACAGCAATCTGAATATCTTCAGAACAGATGGTATTTGGAAGGAAACACAATTTTAATAGGCTGACTTCAACGCCTAGCTACATGTCACAAAATAATTACAGGATAACTATAGAGCACTCCAGCATTCAGCTTTAAATAATAACTTGCCCTTCTAGCAGGTGTGGTATAGCTATAGGTGGTGGAATTGGAGGTTCACATGACTGGTAGAAGGATGTTACAGTCCAGTGAGAGAAGTTCTAAAGCATAGTATTACTGCACGTATAATAACAGAGACCTGATACTCCTACAAAAGCTGAAAGACAACTGAGGGTGAAACCTACAACACTGAAGCATGCAGACATAGATTTTTGTAATATTTTAAACTTTTTGAATTTAACTGTTTTTCTGTTCTTTTTAAATTTGTATTTTCGCCTCCCTTGTGGAGGACATGACATTACAGATTTATTCCTAGGCCTCTGTGACCCTGATTTGCTGCTGGAAAATATACACGGATCCAATGTACCTAGATATTTTTTCTGCAAGAAGATTTAGTGCTTTTCTGTGGGGAATTTCCCTTCCCACTGATGGTCTAACTGAGACCAAAGGAATCATAGATGCAAGCCTGTGCCTAATGCCCATAGCATCGTTTTGAGGGGATACCCTGCTCTGTTGTTCTTTACTGTGCCGCTTTCAATGATACAAAGTTACTCACTGGAACCATGCTATGTTTGAAGCTATTTTTCAATAGTTTCAGGCGATGCCTTCTTTGCATATGGTTCACTATCCAAGTGAAGATTCTTTTTTTTATTTTTGCTTCATTAAGTTATAAAGCTCTAGCTGGTATCAAAAGCAAATAAGGTGGGATTGCATCATGTGGCAGTTACTAAGATTCTACAATGGTTTTTGGAAAAACTGTGGTTTCATTATAGTATATATACTGCATTACAAATATAATTATGGATGGCTAAGGAATGAGTGATAAGCTTAAAATTTAGTTAAATGGTCTGACCACTAAAGCATGGAAGAGAAGCTCAAGTAGTTTATCTGAATCCTGAGAGTAAACTGCAGGATTTGTTAATCCACACTGGCTCTTTTTTAATAATAGATACTGTGGTGTCAATAAAATGAAAACAAAGCTAATAATGAGTAAAAGTAGTGTACAAATGATTGAGGCTGTGAGGGGTTAGTGTATTAATACGCTCCTGTTATGAGATTCACTGGAGAGTATAAAGATTATTTAGACCATTGTATTGTACACATGGTGTTTTATCTGTGGTTTAACTAGTCAGTAACACAATTAAAGGATTCAAAATTAAATTGTAAACCATGAGAATCATGCTTATATGCCTTGCTATTATCTGAATCCTGAGATTTATGTTACTCCATCTGTTTTTTATTATACAATGACATAATGGAAAGCCAAAGCCAACTGTTCCTTTGAACTGTATGTGAGCTATTCTTTTGTGAAATTCACATCACATGAGTTTTACTTGCTTTACAATGAAACGTGATCAAAATGGAAAGTTTTTCAGTGTATTGGTGGGATATTCACTATTGTGTGTGTGTGTATATATATTATTTAAACTTTTTGGGGCTATTTTAATTACTGTTTATATTTTAATGCAATAAATACATTTTAGCATGTTGTCTACATTATATTTTATTAAAAGGCAAGTTTAGTTCTTATTAATGCTTTCATGAATATCAATTAATATTGTTAAACCATTAAAACTGGAGAAAAATTAGTTTTGGAACTGTTTATCAGGTTCCTTATGCTTCCTGAAATGCATATTCAGTCATATAGGAATCAGAAACACTCAGGTTAGTCAATATCGGCAGCTGATCAGGAGAACTCCCCAAGGAAATTCTAGGCCATGATGTTTTAGAGGTACAAAATATCTTCTGACTTTACCTTTGAAAAAAGAAAGTTCATGATTTTGGTTTTATGTATAAATATGTTGGCTCTTTGGTAAAACACAATTTCATCACATCAGCATGCGTGTCTGGGAGCACTCCTGCTGTGGGTGAAATATAGATTCCAGAAGCTGACACTCCCAAAACTACATATCTAGCCAGATTTCTGATAGGAGTACATTATGCACCGGAGCTAATGCTTTTAAAATCTAGAGACTCCCTTGCTTGTACGTGATCAACAATGTACGAGTAGATAAGCTATTACTGTATTTTGTAAAATATGAACTGTTGTTCCTCTACTTTCGGCTATCTACTTGCAGCTGCAAGCAAAGTTGAGTACTTTGAGGCTACACAGAGCCTGCAGCTTTAACGTAAGCAATTATTCAATGGTGAAAACCACAAGATAATGTAATTTTGCTTTTCGAACATATGTATATTTTCTACTTGAAACTTTTCTTTATTTAACCTTTGGCTAATAATATAAAACTTGCTCTAAAAAACTTTGTAGATGTTTGTTCCAAAACAACTTCAAGTCATACATACCACAGGTACTTAGCCATTTAAGGTTTCATATTCACAAAACAAAATAAAGTTAAATTTGCATTAAGTCACATTAGTTTAATCAGTTTTAAATTTCTATTGGTAGACAGATCAATGAAAGGAAGCAACATGACTGAATTAGGAGTGAGGGATAATCAACACCACCTCCCCCCAACAAAGTGCTTCACAGAGGTGTTAGCAAAAAAAATGGATGCTGAGCCAAAGAAGGAGATATTTGAAGGCGACCAAAACCTTGGTCGAAGAGGTAGATTTTAAGAATGATCTTAAAGGAGAGGGAAGGAGAGAGGTTTAGGGAGGGAATTTTAGAGCGTGGGCTGAAGGAGTGTTGGCCAAGGGTGGGGTGACGGGAGGAGGAATGCACAAGAGGCCAGAGTCATAGGAACAGAGAGTTTGCAAGACTGGGTGGTGGGGGAAGGGAAGGTTGGAGGAGGTCACAGAAATGGGAATTACGATGTCATGAAGGGATTTAAACACAAGGATGAGAATTTTAAATTGGGGGACTAGGAACTAACGCAAGTCAGAGGACACATGGGTAATGGGTGACTAGGACTTGGTGCAGGATAGAATACAGGCAGCAGTGTTTACGGGGTGTACAAATGGGAGGCCGGCCAGGAGAGGATTGGAGTAATCAAGTCTAAAGGCACCATCGATGAGGGTTTCAGCAGCAGATGAGCTGGGGTCGGGTTGGAAGGGTTTTATGATGGAGAGACTATGAAGTTAAAGGCACAGCTTGCGATCAGAGGATGTTGATGTTGAACAGTCTGGTTCAGTGGCTGCCACTCCCACTCACCATATTGCTCTCCCTCTCTACGCCCTGCTCATGCCCCAATTCCCCCACCTCCCTATCTCCCCAAGCCTTCATTTGTCAGGCTCCCTGACCCCCCTCATTCCCCAATCTCCCCACTCTCATTCCTCCATAGGTAGAAGGTAGTCAGCAGGTGGATACAGGCACAGTAACTCAGTAACACATGTACAGGAGCCCTGGAATAAGCAGGCAGAAGGCTACAAGAAACAAATTGACATTAGGATGCTTGTATTCATATATGATAGAACTGGAGTCTGTTATCACAGCAGGGAAGTATAACATGATGAGAATATTAGGAATGTGGCTAAACTCAAGGATGGAAATTAATCTTCATAAAAAACAGAAAAGGGGTGGTGTAGCCATTGGACCAATGACAACTGGGAGGCAAATGACATTGATTCAGTGAGAGGGGGGTAAGCCACAGAAAGTACTTATGAGAAATCTCTAATATGAATAAAACCAAACTAAGGATCTGCTACAGACCAGCATGTCAATGTAAGGAGGACAGTTTGCGATGCAAGAGGTAAGAATTATGCAGGAAAACAGGATTATTATTTTAATGAGACTTCAAATAATCTAATATAAATTGAGAAAACCCAAGTGGATGGTGCCAAGCTGCGTGAATGCTGTTGGAGCTGCACTTATCCAGGCAAGTGTAGAGTATTCCATCACACTCCTGACTTGTACCTTGTAGATGGTGTAAAGGCTTTGGGGAAATCAGGTGGTGAGAGACTCACCATCGAATACCTGACCTTTGACCAGCTCTTGTAGCCACAGTATTTATTTGACTGGTCGAATTACGTTTCTGGTCAATTGTGACCCCCAGGATGTTGATGGTGGGGGATTCAGCGATGGTAATACTGTTGAATGTCAAAGGGCCGTGGTAAGATTCTCGCTTGTTGGAGATGGTCATTGCCTCGCACTTTTGTGGTGCGAATGTTACTTGCCACTTATCAGCCCAAGCCTGAATGTCATCCAGGTCTTGCTGCATTCAGCCATGGACTGCTTAATTATCTGAGGAGTTGAGAATGTACAACGTTCACTTCCAATCAGCAAACTTCCTCACTTCTGACATGATGGAGGAAAGGTCATTGATGAAGCATTTGAAGAGGGTTGGGCCTAGGACACTGCTCTGAGGAACTCCTGCAGCAATGTCCTGGGGCTGGAATGATTGTTCTCCAACTACAATCATCTTCCTTTGTGCTAGGTATGACTCCAGCAACTGGAGAGTTTTCCCAGATTCACATTGACTTCAGTTTTACCAGTGCTCCTTGATGCCACACTTGGCTAAATGCTGCCTTGATGTCAAATGCAGTCACACTCACCACTAGAACTGAGCTCCTTTGTCCATGTTTGGACCAAGGCTGTAATGAGGTCTGGAGTCGAGTGCTCCTGCTCAGAACCCAAACTGAGTATTGGTGAGCAGGTTATTGGTGAGCAAGAGCCACTTGATAGAAGGTGTCGACAACATTGCTATGACTTTACTGATGATTGAGAGTAGACTGATGGGGCGGTAATTGGTCAGATTGGATTTGTCCTGCTTTTTGTGGACAGGACAAACCAAATGCAACATATGCAAGACCACTTAAACGAACGAGGATTGTTATATGGCACAGCCAAAATGTTTTGCATCTCACTGGGCACAGTGGTGGTACCAAAGTGTTCTCAAAACAAGTTATGCTAATCCAAAAGCAAAATACTGGGGATGCCAGAAATCTGAAACAAAAACAGAAAATGCTGGCAACACTCTGCAGGTGAGGCAGCATCTGTGGAGAGAGAAGCAGAGTTCACACTTCAGGTCAATGACCTTTCATCAGAACTGGAAAAAACAAAGGGGAAGATCTATAACAGGGTGGAAGGCAGGAGAGATTAAATAACAAAAGGTATAATTGTACAAAGCAAAAAAGGAGATGGTAATGGGACGTAAAGAAACAAAAGATGGGTCTAGAAGAGGCGTAAATAGGTACATCAGAATCATTAACAGTTGCCATCTGAAAAATTGGAGCCAGAGGTTATGGTCTGAAGTTGTTGAACTCAATGTTGAGCCCGTTGAATGTAGAGGCTGGTGGGGTGAAAGGAGACGACAAAGGGAACACGATCATGGTTCTGCGAGGGAGGGAGGGGATAGGGTGAGAGCAGAAGTGTGGGAAATGGAATGGACACAGTCGAGGGCCCTGTCAACCACAGTAGAAGGGAATCCTCAGTTGAGGAAAAAGGAAGACACATCAGAAGCACTAGTATGGAAGGTGTTATTGTCAGAAAAGATGCAATGGAGACAGAGAAACTGGGAGAATGGAATAGAATCCTTACAGGAAGTGGGGTGGGAAGAAATGAAGTCAAGGTAGCTGCGGGAGTCAGTGGGCATATAGTGGATGTTGGTCAATAGCCTATCCCCAGAAGTAGAGACAGAGAGGTCGAGGAAGAGAAGGGAAGAGTTGGAGATGGACAATGTGAAGGTAAGGGAAGGGTGGAAATTGGAAGCAAAGTGAATGAAATTTGCCAGTTCAGGAGGAGAGCAGGAAATAGCACCGATAGTCATCAGTATACTGGAAAAAGGGACCCAAGTAGGACTGGAACAAAGAATGCTCCACATATCCCACAAAAAGGCAATACTCCAGGTGTGGCCTCACCAAGGCCCTGTACAACTGTAGCAACACCTCCCTGCCCCTGTATTCAAATCCCCTCGCTATGAAGGCCAACATGCCATTTGCTTTCTTAACCGCCTGCTGTACCTGCATGCTCACCTTCAATGACTGATGTACCATGACACCCAGGTCTCGTTGCACCTTCCCTTTTCCTAATCTGTCACCATTCAGATAATAGTCTGTCTCTCTGTTTCTCCTCATCTCAGTCTTAAATGGCTTACCCCTTATCCTTCGACTGTGAGCCCTGGTTCTGGACTTCCCCAACATCGGGAACATTCTTCCTGCATCTAACCTGTCCAGTCCCGTCAGAATTTTATGTTTCTATGAGATCCCCTCTCATTCTTCTAAAGTCCAGTGAATACATGCCCAGTCAATCCAGTCTCTCCTCATATGTCAGTCCTGCCATCCTGGGAATCAGTCTGGTGAACCTTCGCTGCACTCCCTCAATAGCAAGAACGTCCTTCTTCAGATTAGGAGACCAAAACTGAACACAATCTTGGGAAGGAGGTAGAAGCGGGCTGTGCGGAATTGACGGACTATGAGGTTGGCAGCCGTGGAGGGAGATGAAGTCAGTGATAGTCTAATCGTTAACACTTTGAGGATGTAACAGAATGGGTAGATAAATATCTTTGAAGCAGCATTTGATAAGGTCTCTCATACATGGCATATTGCTCTTGGGATAAAGCAGCAATACTTTAGAAATTTTAGCCATCAAGGGAAGTTCAACTCGAGTAGCTGCAGTTAGGGTGCGTAAAGATTAGATCCTCAGTTGTTTGTAACACTTAGAAGCAACCTTCAGAGGTAGTTTCCTGTAAATAAAATATGTAAACTTGAATGCCTAGCTAGAAAGATATGATGTTGGGAATAGGCATCCTCAGAGACTCATCTAGTTGGATGGTATTTATACTGAGAAGTGTAAATGAAGGCACAATGGTAACAAAAATAGGAAACTGTGCATAATGTATTTTACTCAGTAGAATTAATCACAATTAAAGTCCAGGGAGGGTGATTAACCAAGGCTGAAAAGAATCACAGTATGGCAGTAGTTGTTCATGCAAAAGAAATATTAGAATAAATCAGTAGAACTAAAGATTGCAAGTACAGAGATATCATTGACACCCACATCCTGATGCCCAATTACAGCCATGTTAAGTGAATTAATTGACCTAAATTTATAAGCAATTATTTGGTTTTAAAAATATCTATGTATATGGGGCGAAAACCTGAAAAAAGAAACGCACATTAATATTTACTGTCCATATTGCCCAGGCTTCAGCTGACAAAATTGAACTTCAAATTTCTAAATTTGTTCCATTCTCCAGGTACTGTATAGTTGCATTCTTTTAAAAATAGCTCATAAACCTTGAACTACAATGAAACCAACTTGATCCTTAAAACATTTTAATCATATAGTTTGAAATTTGTGTGCCCAAATTAATCCATAGTAGCGTTGTCAAAATGAAATTTGATTCAACTCGGACTGAAACGAGCTAAAAGATACAAATCATCATTTTCCAACATATGTCCATTGTTCCTAAAATGTAACTGCAGTGAATTTGGATTTAGCTTGAGCAGAACTTTTTAAACTTACTATATTTCCGTAATTTAAATGAAGCATTTCTCTGAGCCAGCAGCATGAATGTGATTTGAGCTGTTAATAGGCTATTCAAAGGAGAACGTGATCGTTGTGTACAATCTCAACTATTTCAGGCCAATATCATCTCATTCAATTTTTAGTCAGGGATAAGCTACAGTTTACATTTGGGAGCCTCAGCATTGGTATGCATTGCCTCAGTATTTTAACAGGAATTGATAGTTCAGTGGGCCAAACTGGCCCTAACACGCACACGGTGAGCAAGAGAAAGTTACTTTCATTTTAAAAGTCTGAATCAGCTAAAAAAGCCTACATTTAGAGATAGCAAACTTCTGTCTATTTTCCACAGTGGAGGAATGTAGGATATTGACTTTTTACTTTGAAATCTGTATACTGTTCATTCAGATTTTATGGTTTGAAATTGTGTCTTGCCTTGACACAATGCTTTCAATGCACCTTCTGTAAAGAGACTGCACACAGTGGCACTTCGAGATTTTATTAGCCAGTATCTGAAGAAAGGGTTCTCTTAAGAACCTTAACCTTATGTGATCCTATTGTTTAAACTAGATATTGGGTAGCTTGAGCTGGTTGTGATAATAAAAGATGTGAGGTCCGCTTACAGGAATGACCAATGACCCTCAACCCAAGAGAATATCCAGCATAAAAGCCCAACATTTGTGACAATATATTATTTCTGTACTGTGATAAAAGGTTTCCTTCCAAACCACAGCTGCAATCAACTATATTCAATACATTTACAAAGTACAATGACTTAGGACTTACCTGTCAAACCAATGAATGGAATATTCTACCTTACTTTTATAACTCTATTCATTAGCATAGCCATATCGTTCAGTTTTACAGCACACATTCTGCACTTCCATAACAAGTATCAGATGCAAGTAAGAAAACTTTAAAAGAAAAAGATCATAAAACTGGCTGTTTTTGCAGTATATTTAATTCAATCTTTTCACACTTGCTACGACTACAGGAGTGTCATTGAGTTTCCTTCAGTGCATTGTACATGATTGCAAAATATACAGGACTGTAGTATTACCAAACTGGTGTGAGACAATCAATACACTTCTATTTATATTTTAAATACAATGAGAAATGATGTTTTCTGGTTTAGTATCTCACCATTAAGATATCTCAGACTGGAAATTCTACAGTCAGTACTGTGTACTGCTCATTTCTCTCCAATACCCAACAAAATACAGTAAGATTTTTTGAATTCAGATCTGTCCTGTTAAATTTCAATTAAACTTAAAAAACCTCTTTGTACAAACAAAATCTTACACAAATGAGTGACAACTTATCTGACATGTGGAAGATTTCATAACTTATAAGCTCATTTTGTAAGTTATGCCTTCCACTCAAACTAGAAAAAGACATCTTTCACCTGTTATTGCATGGGCTGCAAATTAATTCTATGAAGCGTGAATGGTACTTTCATTGTCACAAGGTCAATATTTAACTAAAGAGAGAAAAAAAAAAATGACATAACACTTAATGGTCAGTAGTAGCTAGTGGTATTCCAGATTGATTGCAACACTCAAGAGCCACACACACATAGAATAAACCGAATATCTCACCAGTGATAGTGGGGGGTTTTCCACCAGTGTGAAAGCCCATAGTTTACTTTGTGCCAATAGCAGTCATAACTTATGGGACTTTTACACTCATGAAACAAATCATCATGGTTTCACCATCATTAGAGAGATATTATCTATATTGTTCCCTTGAAAGTAATTCTTTTAAAATCACATCCTCTTTTTAAAGCTTGTACTTATGGAGGCTTGCTTACGAAGCGGTTTCTGCAAGAAACTTGAAACAAACCAACTCATAAAATTCATTACATTTTCAGTTCATGATGAAAAGTTAATTCAGCCATAATTAAGCTACAACAGATAATGTCACATACACTAATTGGAAGACTATACTAAAAAAAAATGCAGCGTAAGGCACACGCTTTGGAAATCTTGAATGACATTACTCAATACAACAAGTACTCTCTGTTTTCAATTTGCTTACCCTTTTTGGGGATTATTTCTTAATTGCCTGCAATTTTTAAAGAAATGTACTGAAAAGGAACTTCATACGACAAATTTCTCCTGAATAGACTTTTTTTTTAAAAAAGCAGCTTGAGTAATAGATTGAGCCAAAAGATTACCCTGGCATTTTTTTGTTGCAACAGTTCAAGAGGCTGCATCAACAGTCCAGCATCTCGGCCAGTCTTGTCAACTGCATAAACAAGCCAAAAAAAGCACACACTGTGCTAGTTAGAAATAAATCTTTGTTCTGAGGCAGCATCACTGAAGCAATACCTCTTTCAAGTACTGGTGTCAAAATAATACAAGATCCTTGCCAAAAAGTAATTTAAGTCAAAAGGCTTTAGATAAGATACAAAATGTAGTTGAAGATAAAAATTACTTTCACTCATTTTCCTGTAACTTTAAAGTGCCCTTAATGTTACCATGCCAATGTGTACTGAGAGCACTCATACAATATTATATCATACAGACACACAATGTTGAATAAAAGCAGCTGAGAGATTTACTGCATTTTAATATGAAATCATTATGGCTAAACAACATTGGTCACAGCTACGGTTGTGAACATTTATTACTTAAAACCCATGTTGCTCTAGTCCAGTTGCACAGAATCTAAGGTGCTGGTGCGGTTGTCTCAACGCTGTCTTTTCTCCATAGCGGCTTGTAGTAGATCCATCCATCACCCTACAAATGACAGGTCAAAGAAAAATTTAAATATCTGTAGTAGTTTTAAATTTATAAAAGTTATGAGGTGGAGAGAGAAATTTTTTGAAAGGCGAGACTAGTAAATGTTATTCAGTGGGATTTGGGGGTCCTTGTACATGAATCACAGAAAGTTAACATACAGGTAACAGCAAACAATTAGGAAGGGAAATGGTATGCTACCCTTTATTGCAAGGGTGTATAAGAGTAAGGAAGTCTTACTGCAATTGTATAGGGCTTTGGTAAGACCACACCCAGAGTACTGTGTAGAATTTTGGTCTCCTTACCTAAGGAAGGACATACTTGCCTTAGAGAAAAAATACTAATTGGAGGAAAGCTAACTTTAGTGAGTTGAAAAGGGATTTGGCCCAGGTGGATTGGGAAAAAAAATTGGTAGGCAACACAGTAATTGAACAATGGCAGGCCTTCAAAGAGGGGATGATTCGGTTGAGGGGATAAAGGAAGGGCATCCAAAGCTAGAGCTGACTGGATTACAAAAGATATAGGGGCTGAAATTCAGTAATGCCCCGCTTGGGGACGGTAACCGAGGCGAGGCAGGCTGCGAAATTGGGGTTAGAGCCCCGAGAGGAAGTGGAGCGCTATGGCGGGGTTCCACTTCCTCTTGGGGGGCTGGGTCGGGGCGGTAAGCACAGAAATTTTCCAGTGTTACGCGCTGGCGGGAGAACAGGGCCCTCCTCTTCTGTTAAAGGGCAGGGCACACTGCGAGCTCTGCAGTGTGGTGGGGGGCCACCACTTCTCCCCTGGGGAGCGGATTGCCGCGGCAGCAGCCCGGCAGAGAAGTGAAGTGCCGGGCTGCAACATGGTGGCACGGACCCTGCGAAATCTTCAGCGACAGGCCAGACGGCAAACGGCTGCCTCAAGTAATGAGGCTTCCTGCAGCCTTCTCCCTGCCTCCCCCCCCACTGCCGTCGGGAACGGCTGCCTCAAGTAATGAGGCTTCCTGCAGCCTTCTCCCTGCCTCCCCCTGCCGTCGGTCGGTCCCGATGGCAAACCGCTGCCTGAAAGGCCTGCCTGAAGCACTTTCACACAGGTAGGAACATGGTTTATTTAATCTTTTCTTTGCTTATAAATTTTTTATTCAGGTTGGATTTATTTGTATAATATTTGTATAAGTATAACTAAGGATTTATTGTAGAATGTAATGACTTCCCTTCCCCCCCACCTCCACCTCGTTCCGGATGCCTAATTTGTAAGCTGCGCCTGATTTTTTAATGTGTAGACAAGGTTTTTTCAAGCCTACAAAAATCTTCACTTGCTCCATTCTAAGTTAGTTTGGAGTACGTTTTCACTGTGGAAACTTTCAAATCAGGCGCCAGTGGCCGGACACGCCCCCTTTTGAAAAAAAAATTCTGTTCAAAAGTGAAACTGTTCTACCTGACTAGAACTGCAGAAAACTTAAATGTGGAGAATTCCGATTTCTAAGATACTCCGTTCTCCACCAGTTGCTCCTAAAAATCAGGAGCAAATCATGTGGAAACTTGGGGCTATAGTTTCCAGTGGCAGAAGGGTTGGTAACCAGAGGACACAGATTTAAGATAATTGGCAAAAGAACCAGAGGAGACACGAAACATTTTTTTTTGATTGTTGTGATCTGAAAGGATGGTGGAATCAGAATCAACAGTGACAGTCAAGAGAATTGAATAAATACTTAAAGGGATAAAAATTACAGGGTTATGGGAAAAGAGCAGCCAAGTGGGATTAATTGAGTAGCTCGACCAAAGAGCTGCCACAGGAACAACAGGCCAGATGGCCTCCTTCTGTGTTGTATCATTCTTTGATTCTATAAACATTTGAAGCAGAGGAAGATACAGGGTTGGGGGGGGGGGGGGGGGGGGGGGGAAGAGAAGATTGCATGACATTGGGATTCGTTTTGGATTGGCCTCGCAAAGAGCTGGCACAGATATAATGGGTAGAGTTGCCTCCTTCAGTGCTGTAATTTTTCATATCATCTTGGTGGTAACAGATACTGGAAAATATAAATAATGTGCACACAAGAGATATTCACCACCAGCCTGCAATAGGCAACTGCAACACTATAAAATAAATGTATTATTCTGAGAAAATAGGAGAGAAAACTGGCAGCCAATTTAGAATTTCAGCCAGTTAAAATTCTGTATGAGTTGCAGATTTCTGGAAATAATTCCCATATCCGGTGTGGAACTTCCATAAAACACCCAAGATGGAAGCACTCATCAAAACAACAGTGACGCTACCTTCCTCTGAAAAATGCCAGTGACAAAATAGTGCAGAAATGATTTAAGAATCCCAAGTTCTATATCCTGTTGCAATGGTGTTATTTACATTTAATTAAGTTTTTTTCCAAGAAGTATAGGGATCCACATTTAAAAGCCTACCTCTTGATGAAAATATTTTGTCTGCCATGGCGTTTCTGTCTCTGCACGGTGTCGCGCTTCTGATCTCTGGCGCTCCTCCAGTAAACTCTTATATTCTGTTGCCTTCTCGATGTTGCTTATCCCCAAAGCTTTGGTCACATGTTGCCACAAGCATCTATCAGATATACAAATTACACAATTAGATATATTATACAGAATTTTTGAAAAATTTATTCTCAGGATGTGGGTGTCGCTGGCATTTATTGCCAATCCCGAATTTCACCCGAAAAGGTGGTTCTGAGTTTTCTTCTTAAACCGCTGCAGTCTTGTGGTAAAGGTGATTCCCCCAATACTATTGGTTAGGGAGTTCCAGTGGCAATGACCCAGTGGCAATGAAGGAATGGCGATATATTTCCAAGTCAGGATGATGCGGGACTGGGAGTGGATGTTTAAGTCAGTGGATAGGGTGCCAATCAAGCGGACTTCTTTGTCCTGGATAGTGTCAAATGCCTTGATTATTATTGGAGCTGCACCATCCAGGGAAGTGGAGAGTATACCATCAAACTCCTGACTTGTGCCTTGTAGATGGAAAAGAGGCTCGCCATAGAATACCCAGCCTCTGACCTGCTCAAGCTGGCTGATCCAGTTGAGTTTCTGATGAATGGTGACCACCCCAAGATGTTGATCACTGGGGGTCTCAATAATGGTACTACCATTGAATGTCATGGGAAGGTGGTTATACTATCTCTTGTTGAAGATGGTCATCACACTTGCGTGGCACGAATATTACTTGCCATTTATCAGTCCAAGCTTGGATGTTGTTCAGGTCTTGCTGCATGCTTCAGTATCTGAGGAATTGCAAATGGAACTGAATACTGTGCATTCATCAGCAAATCGCTCTACTTCTGACATGATGCAGAGGTGGTCATTGGTGAAGCAGCTGAAGATAGTTGGGTCTAGGACATTGCCCTACGGAACTCTTGGGGCTGAGATGATTGCCCTTGAACGACCATAATCATCTTCCTTTGTGCCAGAAATAACTCCAGCCATTGGACAGTTTTTCCCTCGATTCCACGAATTCAGCTTGACTAGGGCTCCTTGGTGCCACACTCAGTCAAAAGCTGCCTTGACGTCAAGGGCAGTCACTCTCCCCTCACCTCTGAAATCCAGCTGGTGTCCATGTTTTGAACAAGGTTGTAACGAAGGTTTGGAGCAGAGTATTCTGGCAGAACCCAAACTGAGCATCGGTTAGCAGTTTATTGGTGAGTAAGTGCTGCTTGATAGCACCGTTCTCCCATCACTTTGCTATGATTGGAACTAGGCTGATGGGATAGCAATTGCCAGGTTGGATTTATCCTGCTTTTTGTGGACAGGACATACCTGGACAAACAGAGCTCATTGCTATTTGGGAGGTGTGAAGGGTGAAAATACTTCCGAACTTTAATTTTCAGCAGCACACCTGTAAAAAAAAAAAATGACCAAGTCAAGTCAGCCTTGGCTCAGTGGTAGCACTTGCGCCTCTGAGACAGACGGTCATGGCTTCCTTTCTCCCTTCCCCTCCAATTCACAGAGGGACAATACCTCCTCTCTCAAACACCCCCTACCAGTTCGCAAAGGGATTCTACCTCCTTGATGATATCTCCACTGGTTGTGGTTGCTGGATGTACCTTACACTGCTGCTTCACTCCAAGAGTGTACTCTATGCTGCTGGCAGGAATTCCTTATCCATCACTAGACCCAGGAGTTCTCACTTACAACCTTCAGTATGGAGATTGCTCCTGTAACCAACAAGGAACAAGCCAGAAGCAATTTCATGTACCCAAAGATAAAAAGTATGCAAGCCTGGTTAGACATCTGCCTAGGAGAGATCAATGCTGCTTTCTAAAATAGCAAATTGTGATATTAAAAAAAATCATTAAAAACACAAATTGGTACGATAAGTCTAGATGCCACTAAGAGCAACAGCAGACCAGTTTAGAAGAGTAAGGAGTTTGTGGTGATCATGCTATTGTGGAGTTCCCCCAGCATCTATAAATGGTAGCTGCAATGAAATCACTGGAAAATGTGGTTTATTCTGAAATAACTGCTCCATGTCACATTGGTTTCATTCATTGTTGTAAGGTGGAGGTGAATCATCCTATTTTTTTCCTTCCTCAGCCTCAGTACCTATTTACAACTAAATGACAAGAATAGCTTGCCTGGTACCAAAAAGAATGAAGACTCCTAGGGAGAAAGTGCTTTATTCATTTTGGCAAAAATCCATTGAACATTTAACTCACGAGTTGTCCAATACTTTAGGCATTATTCATATGTGGTTAATTGTGAATCCAGATGTGGCTAATTGCATTTATTGATCAGAATTTTTTTTGAGTAATACAGTCATTAAGCATGTGATCCCAATACTTGTATTCCTTTTAGTATGTTTAAGAACATAAATAGGAGCAGGAGTAGGCCATTTGACCCCTCGAGCCTGCTCCGCCATTTAATAAGATCATGGCTGATCTGATCATGGACTCACTCTACTTTCCTGTCCGCTTCCCATAACCCTTTATTTCCTTATCGGTCAATAATTTGTATCTCCACCTTATAATATATTCAATGACCCAGCCTCCACAGCTGTCTGGGGCAGAGAATTCCATAGATTTACAACCCTCAGAAGAAATTCCTCCTCATCTCAGTTTTAAATGGGCAGCGCCTTATTCCGAGACTATGCCCCCTCGTTTTAGTTTCCCCGAGTGGAAATATCCTGTCTGCATTCACCTCGTCGAGCCCCCTCATTATCTTATATGTTTCGATAAGATCACCTGAACTCCAATGAGTATAGGCCTAACCTATTCAACTTATCTTCATAAGTCAACCCCCTCATCGCCGGAATCAACCCTTCTCTTTGGTAAAATGGTAAGACAAAAAGCAGGGTGTGAATATTTTTTGATTGTTGTATTTACTTTACTTCCTTGGTTACTGCTTATTGCTATCTGCTAAAATGGTGTGCAACACGGTTGAAAACGTGGGCTTCAGCACCATGGAAACCTCAGCAACATTGGGGTCAAGTTTCGGGCCGTGCCTAGAACGGCGCAGCCCCGACATGGACACCCGTTTTTCGCGCCTCAAAGCGCAACAAAAATGTACCTTGCAATTCTTGGGCTCGCACCGATTCTGCAAGTGCAAGGGAGCGGGGCTAAGTCAAATGAGAGAACATCGCGCCACCAGCCCTGTGCATGCACGTTGGAGCACGTGCAGTAGCCCATAAACATTGGCACTCGGCCATTTTTAAAAGGAACTTGAAGAAAAGTGCTGATTTTTCTCGTGGACCTCTGTAAAGGCTTGGAATAGAATTTTGGTGATTTTTTGGTGTCTGAAGGAGTGCTATTTTAGCAGCACTGTTGAAGAAATCACCTGCTGAAATCAGTGAGTGCTGCTTTTCACTGCTAAACTTCCAGAACAGGTGCTGTATAGGTGCATGCAAAATAAGGACTGTGTTTTGAAAAATAAGAGTGTCAATTCAATACAGCAATGGAACAACGTCCACCAAGAACAAAGAATTTCTTGCATGAGGAAGTGGAGATATTAGTCAACATCATCGAGCAGAGATGGCAGGAGCTAGATACCAGCAATAGAGGTCGCATAAAAGCGCCACCCAAAGAAATGAAGAAACGCTGGAACCAAGTTGCAGAAGATTACTGCGCAGTGGTGCATACCATGAGATCTGGAAGCCAGTGTAAAAAGAAATGGCACGACCTTGGTCAAGCAGTTAGTGTAAGTAATATTTTAATTTTTTAATGTAATCGGAATTGTAATGTGACTATCTGTATGTCGCACCCTGCAGAAAGACGCACTCAGTAAAAAGTTATATTTTACTCTTTGCAGAAGAAATTGACCCACAACAAAAGGGAAGCAACTCGAACAGGAGGAGGCACGCCCAATCTGCATCCACTGACACCCTTGGAACAGAGGTAGCTGCCATGATGAGTCGTACATGGAGAAAAGCAATCAATACAGCACAAGCTGGGCCCGTACACGAGGAAAAGGGCAAGTCCTGAAAATGCATCGCGGCCCTTCAAATCAACCTGTTGCCTGGCCTGCTGTGTGTGAGAGTACTCATGCCACCCATCCTGCCCCCTCCCTTGCTGTTAAACATTTGACTCTTTTGTTGTATTTTGCAGAACATGATGATGATGCTGCTGCTGCCGCCAACCCTGAGGATCCTGAGGATACAGAACAAGAACCAGTACAACCAGTTACGGACGATCCAGATTGGATGATGGCGGCGATGACTGAAATGTCTACAGGGGAGAGCTTCCAAATTAATGTTTATGAGCCCCCATTAAGGGACATCAGAGTTTCAACCCCTTGCATAGGTTCTGGTTCCACCTTCCATGGTTTTGATTCCGACGTTGCGGGTCCCAGTGGTGCTGGTGATATAATGAAGCAGTTTACACCCATTCACCCACCATCCCAGCCCACGACTTTCTCTCTCGTACTGCCGTCTGCAACACTGAGCGTCCCACTGTCCCAGCCCGCGCCTCCGTGTACTGGTGCCGTTTGGAACAGAGAGCGTCCCACCGTTCCTGCCCACGCCTCCCAGTGTAGTGGTGCCGCGAGGCAGATCCAGATAGAGGAGGAGGAGATTGGAGACACGCTCTCCTGAGATGCAGCGTGCAACAGATGCGGCTCAGGTTGTGGCATTGGGTATGGAGACCAATGAGCTTACCCAATCACTCATCAGTAGCGTCAGTGCAGTGGGTGAAAAGGTGACGGTCCTGACGGGAGAAATAGCAGTAACGACACGGAAATGAGGGAGGGAATGTCCGAGGGAGTCAATCGACGGCACAGGCCGTCAGGGAGGACATGCAAGTGACGGCACAGGCCGTCACGGAGATAGCTGCTGCAATAAGGGCACATAGCCCAGCCAATCAAATGACACCCCCATGAAGAAGTGAACATTCACTGAGATGTGGATGAGAGATGGTTGCAGCTTTCTTTGCTGCTTTTGTTCTTGTTCTCTCATGTAGCTGTAGTAACGTTTTAGAAAATTGAACTTTTGTAAGTTTTGTAACTTTACAACTTATAAGTGATCTTAGGGGTTTTAAGTGATCTTATAGTGTAAATGCTCTCACATTTTGTATCTTATTTAATTTTGCACCTAAAAAGTGATCTTGAGGTTTAAGTGATCTTGAGTGTAAGATTTTTCACATTGAAATTGTTTTGTAACTTTACAAGTTTATAAGTGATCTTCAAGAGTCATATTAAAAGGTAAAGTTTGATACAACAAATATTTTATTACAGTGACATTAACTTTTCAATAAAATATTTTTTCATTAAAACTGAATCATGTTCCATTAACACAACGTAGGAACAACACAAAAGAATAAACATGTCCATGCGCAACAGTGGTCGCAGAGCCCTCAGGCATCAGTAATTGAAGCGTTCACGGATGAGCTACTGGCGCAGGGCTCGAGCAATCGTTAAAGGAGCACGATGAACGGTCCTCCTCCGACCTCGTGCTCCGGCATCAGGCACTTGCATGCTTTCCTGATTGTCATCATCATCCTCATCCTGCTCTTCCAAAATACTATCAGGCACTGGACCCTTACATGGGTCTTCTGGTTCCACTACCAGCTCCTGCTGCCTCATGATGGCTAAGTTATGCAGCATGCAGCACACGACAGTGAAGTGACCGACAATCTGAGAGTATTGGAAGTGGCCTTCGGAATGGTCCAGGCATCGGAAACGCTGTTTCAATATGCCAATGGTCCTCTCAATGGTGCTGCGCATCGCAATGTGCGCCATGTTGTATTGACGATCAGATTCCGCCTGTGTTACATGTAGGGGCCTCATGAACCAGGTGGTCAGGCCGTACCCAGCTCTGCCCTTCTGGCTGCTGCTCAAACATGTCATATATAACGCTGTCACGTAGGATGAACGCATCATGGGTGCTGCCAGGGTATCTCGCATCGACTGACATGATGCGCTGCTTGTCGTCACACACGAGCTACACATTAATGGAGTGGAAACCTTTTCTATTCCTGTACTGCTCGGAATCCTCCACAGGTGCTCGCAAGGCTATGTGGGTACAATCAATGCAGCCCTGTACCTTTGGGAAGCCAGCAATCCTGAAGAAGCCCACAGCCCTCTCATGGATCGCTTGTGCGGTCATTGGGAAATTGATGAAGTCATTCCTCCGTGCATACAGTGCAGCCGTGACCTGGTAAACGCAGGCATGTATTGCACATTGAGAGATGGCGCACACATCTCCAGTTGTAGCATGAAACGATCCCGAGGCATAGAAGGCAAGTGCAGCTGTTACCTTCACTTCAACAGACAAGGCAGTTGGCGTTCTGCTTCTGGGCTGCAAATCTGCTCTCAGCGTATCACAGATCTCAACGACAACCTCTCTGTGGAAACGCAGCCTTTTGACACAATCAGCCTTGCTCATGTCCAGGTACGAGCGCCTGGCTCGATATTGCCGACGTGGGTCAGGTCTCTACGGGCTATGACGTTCCTGGTGCGGTGAGCTCTAATCAATTCTCTGCTTTGCAGTGAATTGCTGGCGAACCATTGCATAATCCGTGGTGTTGACAATGCAGCACCCATTCTGCAATTATAAATTTAAGTTTCAAACTGGCTATCTGACTGCCTCTCCCTGTCCCCTGGCCAAATGGCCTGAGCCTCCCTCGCAGCTCGAAGGCTGCTTGCTGTGTATTCGGCCACCGTCAGACACTTCCGCCGCCCCTATCCCGTGGCCGAATGGCCTCAGCTTCCCTTGCAGCTCGAAGGCTGCTTGCTGTTTCTTCGGCTGCCGTCGAGCCACTGACACCGCCCCTGTCTCCGTCATAGAAGGAAGGCCTGCCTGAAGCACCGCAGCTTGAAGGCTGCTGCTGCTTCACACAGGAAGGAATATTCAATATTTTGTATTTGCTTTGTTTATAATATTTTATTCAGGATGGTTCTTTATTTGTATAAGACAGACTGTTGAATGCTTGTAGAATTTAATTACTTCCCTTCCCCCCCTCGTTCCCTACACTTGAGTTCTAAAGTGTAGGCAAGGTTTTTCTGAGTGTACAAAAATCTACACTTACTCCATTCTAACTTAGTTTGGAGTAAGTTTTCACTGCCTAAACTTTCAAAACAGGCGCAAGTGGCGGGACACGGCCCCTTTTGAAAAAAAAAATCTGTTCCAAAATGAAACTGTTCTAACTGACTAGAACTGGAGCAAACTAAATACCGAGATTTGCAATTTCTAAGATACTCCATTCTAAACCAGTTGCTCCAAAAAAAAAAAGGAGCAACTCAAGCCGAAACTTGACCCCATTGTATGGAGTGGGGAGATATAATTGTGGAATAGGGCAGTCAAAAAAGCAAGCCCAACCAACAATGAGCAGGTTCAACAAAGCATGTCATGGCAACGATAAAGTAGTAGCTAACCATGTTAGAAAGCAGGGACAGGTCTGGCATATTTCATTCGAAGAGTCTCCATTCTCAGCAATCACTCCAATGAAATCAGTGTACCACTTGCAACTGCTGGACAAAATCTCGAAGCTACACGAAGATGTGCTGTGTCTGATCAATCCATGTCAGAATTACAAACTTTGGTGAAGGAGAAAGACTGCAAAGTTTCACATTGAATGGCGATAGACATATGTTAAGTAAATATACATGTAAATAAAATGGCATGTTGGTCTTTATTGCAAGGGGGTTGGAGTACAAGAGTAGGGAAGTCTTACTACAATTGTACAGGGCTTTGGTGAGACCATACCTGCAGTGCTGACAGTTTTGTTTTCCTCATCTGAGAAAGGACATAAATGCCTTAGAGTTGGTGCAACATAGGTTAACGAGATTGATCCCTGGGACGAGAGGGTTGTCCTATGAGGAGAGATCAAGTAGATTGGACCTATACTCTCGAGTTCAGAAGAATTAGAGGTAATCTCATTGAAACATAAGATTCTGAGGGGGATTGACAGGGTAGATGTTGAGGTTGTTTCCCCTGGTTGGAGAGTTCAGAACTAGGGGGCATAGTCTCAGGATAAGGGGTCAGCCATTTACGACTCAGATGAGGAAGAATTTCTCCACAGAGGGTTGTGAATCTTTGGAATTCTCTACCCCAAAGGGCTGTGGATGCTGAGTCATTGAGTATATTCAAGGCTGATAAGATAGATTTTTGGACTCTTGGGGAATCACGGGATATGAGGATCGGGCAGGAAAGTGGAGTTGAGGTTAAAGATTAGCCACGATCTTATTGAATGGTGGAGCAGGCTGG
Source organism: Pristiophorus japonicus (assembly GCF_044704955.1). Lineage (NCBI taxonomy): Eukaryota > Metazoa > Chordata > Chondrichthyes > Pristiophoridae > Pristiophorus > Pristiophorus japonicus. The sequence continues at coordinate 79,881,220 of NC_091979.1, read as the reverse complement.
AAGGGCCGTATGGCCTACTCCTGCTCCTTATTCTTATATTATGAAGTACATTTATCTGTATTGTGTGCAAGGCGTTTTCTACTAAAATTAGTGCATGTGGCTAAAACGGTGGTGCTGTAGCCACATATGTAGCCAGTCAGCAATTTCTATTGGACAACACTAGAGTAGTACCAGTCTATATAATACTGTGCTCAATACCACAACCGTATCAATTTCCTTACCTGGACTCAAAAGGGCCTTGTTTCTCAGTAGGTCGCACTCGCTTTTTGGTGATGGGTAGTTTAGTTACATCTATGACTCTAGTGTCTCCATTGTTGTAAGTGAATTCCAGCACACCATTCCATTCACCCTGTACTCTGCATATAACAGTGTTCGTTGAATTGTGTTTTACTTCAGCTGTCACTCTGGAGGGAGAAGTTGCAAATCACATAAAAATGTGTGTTTGGTCATAACGATCAAAATTTAGAAAATTAAAAAGCAGCTTCAGTTCCAGTTTCTTCTTATGGCACGAATACTAAATATCACAATATCTAGAGGCATGAATGAAACACGCTGAACACCCATCTTCTTCAGTTGTTATAGGTAGCTCTATATAACTCCTGATGAAAAGAGACACCCTCATCTCCAACACCAAATGGAAAGAGCTAATTAATTTTAGTCTCCAAAGTTTAGAGTCTGTGCCTTAGCTGCTACCTTCTCCCCCACTTGTAACCTGCCCCAGCTCCTCAAATCATGCTATCCCCGATTCCCATGTCATTTTGCAGTTTCTTTCTCCCCGCCTTCTTCTCACAGCTCACCTCTTTCAGGAGACCCACCTCCAGCTCTGTTGATCTTCCTACCCAACTCCTGACGACTCCACCTTTTCAGGCTACATGCTTGGTGACATAGTTAATAGTTCACTTTGCCCACAAACTGCCATTCTTTCTTTCAAAACCATCATCACCCCCTCTTCAAAATGCCCATTCTCGAAACACTCATCCTCTCAAATTATTGCCCCATCACTAGCCTCAGTAACAACTTGCATTTCTATAGTGCCTTTAACATAGTAAAACATCCCAAGGGACTTCGCAGGAGTGTAATCAGACAAAAGGTGACATCGAGCCAAAGAAAGAGACATTAGGATAGGTGACCAAATGCTTAGACGAAGAGATAGGTTTTAAGCAGCTTCTTAAAGGAGGAGAGAGGTGGAGAGGCAAATTGGTTTGGGGAGGAAAGCTCCGGGGCTGAGGGTCTAAAATGGCTGAAGGCACGGTGAAGTGGGGCGAAGGAAGTGGGAGATGTACAAAAAGTCCTTATGCACGTCATTGCCTCTCAGCTTGACATCCATCCCCACGAATTGATTTTTTTGAGGAAGTAATCATAATAGAATGTCTATGGATGTACTTTATATGGACTTCCAGAAGGCATTCAATGTTCCACAAAAGAGAATGTTAGCTAAAATTATTCATGGAACTGAAGGTAAATTGTTGACCTGATTAGGAGATTGGTTTGGTACTAGAGAACAGAGAGTAGGGATAATGGGCCTGTACTCAAATTGGAAGGATCTATGCTGTGGCTTCAACTATTCACTATATTTATTATAGGCTTGGATAACATAATAGAGAGCCATATATATAATTTTAGAGGTCCAAAGAGATTTAAGGATCCATGTACAAAGATCACTAAAATGTAACGGTCAAGTACAAAATCAAAAATGCTAATGGAATGTTAGTCTTTATATCTAGAGGTCTAGAATATGAGAGAAAGTTTTGCTACAGCTATACAAAGCCCCGGTTAGACCATATCTGGAGTACTGTGTACAGTTTTGGGCACCGCACCAGAGATGGGATATATTGGCCTTGGAAGGAGTGCAGCACAAATTCACCAGAATGTTACCAGGGCTCCAAGGATTAAATTAAAAAGGAGAGATTACATAAACTAAGCTTGTATTCCCTGGAATATAAAAGGTTAAGCAGTGATTAGATTAAGGTTTCTAGGATTTTGAAAGCAATTGGTAGGGTAGACAGAGAAACTTTATCCGCTGTTGGGGGAGACTAGGACAAGGGGACGTAACTTTAAAATCAGAGCCAGGCCATTCAGGAGAGAAGTTGAAAAACACTTCTTCACACAAACAGTGGTAGACATGTGGAACATTCACCCACAAAAACAGTAGATGCTACCTCAATTAATAATTTTAAGTCTGAGATCAATAGATTTTTGCTAGCCAAGGGTATTAAGGGCTGTGGAGCCAAGATGGAGTTAGGATATAGATCAACTATTATCTCACTGAATGGCAGAATAGGCTGAATGGCCTACTCCTGTTATTATGTTTCAATGACTCCCTGTTTGAATTTTTTCAATCCGACTTCCATCCCGTTCATAGCACAAAGGCTGCTGTAGTCAAAGACACAAATTTCATTTTCAGTGACTTTGACCACAGTGCATTATACTTCCCGGTTCTCTACAACATTCATCACAGTTGACCATGCCATCCTCCTACACTGCCATTACTCCACTGCCCAGCTCTCAGACTGTCCCTGCAAGATTTCACGCCTATCTGTCCAAATACAGCCAGCGCACCTCCAGCATTGGCTACCAAAAAACAGGTCATAAGAACATAATAGGAGCAGGGGTAGGCCAATTGGCCCTTCGAGCCTGCTCTGCCATTCAATATCCTGGCTGATCTTCTACCTCAACTCCATATTCCTGCCTGATCCCCATATCCCTTGATGCCCTTACTATCCAAACATCTATTGATCTCGGTCATGAATATACTCAACGACTGAGCATCCACAGCCCTCTGGGGTAGGGTTCCAAAGATTCACAACCCTTTGAGTGAAGACATTTCTCTTCATCTCCGTCCTAAAGGGTTAACTCCTTATTCTGAGACTGTGACCCCTAGTTCTAAGACTCCCAGCCAGGGGAAACATCTTCCCAGCATCTACTCTGTCAAATCTCTTCAGAATTTTATATGTTTCAATGAAATCACCTCTCATTCGTCTAAACTCTAGGGAATATAGGCCTAGTCTACTCAATCTCTCCCCATAGGACAATCCTCTCATTCCAGGAATTAGTCCTAGCGAACTTTTGTTGCACTTCCTCTAAGGCAAGTATATCCTTCCTAAGGAAGAAGACTAAAACTGTACACAGTACTTCTGGTGTGGTCTCACCAAGGCCCTATATAATTGCAGTATTTTTTTTTTTTAAATCTCGTATCCTGCAATCCCATTGTAATAAAGGCTAAAATGCCATTTGGTTTCCAAATTGCTTGCTATACCTGCATGTCAACTTTGTGATTCAAATACAAGGACACCCAGGTGCCTCTGAATACTAACATTTCCCAGTCTCTCACCCATTCTATTTTTCCTACCAAAGTGGATAACTTCCAAATTCTCCACATTATATTTCATCTGCCACGTTCTGGCACACTTAACCCATCTATATCTCTTTGCGTCCTCCTCACAGCTTACATTTCACCAAGCTTTGTATCAACAACAAACTTGGATAAATTGCACTCGGTCCCCTCTTCTAAGTCACTGGTATAGATTGTAAATAGCTGAGGCCCAAGCACTAATCCTTGCAGCACCCCACCAGTTATGGCCTGCCAACCCAAAAATGACCTGTTTATTTCTACTGTTTTCTGTCCATTAACCAATCCTCAAATCCATGAAAATATATTACTCCCAAGCCCATGAGCCCTAATTTGGTGTAATAGCCTCTTGCATGGCACCTTATCAAATGCTTTTTGAAAATCCAAATGCACTACATTCACTGGTTCCCTTATCTACCCCGCTAATTATAACCTCAAAAAACTAAGATTTGTCAAACATGATTTCCCTTTGATAAATCCGTATTGATATTATGATTATGATTTCTAAGTGCCCTGATATCATGTCCCTAATAATAAATTCTAGAATTTTACCTACTGCTGATGTTAGGCTAAATGGCCTATAGTTTTCAGTTTTCTCTCTCTTTCCCTTCTTAAGAAGCGGGCTAATTTTTCTACCTTCCAGTCTGCGGGGACAATTCTACAATCTAGGGCATTCATTAAGATCAAAACCAATGCATCCACTATCTCTGTTGCCATCTCTTTTGAAACCCTCAGATATAGGCCATCAGGTCCAGGTGATTTGTCAGCTTTTAGACCCATTAATTTCTCCAATACGATTTATTTATGTTCTACATTCTCACTAGACTCTTGGTTGCCCACTATTTTTGGAATTTTGTTTATTTTCTGCCGTAGTAGTAGTATTTGTTTAATGTCTCTGCGATTTCATTATTCCCCATCATTTCTCCCGAGTCTGCCTGCAAGAAACCACATTTACTTTTGCTAATCCCTTCTTTTTTATACACCTATACAAGCTTGTACAATCTGTTTTTGAGTGTCTTGCTAATTTACTGGATTCACTGGATTCTGCCAGGGCCACTCGGTCCCAGACCTCATTACAGCCTTGGTCCAAACATGGACAAAAGAGCTGATTTTCAGACGTGAGGTGAGGCGAGAGTGACTGCCCTTGACATTAAGGCAGCATTTGATCAAGTGTGGCATCAAGGAGTCCTAATAAAATTGAAGTCAATGGGAATCAGGGGAAAAACTCTCCAGTGGCTAGAGTCATACCTAGCACAAAGGAAGATGGGTGTGGTTGTTAGAGGTCAATCATCTCAGCCCCACGTCATTGCTACAGGAGTTCCTCAGGGACGTGCCCTTAGTTCAACCATCTTCAGCTGCTTCATCAATGACCTTCCCTCCATCATAAGGTCAGAAGTGGGGATGTTCGCTGATGATTACAGTGTTCAGTTCCATTCACAACTCCTCAGATAATGAAGTAGTCCGTGCCTGTATGCAGCAAGGCCCAGATGACATTCAGGCTTGGACTGATAAGTAGCAAGTAACATTCGAGACACACAAGTGCCAGGCAATGATTATCTCCAACGAGCAATAGTCTAACCACTGCCCCTTGACATTCAATGGCATTACCATCGCCAAAGCCCCCACCATCAACATCCTGGGAGTCACTATTGACCAGAAACTTAACTGGGCCAGCCACATAAATACTAGGGCTACAAGAGCAGGTTAGAGGCTGGGTATTCTGCAACAGGTGTCTCACCGCCCGACTCCCCAAAGCCATTCTACCATCTATGAGGCACAAGTCAGGAGTGTGATGGAATACTCTCCACTTGCCTGGATGAGTGCAGCTCTAACAGCAGTCAACAAGCTCAAAACCATCCAGGACAAAGCACCCCGCTTCATTGGCACCCCATCCACCAACTTAAACATTCACTTCCCTCCACCACCGGCACACCATGGCTGCAGTCTGTACCATCTACAAGATGCACTGCAGCAATTCGCCAGGCTTCTTCGGCAGCACCTCCCATACCCGTGACCTCTACCACCTAGAAGGACAAAGGCAGCAGGCGCAAGGGAACATCAACATCTGCAAGTTTTCTACCATCCGGACTTAGAAATATATCGCCATTGGGTCAAAATCCTGGAACTCCCTCCCCAACAGTACTGTGGAAGTATCTTCACCACAAGGACTGCAGCGGTTCAAGGTAGCAGCTCACCACCACCTTCTCAAGGACAATTAGGGTTGGGCAATAAATGCTGGTCTTGCCAGCGATGCCCACATCCCAGGAACAAATTTTTTAAAACTCCTATGAGGAACTCCTGTGTGACCCCAGTCATCATCAGAGTTATAAAATGATCTACTCTTCCCCATCTACACTGTGCTTTCACTGACATTTTCTGAAGGGACATGGTCAATCTCCATGTGTGCAACCCCTCTCCTCCCATTCCACCACTGGTGACAGAGCCTTAAAGTGCCTTGCCTCTACTCTCTGGAACTCCCTTTCTATACACCTCCTCCTCTCTACAATTCAACTTTGGCTTTGTCTTATTAAAGCCCATCTCTTCAACCAAGCATTCTCAGCACATTCCCATTATAGTTTAGCATTCATTCCATTTGTTTTCCTCCGTAAAGTACCCTGAGATATTTTTCTATGTTAAGGTTGCTGTATAAATTCAAGCTATTGTTAGTGCTGGTTTGTTTAAAATTACTAAAATATATTATCCTGAATATTCTACAGAACAGTTTTGCAGATTGAAAACAAAATTATTTTATATTTATCTTTTTGGTCTTTCAGTCATGGTCTGAAAAGAATCTACAATAGCTTTTGTATTGTATATTCCTACGCATTCACTGGCTTGCAGAATACTTGGGCTTTGTACTTCACTGTGCTTTCATCTGCTGTGCAGTTTTTCTTTACAATTACATGAAAGCTTTAAAATACTGTAAATTTCTATTAAGTGTAAATGTTATCATAAGATTATTGATGTACATAACTAGGGATAACTATACCTGTGTAGTTTGCCACCATAAAATGGCTTTGTGTGGAAAGTTATAGCTGCAGAGTAACCGGTCTTTGCACAGTTGACATTAACTTTTCCTCCAAGTTCTACCCAAGGAACAGTTAAAATGGACCGAGCATATGCGCAAGGAAGGGTAAATGTGTACTCCTCTCCATGTTCCAAGAGACACAGAAGACCTAAATGATAAAAGGGTATTCATTTACAACCTTTTCATTTGCATCATCGGAAAGGAACTGTTAAAACACTACATTTTGTTAGATGCAGAGCAGATATCATAAAATTAAATACAATGGTCTGCATCCTTAAATGCAAGCTCTAAACATTCTATTATTGGCAACTTGTTCATTATTAACTTCTATATTACCTTAATCTGAAAAGCAACCTACAAAAAGCATGTTGAGAATTTGGTCCAAATTGGTTTATATATATTAATCTAGAAAGAAAGGATAACTATTTAAGTACTGTGTGTAGTTTTCAAAATATTGTGTACGAATTTCCACACATTGGGATTAATAACCATCTAACTTTTCCATGCAGGATATAATGAGAATTCAAATCACATGTCATAAGAATGTCTGTTTCTTAATGCAGCAATTGGAAGAAAAAAAATCTGGATATCATAAAAGTGGCTATTGGAAAACGCAAGCATATTCCATATAACTTCGTATCCAGAACCCAAATTTTAATTATTGAATAAACCAGTTCTCCTAATGGCTCCAAGGGTCTGAGGGGGTTAATGCTCTGTCTGGTTCACATCGAGTCATACAGGAAAGCCACAGATTTGTCCCCTGGTCTGTGCTGTTTTTTTGGGGGGGGGGGGGGGGGGGGGTTGGGGGCGGCGAGTGTGGAGGCAAGATGCACTACAATGAGCTTCAGCATTTTCAAACTGATTGTGGGGATTGGAGGTGGAAGGAAAGTCCACCATGATCTGCACTCTTAATAATCCCTCGTGAACAGTGTGAACGTTTGGACCTTGATTGAGGAAAGGTTCAAACTGAATCTGATCTCACCACAGCACTCATGGCCTAGGCTCATACCTTAAATCAAGCACCGTACAGGGTTGCTTGCATTATTGGAACCAGTATGAGTCACTGCCTTGAGGAGAAAAAGAGGAGAAAATTCAAAACACAAGTTATTGGATAATGACTGAATTTAAGGGAAAGCAATTCCCTACCTGGAATGGTATTCTTCATTCTTCAAAAGGATGCATCCGCCACATACCGCAGGATCAGCCCAGGTTGTCAACAGGGAAAATCACAAGGGCCCTTTAAGATAGTTTTGACATCATGTGATCTTCCCTTCTTGCGCCATATAAAGGCACCTCCCTGGGCTACTTTGTAGCTCTTAACCAGAGGGAGCAGAATAAAGAAATTGTAAACACAAACAAACATTTAGCTGTACACATGGATCTTAATACCCTTCAAGGAGATGGGAATGGAGGATTTGAATCAGCAGATCCTTGATACGTGGAGGAAACTATACAAAGAATGAAAGATTACCTCACTGGTAGGTATTCATTCTAACATCCACCACGAACCATAGGAGCTTTACCTAGTAGTGCCTTTTAGTGGGCAGGAGCTTAAGGTTCTAATTAAAAAGATGCAGTGAGAACAGGTATTCCAAATTCTTTAACTCCAGGCTAGTCCAGCCAATTTTGGTAAAAGGACTATTTTAAGATGCACTACTGCAGATGCTGTCTATGGTGACTTTTTAAAATATGAATATAATTTGCTCAAAATGTAGTACAAGACATGGCAGAATTACCATTTACTGGAAGGTTTCTTGCCTGAAACTGGTAACAAGATAAAATGAATTTAATAGGTCACCTAATTAATCTTTGCTTGGAGACAGCAGTTCCATGTGATATAAGAAGCCAGCTCTTCAAATTGACTTGGTTCTATCTACATGGAAAGACAAGGCCCATTTAGCATCCACGTATTCAAATCTACACTGAAGCCGATCTATGTGGAGGCAATTAGGAAGAAAGAACTGTCATTTCCTGTAGAAGATTAAATTCTGATGCCATGTGTGGGGAAAGACCATATGGTCAGCATGCCATACAAAATAAGGACAATCAACTGCCAGTGTTGGGACTTCAATGACTTGGTTAGACATGGCCAGTGTCATCAAGTGTGCAGCTTTCCACGTAAGAAATAATAAATTACAGTAAAGTTTTGAAAGATGCCTACATAAGTTTATGAAAACTAAACACAAGGCTTAATGAGATGCTGAGAGCTGGGTTAGATGACCATGTCCCTTTCATATAAGAAAGAGCGTTCTCCAAGAGATCTATGCAGGAATTACTGTAAAATATAGCAATAACATCATCACTCATACTAAGAGAGATCAGCTTCAATATTATATTCTGCAAGCACTGAGGATACTCAGAGAGCCAAAGTTGCAAAGCTTCATAACATTTCTGCATTCGTGTGCCTTTAAATTTTCTTCTGAATGCCTACGTTCTTCTCCTAAGTGGTTACCTTACCAATTACATTCTAAAACAACTGAAATATAGCCGCCATGAGAGTTCCTCAACCAACCAAACTTCAGCTCCAACCTGACCTCTCTAAAAATAACAGTCCCAATGCCATAACTTTGGGCTTTTTTGTGGACACAGGTCTTACAGCCAGCAGCCCTTGCTTCAGGCCAGACAGCCTGCTTACATCCTTCTAACTTCAGGCTCCTCTGTGGCACCAAAGCACATTAAAGCAAGATATTTCAAAAGCTGGGTTTTCCAAATTATCTGAATGGACCATTTCCACAAATGTCAGTAAGGAGTAAGCCCCTTTGCTTTTTCCCTGACTCACTTTACTGAGGCAATAATCTTTCACTGGGCTGTAAAGTAAAAGTGGTGTCCTGCCTGCGACACTCATAGCAACGTAGATAGCTTAATTGCTGGATTGTTGGGGTGGCCTATCAGGAGGCAGGGCTTTTTGAAACATCCTGCCTGAAGGATGTTGATAGAACTAATTACTGAGTTCTTGATATAGAAATTCCAAGAGTCACAGACCTTGCCAAGGCCTTTGGACATGATGACCTGCACCCTATTAAGCAGTCATTCGTCTTGAAGTTTGCTGATGGCATTTACAACACACCAGCAGAATCCCACCCATGTCAAATATTGCTATAAGCATGGTCTGGAGCTTCAGAGATGTAGAAGTACAAAACTGAGCATTCCAGTAAATTATGCATTATAGGAAGTATACCACACTCCTAAATACAGGCTGTCCAATACAACCTACTACTGCGTTGAAATAATCTGCATGAATCACCTCATCCACCACCTTAAACATTCACTCCCTCCACAACCAGCGCATTGTGGCTGCAGTATGTACCATCTACAAGATGCACTGCAGAAACTCGCCATGGCTTCATCTCTCAAACCCGCGATCTCTACGACCTAGAATGACAAGGGCAGCAGGCGCATGGGACCACCACCAGTCACACAGGATGCTGACTTAGAAATATATTGCTGTTTCTTTATTGTCGCTGGGTAAAAATCCTGGAACTCCCTACCTAACAGCACTGTGGGAGTACCTTCACCACAAGGACTGTAGCAGTTCAAGATGGCAGCTCACCACCACCTTCTCTCAAGGGCAATAAATGCTGGCCTTGCCAGCGACGCCCACATCCCATGAATGGTTTAAAAAACTCTACTAAAGAGATAACCAGGAGGGTTGATGAGGGCAGTGCGTATGATGTAGTGTATATGGATTTTAGCAAAGCGTTTGATAAGGTCCCACATAATAGATTGGTCACAAAAGTAAAAGCGCATGGGATCCAGGGCAAAGTGGCAAGTTGGATCCAAAATTGGCTCGGAGGCAGGAAGCAAAGGGTAATGGTTGATGTGTGTTTATGTGACTGGAAGGCTGTATCCAGTGGGGTTCCGCAGGGCTCAGTGCTGGGTCCCTTGCTTTTTTGTGGTATATATCAATGACTTGGACTTGAATGTTTGCGGTATGATTAAGAAGTTTCCAGATGACACTAAAATAGGCTGTGTGGTTGACAATGAAGAAGAAAGCTGTGGATTGCAGGAAGATATCAAGGCACTGATCAGGTGGGCGGAACAGTGGCAAATGGAATTCAATCTGGCTAAGTGTGAAGTAATGCCTTTGGGGAGGTCTAACAAGGCAAGGGAATACACATTAAATGGTACAACACTGAAAAGTATAGAGGAACAAAAAGGGACCCTAAATGTAGCAGGCCAGGTAGATAAGGTGGTTAAGGCGGCATATGGAATACTTGCCTTTATTAGTCAAGGTATGGAATACAAGAGCAGGGAGATTATGCCTAACTGTATAAAACACTGGTTAGGCCGCAGCTGGAGTACTGTGTGCAGTTCTGGTCACCACATTACAGGAAAGATGTGATTGCACTGGAAAGGGTGCAGAGGAGATTTACAAGAATGTTGCCTGGACTGGAGAATTTTGGCTATGAGGAAAGATTGGAAATGCTGGGTCTGTTTTCTTTGGAATGGAGGAGGCTGAGGGGAGATCTGATTGAGGTGTGTATAAAATTATGGGGGGCCTGGATAGAGTGGATAGGAAGGACCCGTTTCTCTTGGCAGAGGGGTCAACAACCAGGTGACATAGATTTAAACGAATTTGGGGGAGGTTTAGAGGAGATACGAGGGAAAATGTCTTCACCCAGAGGGGAGTGGGGGTCTGGAACTCACTGCCTGAAAGGGTGGTAGAGGCAGAAACTCACACCACATTTAAAAAATACTTGGATGTGCACTTAAAGTGCCGTAACATACAGGACTACAGACCAAGAGCTGGAAAGTGGGATTAGGATGGATAGCTCTTGGTCAGTCGCGTGGACACGATGGGCCGAAATGGCTTCCTTCCGTGCTGTAAATTTCTATGATTCTAAATGGCGAGAAGATTCCCTTGAAGGCACTTGGATAGTACTGACTACAGACATGTTTTCTGATAACCTTTGGTTAAAGAATCATACTAGTGAGTGTGGTGGCAAAATACTATGGAGAGTAATATTGATAATACCTTTAGTTCCACAAGCAGTAACCTGGAATTTCTGTCCTTAGAGGGATGCTTTGTTGAGCTTCGGTTGCACCCGACAGACTATAGCAGGGTTGCTTGCTGGTGTAATGTACACCATCTGAAGCAGCTTGAAAAATCCCTGTATATGCAGTCTATTCTGGACCTCATCTGCTCCACTCCCCCTCTAGCAGTCTACAAGAAGAATCGGAAAGAAATGTTTCTGCAAAATTTGAAGCAACATCTGGGAACGTTCTAAAGCCCGAATATTCTGACTTCAGGGCATAATCATACTGATAAGTTATAACAAGCAGATGAATTAATTGCCATTTTCACAAGGAGAGAGACTTGTGGAAAGAATGCCAGCATCAAATCTAAACTAAATGATGACTGAGGCTGGCATAATTCCTAGAGATACTTGTAAAATAAATCCTGATGGTAACTTGGTGTTAGCTAACAAGTGAGAAAAGCAGGTGGCACTATCTGATGGCAAATGTGAAAGACAGACATGATCACACAATGCTGAAATAACATGTGCAGGAAAGACACAGCTCTCGAGTATAAGCTTTTTAGTTACAGCATCGAGTCATTGCAATGACTGAGTCAATACTCGGGGTTGGCTCTTCTGGTAAACCCTCCCCTGGGAAATCTTCTTTGCACCTTTACAATTTGTCATGTAATACTGGCAGAGAGCTCCAAGTACAACTGACTAACATCCATGTTGTAGCAGGTTAAATGCCAACAAAAGCAAAATTCATGGACTTCAACAGTAACTGTGAAATTCACACAATGCTCAAGTCTCAACAATGATTATTGCTTGAAGAAATTACATCTTTTGTAAACTAAGTAGATGAAAGTGCAATGCTGACATGCTTTTTCAGGAATAGCTCTGTCGGACAGCAATTAACAGAACTGAATACCAGCTTAGGGAGGCTCATTTACATAGCATCGCATAGGCATTGTACAAACATCAAACACATCTTAGAGACTGGGTCCTTATGATTTTTCTCAATGACAACTTGGCTGATCCTACAGAATGTGAAGGATGCTGGAATGAAGGATATGGAAATGAAAACGATATGAATCTAATAAACTTGAAAATGCAATGCTCATATCAACTGAATCAAAATTTTAACTAATTAAAACCTTAACATTTGTTTTAAGTAAATATACACACTACACGATGGAGATTCAGCTTGAAAACCTTTCTAAACAAGCAAAATACAGTAGACCCTTCATTTTTTTGAGAAAACACAACATAAAAGAAGCCAGTTTTAGATAACGCAAAGCAAGTTACAAGTTAATAAAAAAATTCGACTGATACCACAAACCATAATAAGAAACTTCAAGTGGGTTAAGGTCAATTGAACCCTGAAATGAGACCATGACCTTTCTAAGTCATTTACGAAACGCATGAAACTTTTCCTGGTTCATTGTTTTCATATAGATTTTGTAATGTTTGAAGGTGAGAGCAGTGTTATGTGACACAGGATAATGGATATTACCAACTTCTTGATACAGGAACAGGAGGTATAATGATTTAAGTGACAATATCTGCATTTCCTATGTCAATACAGCATTAAATCACAAGCATACCATTGGTTTTGATTTATCAGAATATTGTAGTATGAGCTATTCATCAATCTGTGAAGTTCAAATGAATATCATTTTCCAGAGTTTATGGGCCCAAGTTTTCACACGATAAAAAACGGGCGCCCAGTTTTTCGCGCCTAAAACGGCGCCGGAAAAAAAACCTCGCGATTCTGGAGAGCCCTGCAGCTCCTTGTCTGTTTGGCGCGGCGCCCAGGGGGGCGGAGCCTACATTCGCGCCGATTTTGTAAGTGGGAGGGGGCGGGTACTATTTAAATTAGTTTTTTTCCTGCCGGCAACGCTGCGCGTGCGTGTTGGAGCATTCGCGCACGCGCAGTGTGAAGGAAACATTGGTACTCGGCCATTTTTGTAGTTCTTTGTAGCTGTTTAATTTTTGAAAATTTTTTAATAAAACCACATTGCCATCAGCACATCAGCACTGAGGCTTCCTGCTTACTGCCCCTCCCTCCCTCCCATTCGCGGGAACGACGCCGAGCTGACTGTAAGGCTTCCACCTCAAGTGGAAGGCTGCTTGCTGCCTGGTTACTGCCTGCCTGCCCCTCCCTCCCGTTCGCGGGAACTACGCCACATCGCTGAGCTGCCTGAAGCACTTTCACACAGGTAGGAAGATGGTTTATTTAATCTTTTCTTTGCTTATAAATGTTTATTCAGGTTGGATTTATTTGTATAATATTTGTAGAAGTATAAATAAGGATTTATTGTAGAATTTAATGACTTCCCTTCCCCCCCCACCTCATTCTGGACGCCTAATTTGTAACCTGCGCCTGATTTTTTAAATGTGTAGAACAGGTTTTTTCAGTTCTACAAAAATCTTCACTTGCTCCATTCTAAGTTAGTTTGGAGTACATTTTCACTTTGGAAACTTTGAAATCAGGCGTCAGTGGCCGGACACGCCCCCTTTTGAAGAAAAAATTCTGTTCCAAAGTAGAACTGTTCTACCTGATTAAAACTGCAGAAAAGAAAATGTGGAGAATTGCGATTTCTAAGATAGTCCGTTCTTCACCAGTTGCTCCTAAAAATCAGGCGCAAATCACGTGGAAACTTGGGCCCTATATTTCCAGTTATCTATGTCGAACATGACGAATATTTCATGCAAAAAAATTCATATTAAACTAAATCTATACAACTCATGAATCATATTACACCATACATCTCTTCTTTGGAAGTCAATGGTAAATCTGTGACTTGGGGAACATAACAATTATAATCTGAAGTTTTCCAGATTTCTCTCACATATAGCAAGTTTAGTTTAAAGCCTTTATGTAGTATTAATGTTTATAATGGAGATAACTGTAGTGCTGCAAATCAAGTTTCAACACTACTTCCTTGGGCATGAATTTAAAAAGAAGCCAAATGCTTTCAGTTGGGGAGCAATAGCTCCCATGAGTTCGTGGTGAGTCGGAGAGGTCTATAAAAAGGCCCAACGCATCGCTGAGGCTCGGGAGTTCGTGGTGAGTCGGAGAGGCTTGGGAAATGCGTCGGAGAGGTATATAAAAAGGCCCAACGCATCGCTGAGGCTCGGGAGTTCGAGATGAGTCGGAGAGGCTCGGGAGGTGCATCGGAGAGGCCTATAAAAAGGCCCAACGCCTCGCTGAGGCTCGGGAGTTCGTGGTGAGTTGGAGAGGCGTGCTTGTGCAGCTACAGGGAGAAGGCAAAAAATAAGTAGAAAGAAATCGAAAGGTGACGTCACAGCCAAGGGGGTAAGTGATTGGTAAGTAGTTTTTATTTTTCTTTCTTTATCAGTAAGTAACCTTTTAACATTGTTGCTGCCCAATTAAGTTAGTCCAAGGGTTAAGTCATGGCAGGAGAGCTCGGACAGGTGTTATGCTCCTCCTGCACTATGTGGGAACTCAGGGACGCTTCCGGTGTCCCTGTCGACTACGTGTGCGCGAAGTGCATCCGCCTACAGATCCTGACAGACCGCATTGCGGCACTGGGGCGGATGAACTCTGGAGCACCCACGATGCTGAGAATGACGTGAACAACACGTTTAGCGAGTTGGTCACACTGCAGGTAAAGGATACACAGCCAGATAAGGAACGGGTGACCAACAGGAAGAGCAGTGCAAGGAAGGTAGTGCAGGGATCCCCTGCGGTCATCCCCCTACAAAACAGATACACTGCTTTGGGTACTGTTGAGGGGGATGACTCATCATGGGAAGGCAGCAGCAGCCAAGTTCATGGCATCGTGGCTGGCTCTGCTGCACAGGAGGGCAGGAAAAAGAGTGGGAGAGCGATAGTGATAGGGGATTCAATTGTAAGGGGAATAGATAGGCGTTTCTGCGGCCGCAACCGAGACTCCAGGATGGTATGTTGCCTCCCTGGTGCAAGGGTCAAGGATGTCTCGGAGTTGGTGCAGGACATTCTAAAAAGGGAGGGAGAACAGCCAGTTGTCATGGTGCATATAGGTACCAAGGATATAGGTAAAAAAACAGGATAAGGTCCTACGAGACTAATATAGGGAGCTAGGAGCTAAATTAAAAAGCACGACCTCAAAAGTAGTAATCTCAGGATTGCTACCAGTGCCACGTGCTAGTCAGAGTAGGAATCGCAGGATAGCTCAGATGAATACGTGGCTTGAGGAGTGGACCAGAAGGGAGGGATTCAAATTCCTGGGACATTGGAACCGGTTCTGGGGGAGGTGGGACCAGTACAAACCGGACAGTCTGCACCTGGGCAGGACCGGAACCAATGTCCTAGGGGGAGTGTTTGCTAGTGCTGTTGGGTAGGTGTTAAATTAATATGGCAGGGGAATGGGAACCTATGCAGGGAGGCAGAGGGAAATAAAAGGGAGACAGAGGCAAAAGATAGAAAGGATAATAGTAAAAGTGGAGGGCAGAGAAACCCAAGGCAAAAAACAAAAAGGGCCTCATTACAGCAAAATTCTAAAGGGGCAAAGTGTGTTAAAAAGACAAGCCTGAAGGTTCTGTGCCTCAATGCGAGGAGTATTCGGAATAAGGTGGACGAATTAACTGCGCAGATAGCAGTTAATGGATATGATGTAATTGGCATCAGAGAGACATGTCTCCAGGGTGACCAAGGCTGGGAACTCAACATCCAGGGGAATTCAACATTGAGGAAGGATAAACAGAAAGGAAAAGGAGGCGGGGTGGCATTGCTGGTTAAAGAGGAAATTAATGCAATAGTAAGGAAGGACATTGGCTTGGATGATGTGGAATCGGTATGGGTGGAGCTACGGAATACCAAAGGCAGAAACCGCTGGTGGGAGTTGTGTACAGGCCACCAAACTGGAGACAGCATCAAACAAGAAATAAGGGATGTGTGTAATAAAGGTACAGCAGTTATCATGGGCGACTTTAATTTACATACAGATTGGGCTAACCAAACTGGTAGCAATGCGGTGGAGAAGGATTTCCGAGATTGTATTAGGGATGGTTTTCTTGACCAATATGTTGAGCAACGAACTAGCGAGCTGGCCATCCTAGACTGGGTGATGTGTAATGAGAAGGGACTAATTAGCAATCTTGTTGTGCGAGGCCCCTTGGGGGAAGAGTGACCATAATATGGTAGAATTCCTTATTAAGATGGAGAGTGACAGAGTTAATTCAGAAACTAGGGTCCTGAACTTAAGGAAAGCTAACTGCGACGGCATGAGGCGTAAATTGGCTAGAATAGACTGGCAAATGATACTTAAAGGGTTGACGGTGGATAGGCAATGGCAAACATTTAAAGATCACACGGATGAACTTGAACAGTTGTACATCCCTGTCTGGAGTAAAAATAAAACAGGGAAGGTGGCTCAACTGTGGCTAACAAGGGAAATTAAGGATAGTGTTAGATCCAAGGAAGAGGCATATAAGTTGGCCAGAAAAAGCAGCAAACCTGAGGAATGGGAGAAATTTAGAATTCAGCAGAGGAGGACAAAGGGTTTAATTAGGAGGGGGAAAATAGAGTACGAGAGGAAGCTTGCCGGGAACATAAAAACTGACTGCAAAAGCTTCTATAGATATGTGAAGAGAAAAAGATTAGTGAAGACAAATGTAGTTCCCTTGCAGTCAGACTCAG
Source organism: Pristiophorus japonicus (assembly GCF_044704955.1). Classification (NCBI taxonomy): domain Eukaryota; kingdom Metazoa; phylum Chordata; class Chondrichthyes; family Pristiophoridae; genus Pristiophorus; species Pristiophorus japonicus. Next base: position 79,864,238 of record NC_091979.1, on the reverse strand, counting down.
GTGAATTTATAATGGGGCACAAAGAAATGGCAGACCTATTGAACAAATACTTTGGTTCTGTCTTCACGAAGGAAGACACAGATAACCTTCCGGAAATACTAGGGGACCGAGGGTCTAGTGAGAAGGAGAAACTGAAGGATATCCTTATTAGGCGGGAAATTGTGTGGGGGAAATTGATGGGATTGAAGGCCGATAAATCCCCAGGGCCTGATTGTCTGCATCCCAGAGTACTTAAGGAAGTGGCCCTCGAAATAGTGGATGCATTGGTGATCATTTTCCAACAGTCTATCGACTCTGGATCAGTTCCTATGGACTGGAGGGTAGCTAATGTAACACCACTTTTTAAAAAAGGAGGGAGAGAAAATGGGTAATTATAGACTGGTGAGCCTGACATCAGTAGTGGAATCAATTATTAAGGATGAAATAGCAGCACATTTGGAAATCAGTGACAGGATCAGTCCAAGTCAGCATGGATTTATGAAAGGGAAATCATGCTTGACAAATCTTCTGGAATTTTTTGAGGATGTAACTAGTAGAGTGGACATGGGAGAACCAGTGGATGTGGTGTATTTGGACTTTCAAAAGGCCTTTGACAAGGTCCCACATAAGAGATTGGTGTGCAAAATGAAAGCACATGGTATTGGGGGTAATGTACTGACGTGGATAGAGAACTGGTTTTCAGACAGGAAGCATAGAGACGGGATAAACGGGTCCTTTTCGGAATGGGAGCCAGTGACTAATGGAGTGCCGCAGGGCTCAGTGCTGGGACCCCAGCTCTTTACAATATGCATTAATGATTTGAATGAAGGAATAGAGTGTAATATCTCCAAGTTTGCAGATGACACTAAACTGGGTGGCGGTTAGCTGTGAGGAGGATGCTAAGAGGCTGCAGGGTGATTTGGACACGTTAGGTGAGTGGACAAATGCATGGCAGATGCAGTATAATGTGGATAAATGTGAGGTTATCCATTTTGGTGGCAAAAACACGAAGGCAGAATATTATCTGAATGGCAGCAGATTAGGAAAAGGGGAGGTGCAACGAGACCTGGGTGTCATGGTTCATCAGTCATTGAAAGTTGGCATGCAGGTACAGCAGGCGGTGAAGGCGGTAAATGGCATGTTGGCCTTTATAGCTAGGGGATTTGAGTATAGGAGCAGGGAGGTCTTACTGCAATTGTACAGGGCCTTGGTGAGGTCTCACCTGGAATATTATGTTCAGTTTTGGCCTCGTAATCTGAGGAAGAATGTTCTTGCTATTGAGGGAGTGCAGCGAAGGTTCACCAGACTGATTCCAGGGATGGCTGGACTGATATATGAGGATAGACTGGATCAACTGGGCCTTTATACACTGGAGTTTAGAAGGATGAGAGGAGATCTGATTCTGACGAGACGGGACAGGTTAGATGTGGGAAGAATGTTCCCGATATTGGGGAAGTCCAGAACCAGGCGACATAGTCTTAGGATAAGGGGCAAGCCATTTAGGACTGAGATGAGGAGAAACTTCTTCACTCAGAGTTGTTAACCTGTGGAATTCCCTGGCGCAGAGTTGTTGATGCCAGTTCATTGGATATATTCAAGATGGAGTTAGATATGGCCCTATTTTCTATGAACTCTCAGGATTACTTTTCACCAATGCCAATACCATTCCATAGAGAGGGCAGGTAAACTAATCTGCCAGAGACCATTTACTAGGTCACAAAGGAAGTTACAGACTTGGAGAAAGAATCTGCCACTGCCCAGAAAAGCAACTGGTCACCATTTGGTAACTCTTTCCATCCACAATTTGTTAATCATTTGTCTCTGTACTTTAAGGTACTTCTGACCGAGAAGGAAGGCATTGGAAAGATAATGACCACTTACATTTTTTTCTTTATATTTCTCCGATGGAATCCTAGAAGCCAACCTACATTATACCACTCCTTGAAGCAACACGTTAAATGTGCTGTTTACTGTGCCTTTAGGTCTCATTATGGTGAGCTAACTTTAGCTTCTAATCAAATAATACATTACACAGACTTCTTACAACTATTTTACTGGCAACAGACCACCCATGAATCCAACTTAACTCCTAAATGTTTTGTTTTTTTAAATTCACAACCCAGTTACTGTAAATTTGCTGTTTCATAATTAGACCCAAATAGTCTGGTTTTATTTCAACCCAGTGTATATTAACTTTTAATAAGATATCAGACATTTTCAACATTTCACCCACTTCTTGCATTCTTTGAGACAGAAGCAATTGCATCCTTACCTTCTCCAATCATTACAACTCCAATAGACATGCCCATGAACTTGCTTTTCGTCCATACATGAGTGTTTGCACACATGTTTTTCTCTTCACACTCTACATAAAATCCTGACACAGGTGGGTGATGGGATACCTGCTCTGCCACAAATCTTAAATGATAGTCTGACTGGTTTCTTTCCTCTGTCCCATCAGAACACTCTGTCTTCTGTAGACAACTCTGAGATGAGGTATTGCATGATTTACTGTTTGTGTTTTTTGGTACATTCCATGAACAGTGAAATGTTTCACCAATAATTGGATTGTATGGTTTCTTAGCAATGGCCCCTTTGCGGCCTTCATGGAATGAAGTGAGGTAATACTCAACAAAGCGGATCATCCTCTCTTCAGGGGTAGAACCATCTGTGATAGCAATGAAGAGGTCTGGATGGGACATAAAATCTGCATACATCTCCAGTAAAGAACGTTTTTCCAGTATGAAGGTTGGAAGAACCACCTATGGTAGATACAAAAAAGCAAACCTTTAATGTCCCGATAACCTGTTGAAATTTTACAAAATGGTTTTCAACAAATAAGGAATCTTTACAAGATAATTATGGATTAGGAAAGTCATTTGGGCCCATCTTACCTCTTCACATTCTGGAGCGTCTTTATTAATTACACAAAGTCACATTACATGGCCCCTCATAAAATCTCTCAGCCCAGAAGGAGACAATTCAGCTCATCATACATGTACCGTCACTTTGAAAGACCTATCCAATTAGTCCCACAACCCTGCTCTTTTTTCTTTTTCAAGCATATATCCAATTCCCTTTTGAAAGTTACTATTGAATCTGCTTCCATCACCCTTTTATTAGACAGTGTATTCCAAATCATAACTTACTGCGAAAGAAAATCATCTCCCATCTAGTTCTTTTGCAAATTATCTTAAATCATAAATCTGTGTCCTCTGGTTATCGACTCTCCTGCCAGTAGAAACAATCTTATTTTCTCTATCAAGGGCCCTTAAATGTTAAGAATGAAACCGAGCACAACAGACTTTACCATCACTTACTATAACACTCGAAATCTCATACAAGAATTCATTTTTTTTTATTTTAAAAGTATTTTTGTAATAAAATATTACAAAGAACTGCAATCAAACAAAAATGTTTAGTTAATATTTTAAAACATTTAACTATTTTGGACTTTGGAATGCATGTCCATATGTACAAGCACTTTTGAAAATAATTGTGGTTTCCCTTTGTAGGGAATTTTGTTGATATTACTTTAGTTTACAGCTTGTACTACTGTAAAAGACAACGTGTAAAATATTCAATGTATTAAAATATCCATGTTATATTTTTCAGTCTGAAGAGCTTTTGCATTGTTCAAATGTGCAACATTAAATCCAGTATTAAGGGCCCAAGTTTCCACATGATTTGCGCCTGATTTTTTAGGAGCAACTGGTGGAGAACGGACTATCTTAGAAATCGCAATTCTCCACATTTTTTTTTCTGCAGTTCTAGTCAGGTAGAACAGTTCTACTTTGGAACAGAATTTTTTCTTCAAAAGGGGGCGTATCCGGCCACTGACGCCTGATTTGAAAGTTTCCACAGTGAAAACGTACTCCAAACTAAAGTAGAATGGAGCAAGTGAAGATTTTTGTAGAACTGAAAAAACCTGTTCTACACATTAAAAAATCAGGCGCAGGTTACAAATTAGGCGTCCAGAACGAGGTGGGGGGGGGGAAGGGAAGTCATTAAATTCTATAATAAATCCTTATTTATACTTCTACAAATATTATACAAATAAATCCAACCTGAATAAACATTTATAAGCAAAGAAAAGATTAAATAAACCATCTTCCTACCTGTGTGAAAGTGCTTCAGGCAGGCCTTTCGGGACCGAAGGCTGAACGGGCCGGCCCGAGACTTCAGGCAGGGCCCGTCCCCAGCACCAGATTTACAGGTAGGTGGCGTTGGGTTGGGTCGGGTCGGGTCGGGGAGGTTCGGTTCGGTTCGGTTCGGGTCGGGAGGGAGGGAGAGAGGGAGGGGGGGAGGGAGAGAGAGAGGGAGGGAGGGAGGGAGGGAGAGAGAGAGAGAGAGAGAGAGGGGGGGAGAGAGAGAGAGAGAGAGGGGGGGAGGGAGAGAGAGAGAGGGGGGGAGGGAGAGAGAGAGGGGGGGAGGGAGGGGGGAGAGGTCAGGTCGGATCCAGTCCGGGAGCGGGAGTCGAGTCGGGTCGGGTCGGGTGGCGGGTCGGGTTGGGTCCAGTCGGGAAGCGGGAACAGGAGCGCGGGTCGGTCGGATCTGGTCCGGAGGCAGGGGGGGCGGGGAGCGGGTGTCGGGTCTGGTCCGGAGGTGGGGGGGGGTGGGGGGGGGGGGGCGGGGAGCGGGTGTCGGGTCTGGTCCGGAGGCAGGGGGGGCGGGGGGGGGGGGGGGCGGGGAGCGGGTGTCGGGTCTGGTCCGGAGGCAGGGTGGGCGGGGAGCGGCTGTCGGGTCTAGTCCGGAGGCAGGGGGCGGGGGGGGGCGCGGGGAGCGAGTGTCGGGTCTGGTCGGGAGGCAGGGAGCGAGTGTCGGGTCTGGTCCGGAGGCAGGGGGGAGCGGGTGTAGGGTCTGGTCTGGAGGCGGGGGGGGGGGGGGGGGGGGGGGGGGAAACGGGTGTCGGGTCTGGTCGGGAGGCAGGGAGCGAGTGTCGGGTCTGGTCCGGAGGCAGGGGGGAGCGGGTGTAGGGTCTGGTCTGGAGGCGGGGGGGGGGGGGAAACGGGTGTCGGGTCTGGTCGGGAGGCAGGGGCGGGGAGCGAGTGTCGGGTCTGGTCGAGGGGGGGAGCAGGAGCTGGCCGTGGGAGGAGCCTTATTCACGCAGCCCCAGTGAGCCATTCGGCCAGGGCTAGGGGCTGCGTGCTTCGGGCCCCTCGCACAGTTCGGTGCCTGGAGCTACTGCACTTGCGTGCCCACTGTAGCGCGCATGTGCAGAGGTCCCGGCACTGTTTTCAGCACAGGGACCTGGCTCCGCCCCCCTACAGCTCGTGCTGGCTGCGCCGAGGGCCAAAGGACTTGCAAGTAGGTGGAGAATACCGAGGATTTTTTTAGGCTCACTTTGTGGCACGAAAAACGGGCGCCCAGCTCGGAGGGGCGCCCGTTTTTTTTCTTGTGGAAACTTGGGCCCTATTTGTTTTACTTAAAAGCAACTTCTTTTATATATGCATTCTTCCTCCCTTTTCCATCCCAAGTTAATTCATTGATGGCACCAAAGTTCTCAATAAAGATGCATTTTCCCCTCTCAAAGTAAATTGGCCAACAGAAACTGAAAATCATTTAGCATGCCTGAATTCCTAAGCCAATGACACTGTACCAACTTGCAAGCCTCAACTAACATAACATTAGCTTCTCCACTAGCATGGAGTTTGACATTCAAAGTATTGCTTTCTCCTGTGGTATAGTGGTTAGTGTGTGAACCTTGGCCTTTATTGCAAAGGGGATGGAGTACAAAAGCAGGGAAGTCTTGCTACAGCTATGCAGGGTATTGGTGAGGCCACTGTGTGGAATACTGGAATACTGCGTGCAGTTTTGGTTTCCATATTTACGAAAGGATATACTTGCTTTGGAGGCAGTTCAGAGAAGGTTCACTGGGTTGATTCTGAGGATGAGGGGGTTGACTTATGAGGAAAGGTCGAGTAGGTTGAGCCTCTACTCATTGGAATTCAGAAGAATGAGAGGTGATCTTATCGAAATGTATAAGATTATGAGGGGCTTGACAAGGTGGATGCAGAGAGGATGTTTCCACTGATGGGAGAGACTAGAACTTGAGGGCATGATCTTAGAATAAGGGGCTGTCCATTTAAAACAGAGATGAGGAGAAATGTCTTCTTTCAGAGGGTTGTAAATCTGTGGAATTCGCTGCCTCAGAGAGCTGTGGAAGCTGGGACATTGAATAAATTTATTCAGAGTTTCTTAAACGAAAAGGGGATAAGGGGTTATGGGGAGCAGGCAGGGAAGTGGAGCAGAGTCCATGATCAGATCAGCCATGATCGTATTGAATGGCAGAGCAGGCTCGAGGGGCCGTATGGCCTACTCCTGTTCCTTTTTTTTAATGTTCTTATGTCTTATGAACAAAATAAATAATGGGACTCGGTAAAATAATGGGACTAAAGGCGGACAAGTCCCCTGGCTCTGATGGCTTGCATCCTAGGGTCCTAAAAGAAGTGGCTGCAGAGATAGTGGATGCATTGGTTGCAATCTACCAAAATTCCCTGGATTCTGGGGAGGTCCCAGCGGATTGGAAAATCGCAAGTGTAACGCCCCTATTTAAAAAAGGAGGCAGATAGCAGGAAACTTTAGCCTAACATCTGTCGTTATGAAAATGGAGGAGTCCATTATTAAGAAAGCAGTAGCAGGACATTTGGAAAAGCATATTCAATCAAGCAGAGTCAGCATAGTTTTATGAAAGGGAAATCATGTTCGACAAATTGCTGGAGTTCTTTGAGAATGTAACGAGCAGGGTGGATAAGGGGGAGCCAGTGGATGTGGTGTATTTGGATTTCCAGAAAGACATTCGATAAGGTTCCACATAAAAGGTTACTGCACAAGATAAAAGTTCACAGGGTTGGGGGTAATATATTAGCATGGATAGAGGATTGGCTAACAGGAAACAGAGAGTCTGGATAAACAGGTCATTTTCCGGTTGGCAAACAGTAACTAGTGGGATGTCGCAGGGATCGGTGTTGGGGCATCAACTATTTACAATCCATATTAATGACTTGGATGAAGGGACAGAGTGTAATGTAGCCAAGTTTGCGGATGACATAAAGATGGGTGGGAAAGAAAATTGTGAGGAGGACACAAAAAATCCACAAAGGGATATAGTCAGGCTAAGTGAGTGGGCAAAAATCTGGCAGATGGAGTACAATGTGGAAAAATGTGAGGTTATCCACTTTGGCTGAAAAAATAGAAAAGCAAATTATTATTTAAATGGTGAAAAATTGCAAAGTGCTGCAGTAGAGAGGGACCTGGGGATCCTTGTGGATGAAACACAAAAAGTTAGTATGCAGGTACAGCAAGTAATCAGGAAGGCAAATGGAATGTTGGCCTTTATTGCAAGGGGGAGAGAGTATAAAAGCAGAGAAGTACCGCTACAACTGTACAGGATATTGGTGAGGCCACACCTGGAGTAATGTGTACAGTTTTGGTCTCCGTATTTAAGGAAGGATATACTTGCATTGGAGGCTGTTGGGAGAAGGTTCACCAAATTGATTCCAGAGATGAGGGGGTTGACCTACTAGGATAGGTTGAGTAGGTTGGGCCTACACTCATTAGCGTTAAGAATAATAAGGTGTGACCTTATCGAAACATATAAGATAATGAGGGGCTCAACAAGCTGGATGCAGAGAGGATATTTCCACTCATATGGGAAACTAAAACTAGAGGGCATAGGATAAGAGGCCACCCATTTAAAACTGAGATGAGGCATTTCTTCTCAGTAAATCTGTGGAATTCTCTGCCCCAGAGAGCTGTGGTGGCTGGGTCCTTGAATATATTTAAGGTGGAGATAGCAGATTTTTGAATGATAAGGGAATAAAGGGTTATGGGGAGCGGGCAGGGAAGCGGAGCTGAGTCCATCAGATCAGATCAGTCATGATCTTATTAAATGGCGGAGCATGCTCAATGGGTCAAATGGCCTACTCCTGTTCCTATTTCTTCTGTTCTTAGAATAATGTAACTCACTGTGTTAGAGATAGGTCATATAGACCAGAATATGCAGCCCGAACTTGAATGTCTAACTGTTTGAACTCTGCTTGGAGCTACCTGGTTGAGAAGCTCTCTCAACTTGAATCTGGTAAGAAATTACAAGTTCAACTATGAGTCTGTATAATTTTGTGCACATCTTGTGAGAACAGTTGGATCAGCTATCTGTTAGAAGCTTTGAATTACTTAATTCAACTAATGCAAGCGCTCTACTCAGAACTCCTTCATGGCAAACGAGCCAAAGGTGGACAGAGGAAATGTTACAAGGACACCCTCAAAGCTTCCCTGATAAAGTGCAACATCCCCACCAACACCTGGGAATCCCTGGCCAAAAACTGCCCTAAGTGGAGGAAGCGCATCCGGGAGGGCGCTGAGCGCCTCGAGTCCCATCACCGACTGCATGCGGAAGACAAGCCCAGGCAGCGGAAAGAACGTGCGGCAAACTTGTTCCACCCTCCCTTCCCCTCAACGGCTGTCTGTCCTACCTGTGGCAGAGATTGTGGCTCTTGTATTGGACTGTTCAGCCACCTAAGGACTCATTCTAATAGTGGAAGCAAGTCTTCCTCGATTCCGAGGGACTGCCTATGATGATGATGAATTACTTAATCTTCTCAATAGCGATTGCCATTCTGGATCAGAATGCAACAAAAATGAGGCAGACCGTTTGTCGTGCAAAGAACATTGAGGTCACTGTACATCCAAGTGTTTGAGTGAAACGTAATCTGGACTGGAAAGGAGGAGGAAATAGGCTGGAACCTCCAAGGACAAATGGAAACTTACAATCTTAGTTTATCACCACAATACTTCACCCACTGGGTCTCTTACAACTTGGAAAAGTTGGTGATCCAGCCAGTTGGCATATGTTTGAGCCTTAATGGTACATCTTTAAACACAGAACTAGGATATCTTCGAAGATATCGGTTGCCACCATGTCATCATCAACATCATAGGCAGTCCCTCAGAATCGAGGAAGACTTGCTTCCACTCTTAGAATGAGTCCTTAGGTGGCTGAACAGCCCAATACGAGAGCCACAGACTCTCACAGGTGGGACAGATAGTCGTTGAGGGAAGGGGTGAGTGGGACTGGTTTTCCGCACGCTCTTTCCGCTGCCTACGCTTGATTTCTGCATGCTCTCGGCATTGAGACTCGAGGTGCTCAGCGTCCTCCCGGATGCACTTTCTCCACTTAGGGCGGTCTTTGGCCAAGGACTCCCAGATGTCAGTGGGGATGTCGCATTTTATCAGGGAGGCTTTGAGGGTGTCCTTGTAACGTTTCCGCTGCCCACCTTTGGCTTGTTTGCCATGAAGGAGTTCCGTGTAGAGCACTTGCTTTGGGAGTCTCGTGTCTGGCATGCAAACTATGTGGCCTGCCCAGCGGAGCTGATCGAGTGTGGTCAGTGCTTCAATGCTGGGGATGTTAGTCTGGAAGAGGACACTGATGTTGGTGCATCTGTCCTCCCAGGGGATTTGTAGGATCTTGCGCAGACATAGTTGGTGATATTTCTCCAGCGACTTGAGGTGTTTATTGTACATAGTCCATGTCCCTGAGCCATACAGGAGGGCAGTTATTACTACCATACAGAAGGGCGATTATTACTACAGTCCTGTAGACCAAAACTGGTGACAGTTTTGAGGGCCTGGTCTTCAAACACTCTTTTCCTCAGGCAGCCGAAGGCTGCACTGGCGCACTGGGGGTGGTGTTGGATCTAGTCGTCGATGCCTGCTCTTGTTGATAGGAGGCTCCCAAGATATGGGAAGTGATCCACGTTGTCCAGGGCCGCGCCGTGGATCTTGATGACTGAGGGGCAGTGCTGTGCGGCGAGGACACGCTGGAGGAGGACCTTTGTCTTACGGATGTTTAGCGTAAGGCCCATTGCTTTTGTACGCCTTAGTAAATACGTCGACTACGTCCTGGAGTTCAGCCTCTACGTGCACAGATGCAGGCGTTGTCCGCGTACTGTAGCTTGACGACAGAGGTTGGGATGGTCTTGGGCCTGGCCTGGAGACAGCGGAGGTTGAACAGGTTCCCACTGGTTCTGTAGTTTAGTTCCACTCCGGCGGGGAGCTTGTTGACTGTGAGGTGGAGCATGGCGGCGAGAAAGATTGAGCCTTAATGGTACATCTTAAAACACAGGACTAAGATATCTATGAAGATATCGGTTGCCACCATGTACTTCTAAACAAGTCATCAGCGTATGATCTCACACCAAACCCATGCTCATGGTTATCTAGCTTCATCTCAAATCACTCCATCTACGCTGCCTTTGAAGGCCATCCTCTGACTCCTTCAAGTTTGTTTCTCATACTTTGTTGCTTCTTAAATCATTTGCTCATTATCCTACCCTATTAACTTAATGAAGATTCCTCACTACACTCAACATCTTTTAGATTGTACAACTTCAATGGACACAATTTCCATTTCTCTGGAAATGCAACGGCTTCCATGTCCTTCAATAGACCCATGAAAATTCAGTTTCTTTTGATGCAGCATTTAACGTCATTCATAAGTTTAACTGACAGCTGCACCTTAGTTTTAAAAGTTCTACCCTTTATCCTTTTTCACTTTTGTATCATTCTTTTAGTTGACATTGTTTCTGACGTTAATCGCTGGTGCACAATAGTTTATTCACCTTAATTTCCTAATCTTTTTTTAAAAAGCTTCTAATCGAGAACTTGTAAATAAACTACATGTTTGGAGAAAGCCTTTTAGTTAGTTGAGCTCAGATTATTTGGGCCCAGAATCATTGGTACTGTTTAAGAAGCTTGACCTTAAAAGGAGTTTGGACACTAATGAGAAAGCAAGCAAAGAAAAATTACCATAGGGGTTACTGAATTGAACAGTAGCTAAATTAATCTCACGGCCAAAACTGTTGCTAAGAAGCTTGGCGCCTCTTTAGTGCCATACATTCCTTTCACCCCAACAACTCTTAAGATTGTAATATAATTTCCTGCATCTGGCTCGGTTTACTCCTCTGAACCAGGTACAAGAAAGAGCTTGTCCGATTAGCAATCTCTATTACCTCCAGTCCTAACTGCAATTGATCTTTCTCTTCCACCCTCCTTGCAACTTCCCTTGTAACTTTTAGCAGTACCCCTCTGAATTTTTTTTCCAGTTCTAAGCTTCTAAATATACCATTTAATGTGCTCTCGCCTTTCTACATTCTACATCCACCCTGTGTTGAAATGACAGTTATCACACCATCTTCTATTCTGATCTTAAAACCACAGAACTCCTCTCATCCCTTAGTCTTTCCTTGCTCTGACAATCTTCAGGTTTTTAATATTCAAGCTTTGGCTCATCTAATCATTATGTACCGATTTACCAATTTTTCTCTTCCAATCTTTTCAACCTTGCTGGTGCACAATAGTTTATTCACCTTAATTTCCTAATCTTTTTTTTAAAAAAGCCTCTAATCTAGAACTTGTAACTAAACTACATGTTTGGAGAAAGCCTTTTAGTGTAGTCGAGCTCGGAGTATCTGGGCCCAGAACCACTGTTTAAGAAGCCGAACATAGAAAATAGGTGCAGGAGTAGGCCATTCGGTCCTTTGAGCCTGCACCACCATTCAATGTGATCATGGCTGATCATGCAACAGTACCCCATCCTGCTTTCTCGCCATACCCCTTGATCCCTTTAGCTGTGAGGGCCACATCTAATTCCCTTTTGAATATATCTAATGAACTGGCCTCAACAACATTCTGTGGTAGAGAATTCCACAGGTTCACAATTCTGAGTGAAGAAGTTTCTCCTCATCTCGATCCTAAATGGCTTACCACTTATCCTTTGACTGTGACACCTGGTTCTGGACTTCCCCAACATCGGGAACATTCTTCCTGCATCTAACCTGTCCAATCCCGTCAACATTTTGTGTGTTTCTATGAGATCCCCTTTCATTCTTCTAAATTCCAGTGAATATAAGCCTATTCGATCCAGTCTTTCTTCATATGTCAGTCCTGCCATCTCGGGAATCAGTCTGGTGAACCTTCGCTGCCCTCCCTCAATAGTAAGAATGTCCTTCCTCAGATTAGGAGACCAAAACTGTACACAATATTCAAGGTGTGGCATCACCAAGACCCTGTTCAACTGCAGTAAGACCTCCCTGCTCCTATACTCAAATCCTCTCGCTATGAAGGCCAACATGGCATTTGCCTTCTTCACCGCCTGATGTACTTGCATGCCAACTTTCAATGACTGATATACCATGACACCCAGGTCTTGTTGCACCTCCCCTTTTCCTAATCTGTCACCATTCAGATAATATTCTGCCTACCTGTTTTTGCCACCAAAGTGGATAACCTCACATTTATCTACATTATACTGCATCTGCCATGCATTTGCCCACTCACCGAACCTATCCAAGTCACCCTGCAGCCTCTTAGCATCCTCTGCACAGCTCACACTGCCACCCAGCTTAGTGTCATCTACAAACTTGGAGATATTACATTCAATTGCTTCATCTAAAATCATTAATGTATATTGTAAATAGCTGGGGTCCCAGCACTGAACCTTGTGGCACCCCACTAGTCACTGCCTGCCATTCTGAAAAGGACCAGTTTATTCCCACTCTTTGCTTCCTGTCTGCCAACCAGTTCTCTATCCACGTCAATACATTACCCCCAATACCATGTGCTTTGATTTTGCACACCAATCTCATGTGTCGGACCTTGTCAAAAGCCTTTTGAAAGTCCAAATACACCACATCCACTGGTTCGCCCTTGTCCACTCTACTCGTTACATCCTCAAAAAATTCTAGAAGATTTGTCAAGCATGATTTCCCTTTCATAAATCCATGCTGACTTGGACTGATCCTGTCACTGCTTTCCAAATGTGCTATTACATCTTTAATAATTGATTCCAGCATTTTCACCACCAGTGATGTCAGGTCTATACTTCCGTGTTTTCTCTCTCTCTTTTTAAAAAAAAAGTGGGGTTACATTAGCTACCCTCCAATCCATAGGAACTGTTCCAGAGTCTATAGAATGTTGGAAAATGACCAACAATGCATCCACTATTTCTAGGGCCACTTCCTTAAGTACTCTGGGATGCAGACTATCAGGCCCTGGGGATTTATCGGCCTTCAATGCCATCAATTTCCCTAACACAATTTCCTGACCAATAAGGATTTCCTGCAGTTACTCCTTCTCGCTCGGTCCCCTGGTATTTCTGGAAGGTTATTTTGTCTTCGTTAGTGAAGACAGAACCAAAGTATTTGTTCACCTTAGAGTTTGGAAACTGAAAAGAAAGCAAACAAGAAAAGAAAAACTACCATATGGATTACTGAATTGAACAGTAGCTAAATTCATTCATAGGTAAATAACCAAGGATGGCTCAGTAATTTTGTCCTTTAAATTGGAAGTACAACAATTGTATTGTCAGGCTCAGTAAGCTCCCCAAAGCAGCACCCTAGATTAATGCTCGATAAGCTATTGTTACTCAGTTCCCACATCATCAGGTTCTTTAACTCTTCTTGTGATCAGATCACACAACACACTCAGTTGGAGGGTGGGGGAAGTAGGGTGGAAACAAACTTTTTCTTCCTTCTCACAGGGAACTAAAAGAAGAAAGAGGATACAGCTGCGAACTTTATATCTTTCATTTAAAAAAAAAGTTATAAGAAAGTTTAAAACAGGTTAGCCGAAAGGTATTAAAAGAAATCACTTCTAAAAGTCCACTATACTTAAAACAATCTTTAGGGCAGTAAGATAACGTACTTGAAATATTACAAATGGTCATGCTTACCATACTGCTAGTTTTTATACTATGTACTTACTCGTGTCAAATCCATACCGAGCTTCAGCTGAGACAGCAAGTGCAATATAACACTGCGTTGTTCTTCTACTACTCCAAGATCCTCCTCCTCCTTGTTCTCAAACATATCTTCTGTCTCATCATCTGGATTTATTTCCTCAGGTTCCTAAAGACAAAATTACATTGGTAAACATGATTACCACAGTTATCTCTTTTATGGAGTTGATTCTAAACATATCCTTAGGAGTTTCAGAGTATTCATATACCAGTTTGAAAAAGTTATCAAAGGAACTAGTGTTTGAGCTCCTCTATCTTGAATTAACAGGCCTTGGAGGTTCAATGTAGGACTTCATCTCTCAATCTATAATAAAACTGTAACAACAACTTGCATTTATTGTTCCCAATATGCATAGCAGTCTTCATTGCAAGATCAAGGTCACAAAGCAGTGTTATGGAGTTATCCCAATACGGTTCTTCATCTGAAGCTGGTGGCTGCCTCCTGGTACATCATGTTTGTGGTCATGAATCGTCTAACTTACCAAAGCAACCATCATACGCAACTTTGAACCAGACATCCACAAACATGCATTTCCAGCAAAGAGTTGTTAGAGATTAGAAGTGAAAACCTTGACTGATTTTTTTTCCAGTCCCTGGCTTCACCTGCCCAAGATCGGCTCACTCAACACAGACCAGTGATTGGATCTGGGTCCTTTCCAGTTTGTATGGCTCAGAGCCATAATACCTGCTGCATTTACTTATTGAACCATCTAGGAGCCCAACCATTACTTTTAGCAAGAAATAACAAGGTTACAGTTCCTACAGTAAGTGACACTATAATACAGGAATAAAATATTTGTGATAAAATGGAAAATGCCAATGCACTTGATAGTTGTAAAGATCTTTGAAAAGTGGATACCAAAATGTTTGGAACATCTTTTGTGGTAGCTCAGTGATAGATAGTAACCTACATAGCAATAATAACCAATTGAAATAATTCTGTTACACATCTCATCTGTCATTTTAAGAGGTGAACAACTACTGCGGGAGGTTGGCCATTTATTGGGTATGAGGAGGAAATAATACAAAAGCTGTACATATACAGCAAGTTCATTAGTATTTGAAGGAAAGGAGGAACAAAGCTGCATTTATTTGGTACCTTTCACATTCTCAGGACATCCCAAAGCACGACACAGCCAAACAATTGCTAAAGACACTAACACTTTGTTTCTGATGAGGGATCCTGACCCAATGAGCTGACTTTTTTTTTCACAGATACCGAGAGGCCAACTGTGTGTTTTCTGTTTCTATTTCTGATTTTAAGCATTCACAAAACTTTTCTTTTATTGCTGAATGCCTGAACAGACAGTGGAGAAATGGATAGTGTCAGTACAATCAAGAGTGGGATAGTTTTTTGTTGGTGGAAAAAGAAACTTTGGGACTGGCTAAATGGACTGCAATGGTCTTTCCTGATCTGTTCATTCTTGAGTTCTTGCGTACAATTGATTTGAGATGTTCGTTTTTTTTTTTAAAGTAGTAATTCAAATTTTCCCAAATGCATCTCCTGTCTTTCTGTTTAGCAATAACAAATTGTATAATCTTTCAACATTGAGCATAGATAGGATTAGAAGACAAAGGACAAATTTATCGATGTTAGCCAAGTGTAAAAGTGATTCCTAATTTTTAAATTCACGTGTCTTTCATATAACGCTGAGTTTGTACAGTAAAAAAAACAGGTTATAACTGAGCTAGATCAAAGAAATCCAATGCAATATTTTGTGGAACATAGGCACTGCCCACTTCCATACTTAAATTGGCAAGGGACTGCAATATAAATTTGAAAACAAAATATTGTTACAGCTTTAAATTTTTGGCAAACTGTTTCTCTCCAAGTCTTAGCATCACAATTAAACCAACTAAAACAGCTCAGATTACATACTGGACAAGCAACTTTTGGGTGTATATTTAAAATAATTTCCTTATGTATTTACATGCCTTGTTGAGGTTTTACTCCTCCTCATGAGGGCACAGCAAGATGTTTCAGTGTGTGGGTCACCATGACTCAAATTTATGTACACTTTTGAAATAGGCACAGTGATGTATGAAAGTTAAATCAGTACAGGCAAGCATGCAACTGATTTTATTTTGACAATTTTTGCAGATTGATAAAAAGCATGCGTATACATATAAAAACTATTTAAAAAGAAACCTATCTGGCAGCTCAAAGCAAGCTTAAGCAACTAAAATTGCACAAGTCAAATGCCTGTAGCAATGGGGATAACTAAACTAACAGATACCTGTACAAGGCAAGTAGATAGATGTTGACTTGTGTATACAATATGCAAATTCTGCCAAAAATTTGGTTTGCATCGATTTTGCAGGAAATATGACACTCTCAAATTACTGTGGCTTCCCACCTCACCCACTATACAGGGCAATAAATAAATCTGTAGGTTAGAGGTAATCAGAGAAATAAGGCATGAGCAGGTCATTTGCACTCCATGAACATCATTACTTAGTCACAGGGAAGAAAAACAGGAACTTGAGCTTTTAAGCCAAAGTAGATTGTCATGTGGGGGGGGGGGGGGGGGAGGGAGAAAAGAGAGAGAGGGGTGCAGGAGCAGAAACCTGATCCAATTCCCCAACAAAATTAAAAGTTTACAAAATAAAAACAGCGAGTTTGATACTGGAATATTTTACACTGACCCACTGATTTATTTTATATAACATGTGCATGTTTTAAATTAGCTTTATATCATCAAAACACATTGGAGATGTAAAGTGGCTGAAATAGAGAGATGAGGAAGGTAGGGTGTAGAAAAAAAGAGGGCTTGGAACAAAGCTTCAGCAAAACACACAATCTTTGCGAATTGATTGTGTGTAAATATATCAAGATATTTCTAAATCGCAACAAAACCTGATCCAGATCAGCATAGGAAACAAACCAGGTATAGATTTATCAGGGTTCAACTTAAATCCAAAAACCAGCAAAATAAGTTAAAGTTAAACCAAAATTTCAAATCAAAAATTAAAATCAAGCTCACTACCCAAATTAATCTAAACTAATTAGCTATCACACCCAATCGTCCTAAAACCTCATGATGATTAAACATCATATAGAAGTGCTGTGTCGGAATATGGACATCAAATAAATAGTACAGAGTAATATTGTAGCCGAGTCAGTGATCATGAATGTATTGACGACAAAAATGCTTGCAGCAACCCATCTTGGTGCAAAATTTGTTGACACTTTTGCTCCTTTTTCTGAACTATAATTTAAAAAAATAAAATACATTTTCCCTCCTTATTGTTTTGTATGCTATAAATAAGGCAGTTTACAAGTAAATGTTAAATGGATAATAAAACATTAGAAAACTCTAGCCATCATAACACAGGAAACATGTTAACTGCTTTCACAAAATATATTTTGAAAGGTGAAGGAAGGGATTTGGAAGGTTGAATACAACTGGCCTTGTTAAATTTCCTACAGGTTTCCTGATTTCTGATATGTTACAAAACAGTTTAATTGGAGCAATATACCAGGAAAGTGCACAAAAATAGTTTGCGAGTACTACCCCAGTATCTCCCAATAGGAAGAGCTGAGGGACAAACAATATATAGATAAAATAAAGAATACCAGATTAACGCAATGCTTAGCAAAGAAGTTTCAGAGTACTGGAGCGAGCATCCATCTTTGTGGAAGTGAGTAGGGGTAAAAGGTAATGAGCACAATTATCCAGTAATGCAAAACATGTGTGTCTGGAAAAAGTTAAATATCAAACTGGAGTACGGTTAAATTTAATTTCTTAGCTAATCAGCTGAGAGATATCAGAGTAAATCTCAACAATTGTATGCCTTTCATGGAGTATTCCACTAATCTTGATTGTGCCTATGATAAACTAAACTCAAACTGCAGAACAGATTAATATTCCTGAATCAAATTACAAGAGGTTTAATTTTTAACAAATCATATCACAACTTTCTAACATGTCAATGCGCCAATAAAAATCTGCAATGTGAGAATAATCTGCATTGTTTCACAATACTGCTCCTTACTTTTGGAAGCTGGGTTTTTAAGTCTCTTTGAATCGGTGACAAGGGAAAGAATGCCATCCTGTACTTTTCATGAGTTTAATTTTTTTAAACTGCAATGCTGAACAAATCTGGTTTCCAAATAAAGATCTTGAGTCAATACCCAAGTTCCTGGATTTGCAGTCAGCAGAAACTAAGATTCTTTTTCCAAATTGAGAAACCAAGATAGAAAATAAGATAAGTCAAGTAGTACAGATTAGGTGATGCTAAGCACAAGTTTAACAACCTGAAGATTACAGGAGGAAGGGAAGAGGTGGGGGAGGAAAGGAGTTCCAATGTTTTGATGTACTGGAAAAGAAGAAGTTAGAGTACAAGACTATACAATGAATATTGATTTCAACACAATGAGAACGTAGGGAGGATTAAGACTGGGCACATTTGAAAAGTAGAAGGACAAGGCAGGAAAGTTAGTGGAACACTGAACATAGTATCATCTTGTAGTAACAATAAAGTAGCAATGTTTTTGTATGTTAGCTGGAACAACAGGATACAGCTCAAGGAGCTCAAATAGATAGCCTGGTGATTCCTGAGAATACAGACCTTAGAAAAATTGTAATGAAGTACCAGTGGACAAGTTACATCTTTCTTATTGCCTAATGCATTCTCCTGTAACCCTGGCTCAGCAAGATTCAATTGGTCACTCCACTTCTCCTCAAAATGATGAAAAAGTATGCAAGGGCATTTCTGTAAGGAGAGATGGGATTTCAAAATTTATAATCTTTATTGCGGTTTGAATTCACATACAAAAGCTACCATCCTATTTAGTCTTAGACAGGGTGAAGACGAAAAGAATATAGTATTAGCCCTTCCTTTACAGTATTTAAATAAGATGCGAATAATTTGAAAAAAAACTGGATTGTTTGGAGTTGTGACACTTGTACTCTTCCTGAATTACTTTAATGAATAAAGTTCTTTCGTTTTTGCGAGAAAATAAATTATAATTTTTTAAAATGCAAGCTGACAAAAAGATGCTTTGCCATTCTTAATATTTCTTAAATAGTCACTTGGCTTCTAAACTCATCCTAGTGCAGTTTCAGGTTATAGTGCAGTTCTTCTTCGCCTCCAGGGCAAAACAACAGACATTCATTAAAGAAAACCGCACCCACAACCAACTATTTGTATGCATCCAAAACAAGATCAAAATTTAAACTATCAAACCATTTGCAAGACACATTCCAAATATGTTTGAAAGACTGACAGCAATCTCTTACATTGAGTGATGTTTGTTTATTTCAATATTTTAAAGCCACTGAAGGACATAATGAGAAGAGATTTTGAAAAAGCTGCAAGTTGGCACCCAGAATAATTACTTTCTGAATTACCTTACCCGTGTCATTTGGCAGGGTTCGGAAACAGGCTGATCCCCACTAGGAGCTTTTGACTGATCTTTCTCAGTTGACGACTGATGTGCACTTCCATTCTTAAGACGGTCCGATAGTGGTAATTTGGGTTCCAACCATTCAACAGTTGTCCCTGAAACAAATGGTAGTTTAGCTTCAAATTTTTTCATAATCACACCTGGCAGAAGATTACTGCCATTGAAACTAGTTGCATTTCTTTGTCACAAAACAAAACATACAAAGGAAAAGGCTATGATAGAAGCATGAGGCAACGCCTACTGTCGTCACTAAAGGTATCAGGATTCTGACTGGTGCATTCATTTTAGTCATGCCTATCAAACTGACTGAAACATGAGAGGCAAACAGATCCTGAAAATTATCCTAGATTGGAAAGTACAGCAGTGATACATAAAACCCTTTAAGAACCAGTCCAAAAAAGGAATAAAAATCTATGGTATAAGTTAAAACAATCTAAAATTCAGAACAAAAAGAAATTAAAAATTGGGAGAAAGGAGGAGTCATAGCAAAATCTCCCATTTATTACAGCAGACTGTTAATCAATAATTAATATTCTTCACTCATTGACAGAAGTTGAGCTTTACAATTTGTAACACAGGCAAAACAGGCCAGTTAATGTTTCATAGATCTCAGGTTGCTTCAATCCTTATCAGAGTGGACTTGTTTTCTAATCAATTATTAAAAGTTCATCAGTTTCAAAGGCACATAAAAATTACAAGGTTTCAAAAAGTTTTCTAGTCTAGGTCAACACAACCAATCTGCACAATAATTCAGAACTTCTGAATTGCTTTTTGAAAATTTCGTTAGCAATGTCTTTAGATCCTCTCTAAGTGAATTGTTCCAAAAGAATGGCAGATGACCTACGTCGGCACTTATGACACTTGAGCTGAACTAACAGCTTTTTCCATCCACATAGGGAAGGAAGCACTTCTCTGCCTACATTTAGAAACATAGAAAATAGGTGCAGGGGTAGGCCATTCAGCCCTTCGAGCCTGCACCGCCATTCAATAAGACCATGGCTGATCATTCCCTCAATACCGCTTTCCTGCTTTCTCTCCATACCCCTTGATCCCCTTAGCCATAAGGACCATATCTAAATCCCTTTTAAATATGTCCAATGAACTGGCATCAACAACTCTCTGCGGCAGGGTATTCCACAGGTTAACAACTCTGAGTGAAGAAGTTTCTCCTCATCTCAGTCCTAAATGGCCTACCCCTTATCCTAAGACTATGTCCCCTGGTTCTGGACTTCCCCAACTTGCATACTGAGGCTAAGTCCTGCACACTGCCTGGGCTGGGTTGGGGCAATGTGATGCAGTGTCTCTGGACTAGATATAATGGAGTAGCGGCGGTCCTTCAAATGAGCCTGTGCTGTGTGACCTTCCTCATGTCACCCTGCCCCTTCCGCTGCTGCTAACCACTTGTCTGTTGCTTTCCATTTCCAGCGCTGCAGCAGAATTTGTGCGCCGGAGCCGAAAGTTCCAACCCTTAAAAAAAAAAATCGGCTGTTCTGCGCATGCGCAATTTTTCTTTTCTTCCCGTGCGTCTTGACTGCTATCTGATCGCAAATGCTAATGCAGGGCGCGGCCGCGCATATGCGCAGTACACCCGAGGCTGAATCAGCTATTTTGTTATTCGATTTTGATGATGGAGGAGGACAGCAGACAGCGTGCCAGATGATTTACACAAGAGGCAAACGAAGCTCTTGTGGGGGCTGTGGAGAGGCGATGGCAGGAACTACACAGGTGAGATGGATTTAGACCCCTGCCAGCCATTTTTAACAGAATCTGGAGGGAGATTGCTGAGGAGGTCTCTGCCTCAGACAGTGGCCAGGAGTGGGAAGCAGTGCCGGAAAAAGTTTAATACGTTTGAGAGTCGTTAAACTGAGTACAATTTTTATTGATGCACTTCTTTATTACTTAAATTATAAATCCGACACATTATTTGTTTCATGCTGTTGCTGTCTCTCAGCACTCTGTGGATTGCCTCCTAAAATGCATGACACATGGATAGGCTTAGTGTGGCACCCTATTTGCCATGAATGATCTTTACACATTATTAAGATTGCTTTCTGAGATCTCAAGATGTTTCCGCACTTCGATGTCCTCCTGATGAACTACGTGCAACTTCTAAGGCCATTAAACAGAGGACTGTATTACATTCAGACAGTATGGTGCAAGTGCTTTCGTGGCTGTGTGTGTGTGTCACAAGAGCAAAATGATAACCATTCCCATTTTCATTTTTGCAGGCAAAGTCGTCCCATAACCTCCATGAACAGTTGCAGACAGGCGGTTAGCCGTCTCAGACCCTGCCACTTATGGACCCGGAAGAGTGAGTGGCAGGCCTCATCGACATCTCAGATTGGGCAACTGCCACTGGTGGCGCTGACCCCCACTTGCATACTGAGGGTAAGTCCTGCACACTGCCTGGGCTGGGTTGGGGCAATGTGATGCAGTGTCTCTGGACTAGATATAATGGAGTAGCGGCAGTCCTTCAAATGAGCCTGTGCTGTGTGACCTTCCTCATGTCACCCTGCCCCTTCCCCCTGCTGCTAACCACTTGTCTGTTGCTTTCTACTTCCAGATGACCAGTCACAGGCGTTTCATCCCTCGGATCAACCCCCCACGTCAGCTCATCATGTGGAGGAGGGGCAAGAAGAGTTGACCGAGCAGCCGAACACAGGTGGGGGGGGGGGCAGCAGATGCACTCTACATCTCGTTTGCCACCTCGTCTGAGGATGATTTAACGGGCTTCGAGATCTCTGAGGCTTCTGGGACTAGTGGCGTGCACCAATGCAGTTCTGGGGTCGAATCCTATATGCCATCTCTCCAGAGGGTGAGTCGGCAAAGTCGGTCTGCTGACAGACAGGCAGACGTGGATCTGGACATGTTGGATTGTCCAGGGAGAGCATCCAGCTCACCTGTCAGCTCCTTGATGTCCTGGGTAGGATTCCTGCGACCAGAGAATCTCACTGCGAGGTAGGGTTGCGAATTGTCGGTGCAAGCCGTGAAACCTGCGAGGCCAACACTGCCCACACGAGGCTGGTGGCCTCCACCAGTCACACTGGAGTCCCGAAGAGTGTGGCGAGCAGCCTTTGAGTTCCTGTGTGACACGCAGACACACCCCCACACCACCTGTAACTTGCGACGCCGATGGAGGCTCACCAGTCAGAAGCCAGGCCTTCCACGTCACGAGCTCGTCCAGTGTCTCCCCAGGAGGCATTCCCAATGTCTTTCCCCCCCCCCCAACACAGCAGCGCTTTGACAATGTTGCTACATGCCATTGTGGTGCCACTTTGGGTACGAGGAGCAGGCAAGGGGGATAAGAATAAGGGAAGCCAGTGGTAAAAGACAGTGGGGCAGGGGTATTGGTTATAATGTTGTTGTATAATCACACTTTAATAAAACATAAATGATGATTAAAATTTCAACATTTGCAAATTATGTTAAGTTATAAAAGTTTACAATGTTTCATAAATTCTTTTGTTCACCATTAACCATTCCTGTACAGTGGCTCATTTGCAGAATAAGATTGGGAATAGTCAACATGGTGGGATAGTGGCCAGGCAATGGTCAAACGTGCCGTTCACTCTTCAAGCAAAGCATTTAATTATGAGCTGCTGACGCAAGGCTTTTGCCTTCCCTGTGGTTGGGGTGGGGGTGGTGGTGGCATGGGTTCCTTGCCAGGCTCCTCCTCTTCATCCTCCTCCTCCCCCCCCCACCCTCTCTCCTGAGGTGGTCCTGCAATCCCCATTGGCAAATCCTGTCCCCTCAAGATGGTTAAGTTGTGCAGCATGCAGCACACCACAACGAACTCAAAGACCTGCTGAGCGGAGTATTGCAGGCAGCCTCCAGAATGGTCCAGGCATCAGAAGCGCTACTTGAGCACTCCAAGTGTCTGTTCGACGATGTTGCGTGTGGCTGCATGGCTCTCATTATAGTGATGCTTGGCTTCTGTCTTAGGGTTCCGGGGAGGGGGTCATGAGCCAGATGGCAGTGCCGTAACCTTTGTCCCTGAGCATCCAACTCTGGCCTTGTGGTTAACGCTGGAACAAGCCTGAGACACTGCTCTCACGTATGATGAAAGCATCATGAATGCTCCTTGGATATTGGGCACTGACTGCCATGATGCGCTGAGTATGGTCGCAGATGATCTGTACGTTCATGGAGTGGAATCCCTTTCGGTTTTGGTAAACCTCTGGATTGTGTAAAGGTGCTCGCAGGGCGATTTGCATAGAGTCAAGGGCACCCAGAACCTTGGAGAAGCCAGCAAGTCGTCCAAAACCTACAGCCCTCTCATTTTGGGTCTCCCTGGTCACTGGAAAGTTTATGAAGTTCATCCCATGTGCATACAGTGCAGTAGTCACCTGGCGAATGCAGCAATGTGTAGCACGCTGCAAGATGGAGCATATGTCCCCTGCTGATGCCTGAAAGGAGCCGAAGGCATAGAAGGCAAGTGCCGTAGTCACCTTCGCCTCAACAAGCAGTGCAGTTCTAGTGCCGCTGGTAGGCTGTAGATCTGTCTATACGGACTGGCATATCTCTGTCAGCACTTCTTTTCAGAAGCACAGCCTTCTAATGCATTGTGCCTCGGAGAGCTGCAGGTATGAGCGATGTTCCCTGTAAGGTCGTTGGGGACAAGGCCTCCTCATTCCCATACGTTTGCGACCTTTTCGATTACGTTCAAAATGATCAATAAGCTTTCTTCCAGCTTGATGCCGTATAAATATAGCAGCCAGGAATAATGGCTGACATAGTATAGCCCCCATCTTTTAAAATGTCCTTTAAAACAAACTATAAACACAAAGTTCACAATGAAAAATATGCAGTAACGCAGCGTTCTTCTCCCAATGGTTTTAATCACTCAGAACTCCGACTTTCTCCTCCGTTTCCAAGATGGCGCCATTAGCGCCTGGTGTGCCCGGGATGCGATTGTTTTTTGCTGGCGGGTTCCCAGGCGGACGCTAAATCGGGCGATGTGGCCGAAAGTTTCACCCGGGTCGCTAGCGCAGTGATACACGACGATTTAAGTCATCCAAACGGTGAAAACAACGGGCAGTTTTAGCGCCACGGCAAAACCATTGCCGAATGTTCTGGCTGGGTGCAAAATCTTGTACGCTTCGTTTCGCGCCAAAAGAAAATCGTGTTTGCGCCCCGCCCAGGCGCTAAATGGGATGCAAATTAGCTGAAAATCCAGCCCTACTTTTGCTAGCCAGTCTATTCTATGGTACTTTTTCAAATGCCTTTTGAAAGTTCATACACACAACATCCACCTCATTACCCTCATCAACCCTCTCCATTAATTCATAAAAGAACTCGATCAAGTTGTCAAACATGATTTGCTTTTAAAACATCTGTTGTGTCTTTCATTTATTTGCACATAATTTTCTAAATGTTAATTAATTTTGTCCTGGATTATTGTCTCTAAAAGTTTCCCCATTACCAACATTCGGTTGATTGGCCTGTCGTTGCTGGGTTTATCCCTCGTCCCTATTTTTAAATAAAAACAGTGGTGTAACATTTGTAATCCCCCAGTCCTCTGGTACCAACCCACCAAAGAGGATTGGAAGTCTGTAGCCAGAGCCTCCACAATTTCCATCTCAGTAATCTAGGATGCATTCCATCCAGACCAGGTGTTTTTCTACTTTGAATGCCAACTTTTTAAATACGTCCTCTTTATCTATTTTTATCCTATCCAATATTGCTACTGCCTCCTCCTTTACTGCTACAGTGGCAGCATCCTCTTCTCTAGTGCTGACACATGCGAAGTACTCATTTAGTATGTCAGCCATGCCCTCTGCCTCCACAAAAATATCTCCTTTGACTCCCCTTTTATTATTTATATGTTTATAAAATATTTTGGGGTTTCGATGCTGTTGGTTGAAGGATAAATGTTGGCCAGGACACAGAACTCTTTTTCAAATAGGAACATGAAATCTTTAACTTCAACTGAATACAACATCTTATCTGAAAGTGAGCACTCCCTCAGTGCTGCACTGAAGTGTCAGACTAGATTATATACTCAAATCCAGGCTTAAACCCATAACCTTATGACTCACGAGGCAAGACTGCTACCAACTGATCCAAGCTGACTTGTATAGGGGAATAGCAAGTGTCACCCCTAATGTTCCAAGTGGGTCCAGTTTCAGGAACATAGTCTAAGAGCAGTGTAACGGGGCAGCCACAGTTATACCGCTTGCTTGCATTACTTGAAAGCAGAGATCTGCACATTTACATTCAAATGCAACCCTATCACCAGCCTCTGGCTGCCTGTGAAAATTCTAAACTTTATCCAATTTGAAGATAGATTTTTCTCACCCCTGAATATGCAATGAACATGTTACATAATTTCTACCTCTTTCACATGACGAACCTGCAGAAAAGGAACTTCTCTGGTAGGCTGCCTGCTGAAGCTGAAGAATATGGAAGCAATCATTCAAACAGTTCATTGTTGCCATTGTGGTGGCTTTGAGCATAAGCAGATCTTGGTCCAGTGCTGATATTTGTTCTCCAAAGGGAGGAAGTCCTTCAATGGTTCGCACCAGCTCCTTGTGTTGCCCTTCAGCCTGGTTCATCATCTGCTCAAAGTAAAATGTTGTTGAATAGTACAATGCTTTTTGTTTTTTGGCAAAATGAATAAACATTTCCTCTATAATTATAGCCAAAGCCTTGAAATGAAACAGGTCCAACATGAGGATTTCAGTACAGAAATCAAGAGAAAATATTGTTCAGTACAACATTTGTGTGACATGTATCTCTGTTGCTCATTCTAATCCAATATCCTGGATTCGGTAGATTCACTGGACATGGCTTGCCTTTGCGAGGGAAGTAAATTGAAAACGAATCTGCAGAAACAATATTTCACTGAGTGAGTGGTCAATCTATGGAACATGCGCCCTCGAGACGGTAGAAGCAGTTAGTATTGATTCATTCAAATGAAAATTAGAGATTTCTTTCAGAAACTAACATTTTGTGATATAGCACGAGTAATTTGAGACGACGTGGTAAGTATAGGATGCTTGGGAAAAACAGATGGCTTTGGACCTATTAGCGTCATTGCTGGGTCTGTTGTAGACTAACTGACAGAGATTCATTGCTATGATTAGTCAACAGCCTCATTATCATTGTATCATGCGACTACCAGGATGGTAGAAAACAAACTAGATGGGAACTTGGTCTTTTTTCATCTAAACCTTCTTATGTCCGTAAAATGGAAACTGCAGCTTTATCTTTCCTCTTCTTTCATCTGTTTGCAAGGCTGTTCAAGTTTAAGTTTTTGTCTTACAATAAATGGGACTTTGAAAAAACATTTTCTTTTGAGAATTTGCCTTTAAGTCTGGTTACTGAAGGGAGATTCAGGAGATGAAATTGCCCTCCGCCCCGTTTGGGACAGATAATTCGAATTAAATGTAGATTTTCCGCCTGAATCGATGAGGCGGAGAATAGATCGAAATTGCCCTCTTTTCTTTGAAAAAAATCATCGGAGCAGTGTTTGGGGTGCGGTGTTTGCGTCGGGAACGGGGCAGAAAGTGTCATCAGTGCCGCGGTTTGCTGACATGTAGCAACGTCTCTCCCCTTCACTTAAAGGGGAGGGACGCTGCGAGGCCTTCTTGGCACCCACCGGGCCACTAGGGAGGGCTTCGGCCGGGCCAGCAGCCCGGAACCTAAGTGGGGGTGCCGAACTTCATGTTGATGGCATGGCCAAACCCGTGGCCGCCATTGTCGGGCCGATTGCAGAGCAGGCTGACAATTAAAATAAAAGGATGGCCGCACCATCCAGCCACTGGCAGCTTCCTGCCGGGAAAAGCTGTCGGGGGCACCAAAATTTCCCTTGCGGGGTGGAAAGGGGTCACCACTGGGCGGTAAGGGGCCTGTGCGTGCCCGACAACAGGTCGCAGCGCCTGGTGGAGCGGGAATACAAGACGGGGCCCATTCCCGTCACCAGCGGCCTGGGGGCAATTTCAGATGGGGTCGGACCATCTGCCTGCCTCCAATCGGAAAGGACTTATCGTCCCATTAGAGCCTTAAAGAGCAGGGTAATTTTGGCCCTTCAATCTTTAAGCATGTTTGCAGAGTCAAATACTCAATACTGAAACACAGTTCAACTTGAGCTAATGAACAATTACGCTGAAAACTCTGGTAGGACTTAGAGAATTAGATTAAAAACGTGAAGGGAAAACATTACATAGCGATGTGGGGAAAGGATAGGGCAGTGGGACTTGAGCTTCAGCTGTGACTCAGTGGATAGCACTCTCACGTCCGAGTCAGAAGATTGCTAGTTCAAATCCCACTCTAGAGACTTGAGCACAAAGATCTAGACTGACACTCCAGTGCAGTACTGAGGGGGTGCTGCACTGTCGGAGGTGCCATCTTTTGGATGAGACGTTAAACAGAGGCCCCGTTTGCTCTCAGGTGGACATAAAACAATTCCATGGCACTATTGCGAAGAAGAGTTGGAGAATTATCCCCAGTGTCCTGGCCAATAATTATCCCTCAATTAACAATTTAAAAGTTTTTTTTGATATATGCAACACCTTGTGACCAGTATTCTACCGCCACCAGAGGGCGCATCTGTTGGGAGTCCCAAGGGATCCCAGCATTCCTTGGGAGCACTGCATATAAGCAGGCCTCCCAGGCTGCTCCGGCATGCTGGAGTCAGAATAAAGAGCCGAAGGTCACACTTACTCAAGTCTACAGTACTCAGTCACATTGTTTTATTTGAGACATAACAACTGGCGACAGGTAATAGCTAACGAACCATCACGTGAAAATGCAGAGAATTGTTGGTATCCTGGAGAAATTCTCAGAAGGTGAAGATTGGGAAGCCTTCGTGGAGCGACTCGACCAATACTTTGAAGCCAACGAGCTAGAAGGGAATGAGGACGCCTCCAAACGAAGGGCGATCCTCCTCACCATCTGCGGGGCAACAACCTACGGCCTCATGAAGAATCTTCTTGCTCTGGTGAAACCAACAACCAAATTGTATGAAGAACTGTGTACACTGGTCTGGGAGCACCTAAATCCGAAGGAGAGCGTTCTGATGGCAAGGTATTGATTTTATACATGTCAACGGTCTGAAGGCCAGGAAGTGGCGAGATATGTCACCGAACTAAGGCGCCTTGCAGGACATTGCAAATTCGGTGGATTCCTGGAGCAAATGCTAGGAGACTTTTTTGTGCTTGGCATTGGCCATGAGGTTATCCTTTGCAAACTATTGACTGTTGAAACACCGAACCTGAGCAAAGCCATAAGGATAGCCCAGACATTTATGTCCACCAGCGATAACACCAAACAAATTTCACAGCATAAAGATACATCGGCAAGTACTGTACACAAAGTAATGTCGTTTTCAGGTAGGAATGCATATGGCAGAACGTATACGCCTGCAGCTACACGACCTCAGATGACTGAGTCTGCCATCAAGTTTGAATGCGAGGCAATTAACACCTTGTTGGCACTGCGGAGGTGATCATCGAGCCCATCAATGCCGCTTCAAACACTATGCATGCAAAGGCTGTGGAACAATGGGACATCTCCAGCCATGTGCAAACAAGCTGCAAACCACCAAATTGCAGAGGAAGACCGATCCATGGCGGATCAAAACTGAACTAGAGACTTGAACCGAGGAGGCAGAAGTGTACGGGGTACACACCTCCACCACGAAATGTCTACCAATCATGTTAAAAGTTGAACTGAATGGAATTCCAGTATCCATGGAATTGGACATGGGTGAGAGTCAGTCTATCATGAGCAAAGGCCTTCGAGGTGCTGTGGTGCAACAAGGCACACAGGCCCAAGCTGAGCCCTATTCATACCAAGCTGAGATCTTAGACAAAAGAGCTGATACCTGTAATTAGCAGTGCAGCAATAAAAGTCTCCTATGATGGAGCAATGCACGAATTACCACTTTGGATTGTACCTTGAGATGGCCCCACAGTTTGGCAGAAGCTGGCTGGGAAAAATCCGGTGGAACTAGGACGACATCCGAGCACTTTCGTCCATTGACGACGCCTCATGTGCCCAGATTTGAGCAAGTTCCCGTCATTGTTTGAGCAGGGCATCGGAAATTTCTCTGCGTCGAAGGTGCAGATCCACTTGGTTCCCGGTACAAGACCCATCCACCACAAGGCACATGCCGTGCCATAATTTTCAACACCACTTTTTAAAAAAAAGGAGGGAGAGAGAAAACGGGTAATTATAGACCGGTTTAGCCGGACATCAGTAATGGGGAAAATGTTGGAATCAAATCATTAAGGATGAAATAGCAGAGCTTTTGAAAAGCAGTGACAGGATCGGTCCAAGTCAGCACGGATTTATGAAAGGGAAATTATGCTCGACAAATCTTCTGGAATTTTTTGAGGATGTAACTAGCAGAGTGGACAAGGGAGAACCAGTGGATGTGGTGTATTTGGACTTTCAAAAGACTTTTGACAAGGTCCCACATAAGAGATTGGTTTGCAAAATCAAAGCGCATGGTATTGGGGATAATGTACTAACGTGGATAGAGAACTGGTTGGCAGACAGGAAGCCGAGAGTCGGGATAAACGGGTCCTTTTCAGAATGGCAGGCAGTGACTAGTGGAGTGCCGCAGGGCTCAGTGCTGGGACCCCAGCTCTTTACAATATACATTAATGATTTGGATGAAGGAATTGAGTGCAATATCTCCAAGTTTGCAGATGACACTAAACTGGGTGGTGGTGAGAGCTGTGAGGAGGATGCTAAGAGGCTGCAGGGTGCCTTGGACAGGTTAGGCGAGTGGGCAAATGCAGTATAAATGTGGATAAATGTGAGGTTATCCATTTTGAGGGCAAAAATAGGAAGGCAGATTATCTGAATGGCGGCAGATTAGGAAAAGGGGAGGTGCAACGAGACCTGGGTGTCATGGTTCATCAGTCACAAAGTGGACACGCAGGTACAGCAGGCGGTGAAGGAGGCAAATGGTATGTTGGCCTTCATACCTAGGGGATTTGAGTATAGGAGCAGGGAGGTCTTACTGCAATTGTACAGGGCCTTAAGTGAGGCCTCACCCGGAATATTGTGTTCAGTTTTGGTCTCCTAATCTGAGGATGGACGTTCTTGCTATTGAGGGAGTGCAGCGAAGGTTCACCAGACTGATTCCAGAGATGGCTGGACTGTCATATGAGGAGAGACTGGATCAACTGGGCCTTTAGTCAGTGGAGTTTAGAAGGATGAGAGGGGATCTCATAGAAACATACAAGATTCTGACGGGACTGGACAGGTTAGATGTGGGAAGAATGTTCCCGATGTTGGGGAAGTCCAGAACCAGAGAACGTAGTCTTAGGATAAGGGGTAGACCATTTAGGACTGAGATGAGGAGAAACTTCTTCACTCAAGAGTTGTTAACCTGTGGAATTCCCGACTGCAGAGAGTTGTTGATGCCACTTCATTGGATATATTCAAGAGGGAGTTAGATATGGCCCTTACGGCTAAAGGGATCAAGGGGTATGGAGAGAAAGCAGGAAAGGGGTACTGAAGGAATGATCAGCCATGATCTTATTGAATGGTGGTGCAGGCTCGAAGGGCCGAATGGCCTACTTCTGCACCTATTTTCTATGTTTCTACATGATGCGAGAGAAAGTGGGGATCGAGCTGGACAGGCCGCAACGAGAGGGCATCATCGCATCGGTTGAGTTCAACGAGTGGGCCAGTCCAATTGTTTTGGTTCTCAAGGGCAATGGCACGGTCAGAATTTGTGGGGACTATAAAGTAACGATTAACCGTTTTTTGCTGCAGGGCCAGTACCCGCAACCCAAGGCAGACGACCCATTTGCGACACTGGCAGGAGAGAAGACATTCAGCAAGTTGGACCTGACCTTTGCCTACATGACGCAGCAGTTGGCGGAATGTTCGAAAGGCCTCACCTGCATCAGCACGCACAAAGGTCTGTTCGTCTACAATAGATGCCCATTTGGGATTCGATTGGCAGCGTCTATTTTTCAAAGGAACATGGAGAGTCTGCTAAAGTCGGTTCCACATACCGTGGTTTTCCAGGTCAACATATTGATCACAGGTCATAGAAACAGAGAATAGGTGCAGCAGTAGGCCAAGCGGCCCTTCGAGCCTGCACCACCATTCAATAAGATCATGGCTGATCATTCACCTCAGTGCCCCTTTCCTGCTTTCTCCCCCTACCCCTTGATCCCTTTAGCCGTAAGGGCCATATCGAACTCCCTCTTGAATGTATCCAATGAAATTGGCATCAACAACACTCTGCAGTCGGGAATTCCACAGGTTAACAACTCTGAGTGAAGAAGTTTCTCCTCATCTCAGTCCTAAATGGTTTACACCTTATTCTTAGACTGTGTTCCCTGGTTCTGGACTTCCCCAACATCGGGAACATTCTTCCAGCATCTAACCTGTCCAGTCCCATCAGAATTTTATATGTTTCTATGAGATCCCCTCTCATCCTTCTAAACTCCAGTGAATACAGGCCCAGTCGATCCAGTTTCTCCTCATATGTCAGTCCTGCCATCTTAGGAATCAGTCTGGTGAACCTTCGGTGCACTCCCTCAATAGCAAGAATGTCCTTCCTCAGATTCGGAGACCAAAACTGAACACAATATTCTAGGTGAGGTCTCACCAAGGCCCTTGTGCAACTGCAGTGAGACCTCCCTGCTCCTATACTCAAATCCTCTCGCTATGAAGGCCAACATACCATTTTGCCTTCTTCACTGCCTGCTGTACCTGCATGCCAACTTTCAATGGTTGATGTACCATGACACCCAGGTCTCGTTGCACCTCCCCTTTTCCTAATCTGCCGCTATTCAGATAATATTCTGCCTTCGTGTTTTTGCCACCGAAATGGATAACTTCACATTTATCTGCATTATACTGCATCTGCCATGCATTTGCCCACTCACCTTTCCTGTCCAAGTCACCCTGAAACCTCTTAGCATACTCCTCACAGCTCACACTGCCACCCAGCTTAGTGTCCTCCGCAAACTTGGAGAGATTACGCTCAATTCCTTCATCTAAATCATAAATGTATATTGTAAATAGCTAGGGTCCCAGCACTGAGCCCTGCGGCACCCCACTAGTCACTGTCTGCCATTCTGAAAAGGACCCGTTTATCCCGACTCTTTGCTTCCTCTCTGCCAACCTGTTCTCTAATCACGTCAGTACATTACCCCACAATACCATGTGCTTTAATTTTGCACACCAATCTCTTGTATGGGACCTTGTCAAAAGCCTTTTGAAAGTCTAAATACACCACATCCACTGGTTCTCCCTTGTTCACTCTACTAGTTACATCCTCAAAAAATTCCAGAAGATTTGTCAAGCATGATTTCCCTTTCATAAATCCATACCGTCTTGGACCAATCCTGTCACTGCTTTCCAAATGCACTGCTATTTCATCTTTAATAATTGATTCCAACATTTTCCCCACTACTGATGTCAGGCTAACCAGTCTATAATTACCCGTTTTCTCTCTCCCTCCTTTTTTAAAAAGTGGTGTTACATTTGCTACCCTCCAGTCCATAGGAACTGATCCAGAGTCAATCGACTGTTGGAAAATGATCACCAATGCATCCACTATTTCTAGGGCCACTTCCTTAAGGAGTCTGGGATGCAGACTATCAGGCCCCGGGGATTTATCGGCCTTCAATCCCATCAATTTCCCCAACACAATTTCACGCTCAATAAGGATTTCCTTCAGTTACTCCTTCTCACTGGACCCTGGTCCCCTAGTATTTCTGGAAGATTATTTGTGTCTTCCTTCGTGAAGACAGAACCCAAGTATTTGTTCAACTGGTCGGCCATTTCTTTGCTCCCCATTATAAATTCACCTGAATCTGACTGCAAGGGACCTACGTTTGTTTTCACTAATCTTTTTCTCTTCACATATCTATCGAAGCTTTTGCAGTCAGTTTTTATGTTCCCAGCAAGCTTCCTCTCATACTCTATTTTCCCCTTCCTAATTAGACCCTTTGTCCTCCTTTGCTGAATTCTAAATTTCTCCCAGTCCTCAGGTTTGCTGCTTTTTCTGGCCAACTTATATGCCTCTTTCTTGGATCTAACTCTATCCTTAATTTCCCTGGTTAGCCATGGTTGAGCCACCTTCTCCGTTTTATTTTTACTCCAGACAGGGATGCACAATTGTTGAAGTTCATCCATGTAATCCTTAAATGTTTGCCATTGCCTATCCACCGTCAACCCTTTAAGTATCATTCGGCAGTCTATTCTAGCCAATTCACATCTCATACCATCGAAATTATCTTTCCACAAGTTCAGGACCCTAGTCTCTGAATTAACTGTGTCACTCTCTATCTTAATAAAGAATTCTACCATATTATGGTCACTCTTCCCCAAGGGGCCTCACACAACAAGATTGCTAATTAGTCCTTTCTCATTACACATCACCCAGTCTAGGATGGCCAGCTCTCTAGTTGGTTCCTCGACATATTGGTCTAGAAAGCCATCCCTAATACACTCCTGGAAATCCCCCTCCACCGTATTGCTACCAGTTTGGTTAGCCCAATCAATATGGAGATTAAAGTCGCCCATGACAACTGCTGTAACTTTTATTGCACACATCCCTAATTTCTGTTTGATGCTGTCCCCAATCTCACTAGTACTGTTTGGTGGTCTACACACTACTCCCACTAGCGTTTTCTGTCCTTTAGTATTCCGCAGCTCCACCCATACAGATTCCACATCATCCAAGCTAATGTCCTTCCTTACTATTGCGTTAATTTCCTCCTTAACTAGCAATGCTACCCCACCTCCTTTTCCTTTCTGTCTATCCTTCCTGAATGTTGAATACCCCTGGATGTTGCGTTCTCAGCCTTGGTCACCCTCAAGCCATGTCTCCGTGATGCCAATTATATCATATTCATTAATTGCTGCCTATGCAGTTAATTCGTCCACTTTATTACGAATACTCCTTGCATTGAGGCACAGACCCTTCAGGCTTGTCTTTTTAACACACTTTGCCCCTTTAGAATTTTGCTGCAATGTGGCCCTTTTTGATTTTTGCCTTGGGTTTCTCTGCCCTCCACTTTTACTTTTCTTCTTTCGAGCTTTTGCTTCTGCCCCCATTCGACTTCCCTCTGTCTCCCTGCATAGGTTCCCATCGGGACACCATCAAACACTTGCAGAACCTGGAAGAGGTTTTAAATCGGCTAGGTCGTGGGGGACTCGGGTTGAAACGCACGGTGTGTTTTCTGGTGCCAGAGGTAGAGTTTTTAGGTAGAAGAATGGCGGCAGATGGCATTAGACCCACCGACGGAGGCCATCAAGAAAGCACCGAGACGACAGAACGTGACGGAGCTGCGGTCGTTCCTGGGACTCCTCAATTACTTTGGTAATTTCCTACCCAGGTTAAGCACCCTGCTAGAACCTCTACATGTGTTGCTACGCAAGGGACATGACTGAGTATGGGGAAATCACAAGAGACTGCTTTTGAGAAAGCTAGAAATCTGTTATGTTCCAACAAACTGCTTGCTCTGTATGACCCATGTAAACGTTTAGTACTAGCTTGCGATGAATCTTCGTATGGGGTCGCGCCTGTGACAAGCAGCAAACGAATCGGGAACTTTGCAACTGGTCACTTATGCGTCCAGGAGTTTGTCCAAGGCCAAAAGGGCCTACAGCATGATTGAAAAAGAAGCTCTGGCATGCATTCACGGGGTGAAAAAATGCACCAGTATCTGTTTGGGCTTAAGTTTGAGTTAGAAACTGACCATAAGCCGCTCATATCGCTATTCTCAGAGAGCAAAGGGATTAATACCAATGCCTCTGCTCACAGCCAAAGATGGGCACTCACGCTGTCTGCATGTAACTATGTAACTCACCACAGGCCAAGCACAGAAAACTGCGCTGACGCCCTCAGTCGGCTACCATTGGTGGAAATGGCACAGCCTGCAGACTTGTTCTTGGTGATGGATGCATTTGAAAACGCAAAGTCACCCGTTACGGTCCGCCAGATCAGGACCTGGACCAGGCAGGATCCTTTCCTGTCCCTTGTAAAAAAAAAACTGCGTCCTTCATGGGAGCTGGTCCAGCGTCCCAACAGAGATGCAAGAAGAGATCAAGCCGTTCCAGTGACACAAAGACGAAATATCCATACAGGCGGACTGTCTTTTGTGGGGTAATCGCGTGGTTTTGCCGAAGAAAGGCAGGGAAATGTTCATACGCGACCTACACAGTACCCACCCAGGCATAGTAATGATGAAAGCTATAGCCAGATCCCATGTGTGGTGACCCGGCATCGACTCAGATTTGTAGTCTTGCGTGCGCCAATACAACACTTGCTCTCAACTGAGCAATGCACCCAGGGAGGCACCTCAAAGTTTGTGGTCATGGCCCTCCAAATCGTGGGCTGGGATCTACGTTGATTTCGCTGGCCCGTTTCTAGGCAAAGTGTTTTTGGTTGTTGTGGATGCTTATTCAAAATGGATTGAGTGTGTAATAATGTCTGTAAGCACGTCCACTGCCACCATAGAAAGCCTACGAGCCATGTTTGCCACGCATAGCCTGCCTGATGTCCTTGTCAGTGACAATGGGCCGTGCTTCACCGGCACTGAATTCAAGGAATTCCTGATCCGCAATGGGATCAAGCACGTCACATCTGCCCCGTTCAAGCCTGCATCTAACGGCCAGGCAGAACGGGCAGTCCAAACCATCAAGCAAAGCTCGAAACGTGTGTCGGAAGCTCCCTGCAGACCTGCCTGTCCCGAGTCCTGCTCAGCGACCGCACAAGACCCCACTCGTTCACCGGGGTTCCCCCTGCCAAACTGCTCATGAAAAGGGCACTCAAGACAAGGCTCTTTCTAGTCCACCCTGATCTCCATGATTATGTTGAGGGCAGGTGGCATCAACAAAGCATGTACCACGATCACGCAAATTTGTCACGCAATATTAAAGTCAATGACCCTGTATTTGTACTCAACTATGGACATGGTCCCAAATGGCTTGCTGGCACTGTAGTAGCCAAAGAAGGGAGTAGGGTGTTTGAGGTCAAACTTGCAAATGGACTAACTTGCAGAAAGCTTTTGGATCAAACCAAACTGCGATTCACAGACAGCCACGAGCAACCTGAAGAGGACACCACCAACTTCGACCCTCTGATACACACACAAGCCGCAACCGACATCACGGTTGACCACGAAGCTGAACCCATCATCCCCAGCTGCTGAGCAAGGCCCAACCAACTCACCTGCACCTGTGTTTGTACCGAGACGATCGACTAGGGAGCGGAAAGACTCAGATCATCTCACCCTGTAAATAAGTGTACTACTGACGTTGGGAGGGGGAGGTGATGTTATGTATGCAACACCTTGTAACCAGCATTCTACCACCACCAGAGTACGCATCTGTTGGAGTCCCAAGGAATCCTAGCATCCCTTGGGAGCACTGCATATAAGCAGGCCCCCCATGCTGTGCCGGCACTCTGGAGTCAGAATAAAAAGACTAAGGTCACACTTACTCAAGTCTACAGTACTCAGTCACATTGTTTTATTTGAGATATAACAAGGTTATCTGGTCATTATCACATTGCTGTTTGTGGGAGCTTGCTGTGTGCACATTGACTGTTGTTTTTCCTACATTGTGACTACACTTCCAAGGTTGGCTTAAACAGGTGGTCCTGAGGTTGTGAAAGGCGCAATATAAATACAAATCTTTCTTTTTCTTTCCAATTGGCTAGCTCTACCAAAGAGCCGGCATATTCACGATGGGCCAAATAGCCTCCTTCTGTGCTATATCTCTCGGATTCTATTACTCGAACTGAAATTTCAATTCTTACTAACCTGCAGATTAAAGTCTAATAATCTTTTGTTCCTTTTTCAGTCCTGGACAAAGCTCTATTCAATTTTTAAAAACAAATATTCACCAATCTTTTCATAAAGTATTATGTTCTGATTTACTGAAAATGATTTCAGCTGTTCATTTTATAACTATAAAAGCTATTTATTCTCTGAATTACACAGCAAGGCTCAAGCATCGCCACCCCCACTTTTTCAAAACATCTTTCATAACTAGGACATGGTACACCAAATTCTGACACAGGTAACTGGAACGTTGGACCAGTAAAACTGAAAAGGCCACGAGAACTTGTCCAGTTAGCAAATGCTGAAGCCTTGCAAATACGCAAGATTAAATTTTAAAACTGTCAGCAAATTTCTAGAAAAACAAAATACACAAACATTACAGAGCAAATATATAATACCAACCTCTCGAACATCCACCAAGTAGTCTGGCTGCAGGGCGTGGGATCGCTTAGACAGCCCCAGTCCCTTGTGATGAGTCACACCAAAGAAAGCAGCAGCATTCTGGCTTGTTCTTCTCTGCAAACCTGGAGAACTGCTTCCCTGAGAAGCCATGGAAAAACTTCGAGATTTCAAGGGTGGATTATTCTATAAATTAGGATTAAAATAAAACATGAATATTTATCTATGAAAAAAAGTTTAGGTTTGGTAGAGGGGCTAATTTCATTCTAAACTAAAGATCTACCAGGGCACAAAGAGCTACTAAAAACAAAATTATCTGTATTTGCTTCATAAAGAATCATGGTCCAAGCAGCACAAGATTTAACTTTGAAGCCCTGTAGGCATATTTGTAGCAAAGTTACTAATTTATCATAATACTTGTAAACTATAGTGGAGAATAGTTATAAAAATGATGCAACTTATTTCATTAAAAAGAAAATAAATTTACTGTGTACCATACAATGTTAATTCCTAAAGAAAGTACAGAAAAACAAAATTCTGGATTCAACACAAGCTCATCTCACCTTCCCAATAGCTTCTGTATGGTGTTGCGTACAGATCTGAAGTCTACTAACCCAGTGCTGACGTTCTTTTGCATCAGTGGCTAGAAAATAAATTCAGGTTTACTTAAGCAGAGTAATTAAAATTAATAATTTCCCTAAAATCATTTCCAGTTGCCTGACAAAATAATCCGTTGATCATGACAATTATGGATGAACATTACAATTGAAATTGAGTTCTGCATCTGAAACTAAATTAGGGAAAGCAATTGAGAGGATACAGCTCAGGATTGGAAGAAAGCATCTTATGTTCTCAGGATGCTCCAAAACGGATCACAACCATTACTTTTGAAGCATAGTCCCTGCTGTCATGTAGGCAAACAACCTTCCGAATGTACTATGTATTGGGACTTTCAACAGTCTGTATTTGGAATTTCAAAAGGCTTTTGACAAGGTCCCACACAAGAGATTGGTGTGCAAAATCAAAGCGCATGGTATTGGGGGTAATGTACTGATGTGGATAGAGAACTGGCTGGCAGACAGGAAGCAGATTGTCGGGATAAACAGGTCCTTTTCAGAATGGCAGGCAGTGACTAGTGGAGTGTCGCAGGGCTCGGTGCTGGGACCCCAGCTCTTTACAATATATATTAATGATTTAGATGATGGAATTGAATGTAAATATCTCCAAGTTTGCAGATGACACTAAACTGGGTGGCGGTGAGAGCTGTGAGGAGGATGCTAAGAGGCTGCAGGGTGACTTGGACAGGTTAGATGTGTGGGCAAATACATGCAGATGCAGTATAATGTGGATAACTGTGAGGTTATCCACTTTGGGGGCAAAAACACGAAGGCAGAATATTATCTGAATGGCGGCAGATTAGGAAAAGGGGAGGTGCAGCGAGACCTGGTGTCATGGTTCATCAGTCCTTGAAAGTTGGCATGCAGGTACAGCAGGCGGTGAAGAAGGCAAATGGTATGTTGGCCTTCATAGCTAGGGGATTTGAGTATAGGAGCAGGGCAGTCTTACTGCAGTTGTACAGGGCCTTGGTGAGGCCCCACCTGGAATATTGTGTGCAGTTTTGGTCTCCTAATCTGAGGAAGGACGTTCTTGCTGTTGAGGGAGTGCACCAAAGGTTCACCAGACTGATTCCAGGGATGGCTGGGCTGTCATAAGAGGAGAGACTGGACCAACTGGGTCTTTATTCACTGGAGTTTAGAAGGATGAGAGGGGATCTCATAGAAATGTATAAGATTCTGACGGGACTGGACAGGTTAGATGCGGAAAAAATGTTCCCGATGTTGGGGAAGTCCAGAACCAGGGGACATAGTCTTAGGATAAGGGGTAAGCCATTTAGGACTGAGATGAAGAGAAACTTCTTCACTCAGAGTTGTTAACCCGTGGAATTCCCTGCCGCAGAGAGTTGTTGATGCCAGTTCATTGGATATATTCAAGAGGGAGTTAGATATGGCCCTTACGGCTAAGGGGATCAAGGGGTATGGAGAGAAAGCAGGAAAGGGGTACTGAGGGAATGATCAGCCATGATCTTATTGAATGGTGGTGCAGGCTCGTAGGGCCAAATGGCCTACTCCTGCACCTATGTTCTATGTTTCTAGGCAAGCATGACAGCAAATTTGCACAGCGTTAGGTCTCATAAGCAGGAAATGAGCCCAATGACCAACTTTTATTCTGATGGTTTTGGCTGGAGAGGAACATTAGAAGAAGCCCAAGACACTAGAAGAACTCCCTCGCCTCTTCAAACTGTGTCTTTTATATCTACCAGAACAAGTAGATAACTTTCGGTTTCCCTCGGTGCTGCACTGAAGTATCAGCCTAGATGGTGAATGCCTGGAGTGGAACTTGAACCCATAATCTTCTGACTGGGAGGCATGCATGCTATCACCTGAGCCAAGCTAACACGCACTAAGATAACTTATGCAATAAGGAAGACAAATATAGAACACTGATAAATGTAAAGTATTGCATGCAAGTCAAAAATTGTCCTTAGTATACAATACATGGGGCAGTGGGGTGGGAGGCGTGACACAGTACAGGATTCACACTCCTCTGCTGAGGAACAACCAGCAAATCACTCCAATGTACAATGCCACCCAAACATGTTACAGTCTCATTAGAACAGATCAATATGCATTAAATGAACTACCACCCTCAGTACTATACCTCTTAGTTTATACTGTTCTCCAATGGCTGCATTGACTGTAAACGTGTGAGAGTCTTCATCACTTGGCGAGATGACAGCCCCTGCTAGCTGCAAAGTACCTCTTGGCTTCTGATTTCTGGACTGCTCATTGACAAAATATTCTAGTAATCCAGCTTCATTATTTAAAACAAAGAATCTGGTGGAGTGGAGAAAAAGGAATCACTATAAAAAATTCAAATAATGGCAGTTTTCTTACTGCTTTATGAAGACCTCGCGGGAGGAAGGAACTAGTATTTATATAGAATCTAACCTGTCCTCAGGACATGCCAGGTACTGAGAACTAACAAATGACTTTTTTTTTTACAGACAAGCTCAATAGTCAACTTATGGACAGCAAGATTCTACAAATAGGAAAAGAAGTTGTATAGCCAGTTAACTTGTTTTAGGTTGATACTGGAAGAGCTCTTCTTCAAACAATCAATCCTTTACATCCAGTTGAACGAACATACAGGGTCACACTTTAACACCTCATTCAAAAGACAGCAACTATGAGATTGTCAGCCGAGATTATGTGCTTAAATCTTGGAGAGGACATTGAACTCACAACCAAGCGCAAAAGCAAGCTAACACTATTAGATGCAATTTTAAGGGATGAATTAAAAATTAGACAATATTAAAAATGTATTAGAATAAGTGAGATTTTTCTTGTAGTGTACTGGGATAAACACACTAAATAAATCAAGTGACGGCATTAAGGCTTAATTAGTTTAGGATGAACTAAGTAAATTGAGAGTAATCCAACATATTAGAATATTCAAATGTTTGGATACATGAAATCTTAAAATAGTACTTTCTGGGCTAAATGTGTATTCAGCATTGTTCACAAGATGTTAAAGTTCAAAGCTACTCCTTTCAAATATACACACTGTATATCAAAACTCCAATCAATAACATTGACGATACCTATAAATACTCAGATTTTTAAAAAAATCATTTACAGGATGTGGGCATTGCTGGCAAGGCCAGCATTTATTGCCCATCCTTAATTGCTCTTGAGAAGGTGGTGGTGAGCCAACTTCTTGAACCACTGCAGTCCTTGTGGTGAAGTTACTCCCACAGTGCTGACTCTGTCTCAGCGGTTTGGTACAACTGAGTGGCTTGCTAGGCAATTTCAGAGGGCAGTTAAGAGTCAACCACATTGCTGTGGGTCTGGAGTCACATATAGGCCAGACCGGGTAAGGACGGCAGGTTTCCTTCTCTAAAATGACATGAGTGAACCAGATGGGTTTTTACGACAATCCGATAGTTTCATGGTCACCATTACCGCCACTAGATATTTAATTCCAGATTATTTTTTTTTTTTTAAATTAACTAAATTTAAATCCCCAAGCAGGATTTCAATTCACATCTCTGGATTATTACTCCAGGCCTCTGGATTACTAGTCCAGTAACATAACCACTGTACTACCATACCATATACAAACACATTTTAAAATTCTGCATAAGGCATGAACTTCCTGTCCAGAAAACCTACTTCCGGCTGTGAGGATATCTGGTCATGCTTTTCTGTCAAAATTTACTATTGTTAATTATTACATCAACATTTCCTATTCCATTTTGTGATCTTGAATACCATGATGTAGTTGCAGGCTCTGGCCACTAGTTGGCTCAGTGGAGAAAGTTTCTGTAGTCTCTCTCTATGCACATATACATTTAATGTTCATTGTGCCCCGTAGGGGACGAAATCCACACTGTGTTTCCGGGAGGAGCTCCTTGGCCACAGGGAGAAGACGGTTGAGGAGAACTCTAGCGACAACCTTCCCAGTGGCTGATAGCAGGGAGATTCCCCTGTAGTTGCTGCAGTTGGACTTGTCCCTTTTTTAAAAAAATGGTCACAATCACTGCATCTGAGATCTCCCAGCATGCTCTCCTCCCTCCAGATGAGAGAGATGAGGTCATGTATTTGCGCCAACAGCGCCTCTCTGCCATACTTTAGCGCCTCAGCAGGGATTCCATCCGCACCTGTAGTCTTGTTATTCTTTAGCTGTTTTATTGAGCGATCTTTGCAGCGCGACAGCTGCAGGAAAAATGCAGGGAGCAGTGCCAGCCCTTATATATGGCCTTCCTCAATCTTACAAAGGCCTTTGACACTGTCAACTGTGAGGGTTGATGGAGCGTCGTCCTCCGTTTCGGATGCCCCCAAAAGTTTATCAACATCCTTCGCCTGCTTCACGATGACATGCAGGCCATGAGCCTTACCAATGGATTCATTACAGACCCAATTCATGTCCGGACCGGGATCAAACAGGGCTGCGTCATCGCTCCAACCCTCTTCTCAATCTTCCTCGCCGCCATGCTCCACCTCACAATCAACAAGCTCCCCGCTGGAGTGGAACTAAACTACAGAACCAGTGGGAAGCTGTTTAACCTACGTCAACACCAGGCCAGGTCCAAGATCACCCCAACCTCTGTCGTTAAGCTGCAGTACGCGGACGATGCCTGTGCCTGCACACATTCTGAGGCTGAACTCCAGGATATAGTCAATGTATTCACTGAGGCATGTAAAAGTATGGGTCTTACGCTTAACATCCGTAAGACAAAGGTCCTTCACCAGCCTGTCCCTGCCACACAGCACTGCCCTCCAACCATCAAGATTCACGGCGCGGCCCTCGACAACGTGGACCATTTCCCATATTTTAGGAGCCTCTTATCAGCAAAGGCAGATATTGATGCGGACATTCAACATCGCCTCCAGTGTACCAGTGCAGCCTTCGGCCGCCTGAGTAAAAGAGTGTTTAAAGATCTGGCCCTCAAATCTACCACCAAGCTCATGGTCTACAGGGCTGTAGTAATACCCGCCCTCCTGTATGGATCTGAGGCATGGACGATTTATAGAAGGCACCTCAAGTCGCTGGAAATATATTATCAATGTTGTCTCCGCAAGATCCTGCGGATCCCCTGGGAGGACAGGCGCACCAACATCAGTGTCCTTGCCCAGGTTAACATCCCCAGTATTGAAGCACTGACCACACTCGATCAGCTTCGCTGGGCAGGCCACATAGTTCGCATGCCAGATACGAGACTCACTAAGCAAATGCTTTATGCAGAGCTCAGTCATGGTAAACGAGCCAAAGGTGGGCAGTGGAAGCGTTACAAGGACACCCTCAAAGCCTCCCTGATAAAGTGCGACATCACCACCGACACCCGGGAGATCCTGGCCGAAGACCGCCAGAGGTGGAGAAGGTGCATCCGGGAGGGCTAGAGCTCTTCGAGTCTCAACGCAAAGAGCGTGAAGAGGTCAAGCGCAGGCAGCGGAAGGAGCGCGTGGAAAACCAGCCCCACCTACCCCTTCCCTCGACGAACGCCTGTCCCACCTGTGACAGGGTCTGTGGCTCTTGTATTGGACTGTTCAACCACCAGAGTGGAAGCAAGTCTTCCTCGATTCCAAGAGACTGCCTATGATGATACATTTTAAACTCTCTCGTAACTACATTCATCTCTAACATTGCTGGCGCCTCTGTTGAAACCCTCATCCATGCTTTTGTCAACTCGGACTCTCATATATGCTAGTGCTCTCCTGTCTGACCTCCCATCCTCCTCTCTGAAACCTCAGCTCATTTATAATTCTGCTGTCTGTATCCTATTCCCCTGTAAGTCCAGCTCACTCATCATCTCTGTCATTGCTGACCTACATTGGCTCCCAATCTTTCAACACCTCAAAATTTAAAATTCGTATCCTTATGTTGAAATCCCTTCATGGCCTTCTGCCTCCACATCTCTGTAACCTTTGCCAGCCAAGCGGCACCTGGACAGAATCTTCATAGGCACAAGTTAAAATAGAGGGACATGATGATAAAGTCTTGGATCAGTAGTTGGC
Source organism: Pristiophorus japonicus (assembly GCF_044704955.1). Taxonomy (NCBI): domain Eukaryota; kingdom Metazoa; phylum Chordata; class Chondrichthyes; family Pristiophoridae; genus Pristiophorus; species Pristiophorus japonicus. Next base: position 79,820,309 of record NC_091979.1, on the reverse strand, counting down.
TTCTGCTGGAGCAAAACTGGGAACTCGGTGATAGGTGTTTAAAATTATGAAGCGATTAGATAGAGTAAATAAAGAAAAACTGTTTCCAATGGTTGAAGGGTCGGTAACCAGAGGGCACAGATTTAAGGTGATTGGCAAAAGAACCAGAGGCAACAAGGGGAAAAACTTTAATGCAACGAGTGGTTAGGATTTGGATGATAGGGTGGTGGATACAGAGTCAATAGTAGCCTTCAAAAGGGAATTGGATTATCAGTTGAAAGAGAAAAAAGTGCAGGGATACGGGGAAAGAGCGGGGGAGTGAAACTAACTGGATTGCTCTTTGAAAGGGCCAAATGGCCTCCTTCTGTGCTGTACTATTCTATGATTCTATGTAAATTGAGCCACTTTTTGCACACTAGATCTCCTCTCTTCCTTCTCCTCCCTCCCTCCTCCCTCCCCCCCCCCCCATTTTAACTCTTTGGAAGCACTTTACTAGTCAATACTGGAATATGTATGGTTAGGAATGAGTTACTACATAATTGTCTTAACCGATGTAACCACAATTCAAAATAGTGTCTGTACTTTCATGACCAAAGCCACAGTTACAATGCATTAATTGTGCAAATTCATCATGCTGAAAAAGCAAAGCATTTTTTAAATTTTAAAGAAAAAATACAACTGTATCTGAGGGTACATTAATACTGAAACTGTAAAGAAGGACAAGGCAGTTTTGCTTTGCACCACTAGTTATAGTGTAAATACAGTCTGAATCTGGAGTGAAGGCTCACCTGGAGTCTCATCAAATGCCATGATTTTATCACTGCATTTCAATAGACACTACACAAACAGAGAGTCGGGATAAATGGTTCATTCTCGGGTTGGCTATCAATAACTAGTGGGGTGCCGCAGGGATCAGTGCTGGGACCCCAACTATTGACAATCTATATTAACGACTTGGAAGAAGGCACTAAGTGTAACGTAGCCAAGTTTGCTGACCATGAGAGGAAAAGCAATGTGTGAGGAGGATACAAAAAATCTGCAAAAGGACATAGACAGGTTAAATGAGTGGGCAAAAATTTGGCAAATAGAGTGTAATGTTGGAAAGTGTGAGGTCATGCACTTTGGCAGAAAAAAATCAAAGAGCAAATTTTTATTTAAATGGAGAAAGATTGCAAAGTGCTGCAGTGCAGCAGGACCTGGGGGGTGCTTGTGCATGAAACACAAAAGGTTAGTATGCAGGTACAGCAAGTGATAAGGAAGGCCAATGGAATTTTGGCCTTTATTGCAAAGGGGATGGAATATAAAAGCAGGCAAGTCTTGTTACTGTTATACAGGTTTTTGGTGAAGCCACACCTGGAATACTGCGTGCAGTTTTGGTTTCCATATTTACAAAAGGATATACTTGCTTTGGAGGCAGTTCAGAGAAGGTTCATTAGGTTGATTCCGGAGATGAGGGGGTTGACTTATGAGGAAAGGTTGAGGAGGTTGGGCCTCTACTCATTGGAATTCAGAAGAATGAGGGGTAATCCTTATCGAAATGTATAAGATTATGAGGGGGCTTGACAAGATGGATGCAGAGAGGATGTTTCCACTGATAGGGAAGACGAGAACTAGGGGGCATAATCTTAGAATAAGGGGCTAACCCCATTCTCTGGGGTAGAGAATTCCAAAGATTCACATTTGTGATGTAGTCTGCCATTGAGGTGGACAGGGGAATAGATGAAATATCAAAATTTGCTGTGCGAGACTGGAGAAGGACACAAGACAGGTTAGGAGAGTGGGTGGACATTTTGAGAAAAGAATAGAAAATAAAAATATACTTCAAATTATAAAAGTAATGTAGAGTTTTGGGCACCCCATTTTATAAAGGTTATTGGAGCCATAAAGCTGCAGTGCTCAAACCAAGGATGAGAAGATATAATTATGACATACTTGAAAACATTAAGGCTGTACTCATTGGGGAAAAAGAGATTAAAGGCTAGTCTAATAGAAGTATTGAAAATTTTGAAAAGGTTGAAGAGGGCAAATAGTAAACGGTTATTTTTTTTAAATTAGTGAATCGGAAAAAAGGAGGCACAAGTTCAGGATTTAAAACTGAGATGAGGAGGAATTTCTTCTCTCATAGGGTTGTAAATCTGCGGATTTCGCTGCCTCAGAGAGCTGTGGAAGCCGAGACATTGAATAAATTTAAGACACTGATAGAGTTTGTTAACCGATAAGGGATTAAGGGATTATGGGGAGCGGGCAGGGAAGCGGACCGGAGTCCATGATCGGATCAGCCATGATCGCATTAAATGGCGGAGCAGGCTCGAGGAGCCGTATGGCCTACTCCTGCTCCTATTTCTTACATTCTTATGTTTAGCATCGGTGTGAAGCTGAAACTACTTTGTGTCAATACTAAATTTGTATGTGAAAGCACCCTAAATTATGAGTTTAACTGAAGAACCAAACAACCATTTGACACATTTTGTTTAATGAACTCACCGATATTGCCAGCCAGTGACAAGATTAGTGTATTTCATCAAGTATCCATAAACATTCTCCATGTGATCACTGTAGGAGAGAGAATAAAGTTCAGTGACATAAATCTATACAACCAAAGAAACTAATGCAACATCGACCTCACATTTCACTTTACAAAATGTTAAAATGATTAGTCACTCAAAATAGCAAAGCAATGGGACAACCATACCAAGTCTATCCATTTTGCTGTCTGCATATTGGAAAATTTTAAAGAGTGATCAACACCAGGAATTTAAGAAGCAGGAGCAGGCGAAGGCCATTTGACCCCTCACGCCGCTCCACCATTCAATGAGATCATGGCTGATTGTCTACCTCAACTCCACTTGCCTACACTGTCCCCATATCTCTCGATTCCCATCATTGTAAATAGCAATCTCCAAAACAAGCTATTGAGAGATTTATGTAATGAATTTCTCTCTGTATAATATGGAGTGTACACTTTCCCTATTAGGACACATTTCATTTATTCAACTCGAGAGCTTAGGTACAGGTTGGCAACAGCTAAGGCTCAAGGAGCCCCAGGTGCAGTCTGGGTATTGTGTCTGAAGCAAAGTCAATGATGATGTTTAGAATGGAATTAAGCATAACATTAAAATGGCAGAGGAAAACAACTGGGAATGGGATTAGAATAGATCATTCCAGTGTGGAACTAGCACTGGCACAAACTTGATAGGCCAAATGGCCCTATTCTGTAGTACAATTGCCATGATTTTATTACTGCATTTCAAAATTAAAACCTGCACATCTGACGTAACAAAACCCATGTATGATCCTACCCAGCCCAGCAGTTCACTACAATTTAGGAAATTAACAGTTAAGGTCGATAATCCCAGTTTAGCCCCCTTGTTTTTTTTATCTGTCTTTCGGATGAGACATTAAACTGAGGTCCTGAAGCTCTCTCGGGTAACGCAAAAGATCCGAAGAGCTGGAGAGTCACTCCCGATGTCCTGATCAATACTTATCCCTCAATCAACATTACTATAAAAACAAATTATCTAGTCATCATCATACTGCTGTTTGTGGGAACTTGCTATGTGCAAATTGGCTGCCACGTTTCCTACATTACAACAATCACTACTCTTCAATAAGTACTTCATTGTAAGGCACTTTGGGATATGCTGAGGTCATGAAAGCTGCTATAGAAATGGAAGTGTCTTTTTTTTTTATTTAAAGTTTATTTTCCACATACAGCAGGTAAATGTATGTTAAAATGGAGGAGGGAAGAGAAGAATTACAGGGCCACTAACTGTTGACGCTTGACTCGCAGTAGGCCAGGAAGCAACTCTCAGTTCCTGCACTGCACAAGTGCCACAATTAGAGTAATCTTCAGTTCTCTTTTATAGAGGATACTTGGAAGAATGACAGAAACATAGAAAATAGGTGCAGGAGTAGGTCATTCGGCCCTTCTAGCCTGCACCGCCATTCAATGAGTTCATGGCTGAACATGCAACTTCAGTACCCCATTCCTGCTTTCTCACCATGCCCCTTGATCCCCCTAGTAGTAAGGACTTCATCTAACTCTTTTTTGAATATATTTAATGAATTGGCCTCAACAACTTTCTGTGGTAGAGAATTCCACAGGTTCACCACTCTCTGGGTGAAGAAATTCCTCCTCATCTTGGCCCTAAATGTCTTACCCCTTATCCTTAGACTATGTCCCCTGGTTCTGGACTTCCCCACTTTTACCTCAGTTTCATGAGGCAGCATGTGACTCTTGAATTTGGTTCATGACTCACTACATGCAAATACAGATTTATAAGTGGAGCGAAGACATCCTATGCATGAAGATAACTTTTGTAGCACTTCAGTCTTTCTCACTATCCCTTTCTGGAGAGATCGAGGCAAGCTTCACATCTACTTCAAATTCTGCCTAGTGGGAAAACAAAGGCACAGCACAGATTATTGACCCCAATAGTTGGAATAGTCCCATAAGATTACCAGAATTTGAGGCCTGATGTGGAGACCATTACAGACCAGCTTCAATTTAACTAGCACACATAATACAATGATGATGCACTGGTATTAGAGTTATATCAATATGATGCTGAAGAAACACTCCAAAACGTTGTAGTTACCAGTAGAACCAACAACTGCCTTAAGAGAGGGAGGGGGGGGGGGGGGGGAAATAGAGAATAAAAAGTTGTTTTTCCTACATTTCCACAATAGTGAGACATTGCTTCCAGTGAAGGAAGAAAGCTAATGAGTGGCCTGTGTTTGCACTACTTACACATTGCCAAAATGGGAAAATCATTGATGGTGATAATGGGTTAATCCCTCACCTATACCAATCTCTGCAATGCAGCCGTCGAGATGTTATAAATTGCTGCAGCACTCCTGCATTAAGGAAGGCAACAATTGGCCGTTTTCAGAGTCGGAATGTTATCCATGTGGCAGATTGGTTAAGCAATAGCACTCTTGCCTTTGAATCAGTTGCAGCTCAAACCCCATTACAGACTTGGAAAACATAATCTGGGCTGACACTTCAGTGCAGTACTGAGGGAGTGCTGAATTGACTGAGGTGCCATTTTTTTTGGAGGACCTTGTCTGCCTGTTCAGGTGGCTAGAAAAGATTCCATGGCATTGTTCAAGGAAGAGCAGGGAAGTTCTCCTGGTATCCTGACCAAGATTTATCCATCAACCATAACCACCAAAATATATTGGGGTGGAAATTGTGGTCGGAGGCTTGCCGCAGGCAAACGCCTCCGAACAGCAAAAAAACTCCACACTTACCCGATTGCTCCATACCTTTGAACACTTGCGCTCCTGGGCCTGCAGGCGTTGGCCTGGATAAAGGCCCACGTATGCCAGGGGTGCACACAGTTCGCAAGTGTCCCTGGGATCACGTGAGACAGCCCAACTATTCACAAAAGAAGATTCCCATTATGCTTATAGGGATTCCATTTACGTACGGAATATCTATAAGCGCAATAGGAATCCCCCAAAAAATACATTTTCACAATACTGAAATAAAAATAAATCACAGGTTCAAAATTCATTAAAATACAATTTAATTAAACATTTAAAATTTTAAAAATGGGACAAAAATAACCTAAACTAATTTTAAATGCAAGGGAATGTTTAAAAGATTTAAAACATTTATTTAAACCCTTACGCTGATGAAGGAAGGCCGTATGCCTGACTTTACCAGGCGCAAGCGTTTGGTGGGTATTCTCTGGATAGTATTTCTGCGTCAGTGAATGTCAATTTCCAGCAGACGGGTACGATCAGTCAAGGAGAAACATGAGAAATTGCAAGTTCCGGGTTTTCGCACATGCGCATCACATGCAGAAACCTGAAACTTGCGGGGCACTTATGACGGCATACTCTGTGTAGGCCGTCATAGTAAAATCCGGGCCATTGTCTGGTCATTTAGTTAATTTGCTGTTTGCGGGACCTTGCTGCGCACATAATCGGCTGCCACGTTTGCTTGCATAACCAGTGTCAGCACTTCAAAAAGTAATTAATTGGCCATGAAGCTCTTTGGGGATCTCTTGAAGCTGTGAAAAGCATTATATAAACACGTTCTTTTTATCTATCTATGCAGTGACCTCTACTGGATGTTAGGTAAGGAAAGCAACAGGCTTAGCTTTAATGATTATCCTTTGATTCACTGTCAAGACACACAACTTGAGTGAAGTACAACAATATGACATACACCTGTGAAACTGGTTGGCAGACAGGAAGCAGAGAGTTGGGATAAACGAGTCTTTTTCAGAATGGCAGGCAGTGGGGTGCTGCAGGGCTCAGTGCTGGGACCCCATCTATTTACAATATACATTAATAATTTAAATGAAGGAATTGGGTGTAATATCTCCAAGTTTGCAGATGACACTAAGCTGGGTGGCGGTGCGAGCTGTGAGGAGGACGCTAAGAGGCTGCAGGGTGACTTGGACAGGTTAGATGAGTGGGCAAATGCATGGCAGATGCAGTATAATGTGGATAAATGTGAGGTTATCCACTTTGGTGGCAAAAACAATAAGGCAGAATATTATCTGAATGGTGGCAAATTAGGAAAAGGGGAGGTGCAACGAGACCTGGGTATCATGGTACATCAGTCGTTGAAAGTTGGCATGCAAGTACAGCAGGCGGTGAAGGAGGCAAATGGTATGTTGGCCTTCATAACTAGAGGATTTGAGTATAGGAGCAGGGAAGTCTTACTGCAGTTGTACAGGGTCTTGGTGAGGCTTCACCTGAAATATTGAGTACAGTTTTGATCTCCTAATCGGAGGAAGGACGCTCTTGCTATTGAGGGAGTGCAGCGAAGGTTCACCAGACTGATTCCTGGGATGGCTGGACTGACATATGAGGAGAGACTGGATCAACTGGGCCTGTATTCACTGGGGTTTAGAAGGATGAGAGGGGATCTCATAGAAACATATAAGATTCTGACAGGACTGGACAGGTTAGATGCAGGAAGAATGTTCCTGATGTTGGAGAAATCCAGAACCAGAGGACATAGTCTAAGGATAAGAAGTAAGCCATTTAGGACTGAGATGAGGAGAAGCTTCTTCACTCAGTTGTTAACCTGTGGAATTCCCTGCCGCAGAGAGTTGTTGATGCCAGCCAGTTCACTGGATATATTCAAGAGGGAGTTAGATATGGCCCTTACGGCTAAAGGGATCAAAGGGTATGAGAGAAAGAAGGAAAGGGGTACTGAGGTGAATGATCAGCCATGATCTTATTGAATGGTGGTGCAGGCTTGAAGGGCCGAATGGCCTACTCCTGCATCTATTTTCTATATTTCTATGCACACCTGCAAGGGAGTCAATCAATCCTGTTACATTTCGCCAATCATAGAATGTTCCCTTTGTCCCTAATCACTGTCTCCTTCCTCCTAGCCAATTATCAATCCATGTCACAAAGTTACCTATATTCCTCCTTCAACCAATACAAAAAAAAATTAACTGGTCATTTATCCCACAGCTGTTTGTGGGACATAGTTGCTGCAAAATAGCCACCATGTTTACTATATAACAGTCACTGCATTTCAAAACTGGTTGAGATATATAAATGCAAAAACTTTATTTTAAATTAAGGATTGGCTGCTGTAGGAACCAACCCTGCATTTTTGTCTAATTAAAAAACCGAAAACGCTGGAAATACTCAGCAGGTCAGGCAGCATCTGTGGATAGATTAACAGAGTTAGCATTTCAGGTCAATGACCGTCTGTCAGAACTGGAAAAAGTTAGAGATGTAACAGATCTTAAGCAAATACAGGGAAAGGGGAAGGGGAGGAAAGATCAAAAGGGAAGGTCTGTGATTGGGTGGAACACAGGAGTGATCGAATGACAAAAGGGATGGTGGTGCAAGGCAAAAGGAGATGGTAATGGGACAAGTAAAGAAACAAAAGATGAGTTGAGAAGATGTGTAAATGGGAATCAGAATCATCAGCAACAGCTGGCGTCCGAAAAAATGGGGGCAGAGGTTATGATCTGAAATTGTTCAACTCAATGTTGAGTCTGGAAGAGCAATGTAAAGTGCCGAATAAAAAGATGAGATGCTGTTCCTCGAGTTTAAGTGGAACAGTGTAGGAGGCAGAGTGCAGAGGTCAGAGCGGGAGTGGGGCAAGAATTAAAATGACAGGCGACCAGAAGCTCGGGGTCATGTTTGTGGACTGAGCAGAGGTGTTTAGCAAAGCGGTCACCACCCAATCTGCATTTGGTCTCCCCAATGTAGAGGAGACTGAATCGTGCGCAGCAAATACAGTATACTAAACTGATTCAGTTTCGCAGTCTGCGCCGCATCTGTTCAGACAATGTCACCTTCCATCAGGTCTTCCTTTTTCCTCCACCAAGAATTCCCCTCCACTGTGGTTGACAGGGCCCTCGACAGTGTCCATTCCATTTCCCGCACTTTTGCTCTCACCCCTTCCCTCCCTCCAGGAACCTCCTTAGGGTTCCCGTTGTCCTCATTTTCCACCCCACCAGCCTCCACATTTAACAGATCATTTCTGCCACCTCCAGTACGATCTCACCACCAAACACATCTTCCCCTCACCTCCCCTTCCCACCCAGCATTCCCTCTGCCACACTCTCGCCCACGCCTCCATATCACATACCTCCCTTCCCATAGCACCTTCCTCATAGGAGATGCAACACCTGCCCTTTTAACTGCTCCCTTCGCACCACCCAGGGCCCCAAACACTTCTTTGAGATGAAACAGCGATTAACTTGGACTACTTTCAATTTAATATACTGTATTTGCTGATCACAATGCAATCTCCTCTACATTGGGAAAACGAAACACAGATTGGGTGACCGCTTTGTACAACACCTCCATTCAGTCCACAAGCATGACCCCGAGCTTCTGATCGCCTGTCATTTCAATTCTCCGTTCCACTCCCACTCTGACCTCGACCTCCTACACTGTTCCGACAAAGCTTAAACGTAAGCTTGAGGAACAGGACCTCATCTTTCTATTGGCCACTTTACAGCCTTCCGGATTCAACACTGATTGACAATTTCAGATCATAACGTCCGCTCCCATTTTTTTGGACACAGCTGTTCCCATTTACATCGCCTCTAGACGCATCTTCTGTTTCTTGACTTGCCCCATTATTATTATCCTTATTAAGCGGGAAATTGTATTAGGGAAATTGATGGGATTGAAGTCCGATAAATCCCCGGGGCCTGAGAACCAGTTGATGTGGTGTATTTGGACTTTCAGAAGGCTTTCGACAAGGTCCCACACAAGAGATTAATGTGTAAAGTTAAAGCACATAGGATTGGGGGTAGTGTGCTGACGTGGATTGAGAACTGGTTGGCAGACAGAAAGCAAAGAGTAGGAGTAAATGGGTACTTTTCAGAATAGCAGGCAGTGACTAGTGGGGTACCGCAAGGTTCTGTGCTGGGGCCCCAGCTGTTTACATTGTACTTTAATGATTTAGACGAGGGGATTAAATGTAGTATCTCCAAATTTGCGGATGACACTAAGTTGGGTAGCAGTGTGAGCTGCGAGGAAGATGCTATGAGGCTGCAGAGTGACTTGGATAGGTTAGGTGAGTGGGCAAATGCATGGAAGATGAAGTATAATGTGAATAAATGTGAGGTTATCCACTTTGGTGGTAAAAACAAAGAGACAGACTATTATCTGAATGGTGACAGATTAGGAAAAGGGGAGGTGCAACCAGACCTGGGTGTCATGGTACATTAGTCATTGAAGGTTGGCATGCAGGTACAGCAGGCGGTTAAGAAAGCAAATGGCATGTTAGCCTTCAAAGCGAGGGGATTTGAGTACAGGGGCAGGGAGGTGTTACTACAGTTGTACAGGGCCTTGGTGAGGCCACACCTGGAGTATTGTGTACAGTTTTGGTCTCCTAACTTGAGGAAGAACATTCTTGCTATTGAGGGAGTGCAGCAAAGGTTCACCAGACTGATTCTCGGGATGGCGGGACTGACATATCAAGAAAGACTGGATCAACTGGGCTTGTATTCACTGGAGTTCAGAAGAATGAGAGGGGATCTCAGAAATGTTTAAAATTCTGACGGGTTTAGACAGGTTAGATGCAGGAAGAATGTTCCCAATGTTGGGGAAGTCCAGAACCAGGGGTCACAGTCTAAGGATAAGGGGTAAGCCATTTAGGACCGAGATGAGGAGAAACTTCTTCACCCAGAGAGTGGTGAACCTGTGGAATTCTCTATCACAGAAGGTTGTTGAGGCCAATTCACCAAATATATTCAAAAAGGAGTTAGATGTAGTCCTTACTACTAGGGGGATCAAGGGGTATGGCGAGAAAGCAGGAACTCATTGAATGGCGGTGCAGGCGCGAAGAGCCGAATGGCTACTCCTGCACCTATTTTCTATGTTTCTATGATTGTCTGCATCCCAGAGTACTCAAGGAAGTGGCCCTAGAAATAGTGGATGCATTGGTGATCATTTTCCAACAGTCTATCGACGCTGGATCAGTTTCTATGGACTGGAGGGTAGCTAATATAACACCACTTTTTAAAAAAAGGGAGAGAGAGAAAACGGGTAATTATAGACCGGTTAGCCTGACATCAGTAGTGGGGAAAATGTTGGACTCAATCATTAAGGGTGAAATAGCAGCGCATTTGGAAAGCAGTGACAGGATCGGTCCAAGTCAGCATGGATTTATGAAGGGGAAACCATGCTTGATGAATCTTCTGGAATTTTTTGAGGATGTAACTAGCAGAGTGGACAAGGGAGAACCAGTGGATGTGGTGTATTTGGACTTTCAAAAGGCTTTTGACAAGGTCCCGCACAAGAGATTGGTGTGCAAAATCAAAGCACATGGTATTGGGGGTAATATATTGACATGGATAGGGAACCGGTTGGCAGACAGGAAGCAGAGAGTGGGGATAAATGGGTTCTTTTCAGAATGGCAGGCAGTGACGAGTGGAGTGCCACAGGGTTCAGTGCTGGGACCCAGCTCTTTACAATATATATTAACGATTTAGATGAAGGAATAGAGTGTAATATCTCCAAGTTTGCAGATGACACTAAACTGGGTGGCTGTGTGAACTGTGAGGAGGATGCCAAGAGGCTCCAGGATGACTTGGACAGGTTAAGTGAGTGGGCAAATACATGGCAGATGCAGCATAATGTGGATAAATGTGAGGTTATCCATTTTGGGGGCAAAAACATGAAGGCAGAATATTTTCTGAATGGTGGCAGACTAGGAAAAGGGGAGGTGCAACGAGACCTGGGTGTCATGGTTCAGCAGTCACTGAAAGTGCCACGCAGGTACAGCAGGCGGTGAAGAAGGCAAATGGTATGTTGGCCTTCATAGCTAGGGGATTTGAATATAGAAACAGGGAGGTCTTAATGCAGCTGTACAGGGCCTTAGTGAGGTCTCACCTGGAATATTGTGTTCAGTTTTGGTCTCCTAATCTGAGGAAGGACATTCTTGCTATTGAGGGAGTGCAGTGAAGGTTCACCAGACTGATTCCAGGGATGGCAGGACTGACATATGAGGAGAGACTGGATCAACTGGGCTTTTATTCATTGGAGTTTAGAAGGATGAGAGGGGATCTCATAGAAACGTATAAGATTCTGACGGGACTGGACAGGATAGATGCGGGAAGAATGTTCCCAATGTTGGGGGAAGTCCAGAACCAGGGGACACAGTCTTAGGATAAGGGGTAGGCCATTTAGGACTGAGATGAGGAGAAACTTCTTCACTCAGAGACTTGTTAACCTGTGGAATTCCCTGCCGCAGAGAGTTGTTGATGCCAGTTCATTGGATATAGTCAAGAGGGAGTTGGATATGGCCCTTATGGTTAAGGGGATCAAGGGGTATGGAGAGAAAGCAGGAAAGGGGTACTGAAGGAATGATCAGCCATGATCTTATTGAATGGTGGTGCAGGCTCGAAGGACCGAATGGCCTACTCCTGCACCTATTTTCTATGTTTCTACTACCATCTCCTTTTACCTTGGGCTGCTTCTATTTATACTGCCAAAATGGCCGCCTGGTCTCTGATTGGTTCTCCAATATCACTTTACTTATTGCTGAGTGGTCCCTTTGGAGAATAAACCACACCCTGAAGTTCCTCTGGAATGTGTTACTGGGATCCATTTTGATTTCAGAAGCCGCAGAGGATAGATCTCCCCAAAAGCCACCAAATTCCAGCCGAAGTCCCTTACCCCAACACAAGTGCTGCCTCCTCCAGCCAAAGTCCCTTGCACCAGCGCAAGTGCATCCCTCCCCCAGCCGAAGTCCGTTAGCCCTCCGCCATAGATGGGGCATTGTGTGCGGATTGTTAACAGGTTTATTAGGTATGAAGTGAATAGTGACAGTGTCATGACTTTTGGATTTCATCCACTCTAACGATGTCCCTTGTAACACACGCACCGAATTTTCCGAGAAATTGGGTGTGGATGTAAAGGGGGTTGGACGACCCTCTCTTCCCTCCGATCTCCCTCCCTCTCTTCCCTCCCCCTCCCCCCCCCCCCCCCCCGGCTCTCTTCCCTTCCCTCCCTCCTCTTCCCTTCCCCCCCCCCCCCTCCTCCTCCTCTTCTCTTCCCACCCCCCCTCCTCCTCTTCCCTCCCCCCTCCTCCTCCTCCCTCCCTCCTCCCCTCCCTCCCTCCTCCTCCTCTTCCCTCCCCCTCCTCCTCTTCCCTCCCCCCCTCCTCCCTCCCCCCCCTCCTCCTCTTCCTCCTCCTCCTCCTCCCTCCCCCCCCTCCTCCTCCTCCTCCCTCCCCCCCTTCCTCCTCTTCCCTCCCCCCCCTTCCTCCTCTTCCCTCCCCCCTCCTCTTCCCTCCCCCCCTCCTCTTCCCTCCCCCCCCTCCTCTTCCCTCCCCCCCTCCTCCTCCTCCTCTTCCCTCCCCCCCTCCTCCTTCCTCCCCCCCCCTCCTCCTTCCTCCCCCCCCTCTTCCCCTCCCCCCCCCTCCTCCTCCCTCCCCCCCCTCCTCCTCCTCCTCTTCCCTCCTCCCTCCCCCCCTTCTCCTCCTCCTCTTCCCTCCCCCCCCCTCCTCCTCCTCCTCTTCCCTCCCCCCCTCCTCCTTCCTCCCCCCCCTCCTCCTCCCTCCCCCCTCCTCTCCCCCCCACTCCTCCTCCCACTCCTCCTCCTCTTCCCCCCCACTCCTCTCCTCTTCCCCCCCACTCCTCCTCCTCCTCCTCTTCCCCCCCACTCCTCCTCCTCTTCCCCCCACCCATCCTCCTCCTCCTCCTCCTCCTCCTCTTCCCCCCCCACTCCTCCTCCTCCTCCTCTTCCCCCCACTCCTCCTCCTCCTCCTCTTCCCCCCCACCTCCTCCTCCTCCTCTTCCCCCCCACTCCTCCTCCTCCTCCTCTTCCTCTTCCCCCCCACTCCTCCTCCTCCTCCTCTTCCTCTCCCCCCCACCCATCCTCCTCCTCCTCTTCCCCCCCACCCATCCTCCTCCTCCTCTTCCCCCCCACCCATCCTCCTCCTCCTCTTCCCCCCCACCCATCCTCCTCCTCCTCTTTCCCCCCCACTCCTCCTCCTCCTCTTCCCCCCCACTCCTCCTCCTCCTCTTCCCCCCCACTCCTCCTCCTCCTCTTCCCCCCCACTCCTCCTCCTCCCCTTCCCCCCCACTCCTCCTCCTCCTCCCCTTCCCCCCCACTCCTCCTCCTCCTCCCCTTCCCCCCCACTCCTCCTCCTCCCCCCCTTCCCCCCCACTCCTCCTCCTCCCCTTCCCCCCCACTCCTCCTCCTCCCCTTCCCCCCCACTCCTCCTCCTCCCCTTCCCCCCCACTCCTCCTCCTCCCCTTCCCCCCCACTCCTCCTCCTCCCCTTCCCCCCCACTCCTCCTCCTCCCCTTCCCCCCCACTCCTCTCCTCCTCCCTTCCCCCCCACTCCTCCTCCTCCCCTTCCCCCCCACTCCTCCTCCTCCCCTTCCCCCCCACTCCTCCTCCTCCCCTTCCCCCCCACTCCTCCTCCTCCCCTTCCCCCCCACTCCTCCTCCTCCCCTTCCCCCCCACTCCTCCTCCTCCCCTTCCCCCCCACTCCTCCTCCTCCCCTTCCCCCCCACTCCTCCTCCTCCCCTTCCCCCCCACTCCTCCTCCTCCCCTTCCCCCCCTCCTCCTCCTCCCCTTCCCCCCACTCCTCCTCCTCCCCTTCCCCCCCACTCCTCCTCCTCCCCTTCCCCCCACTCCTCCTCCTCCCCTTCCCCCCCACTCCTCCTCCTCCCCTTCCCCCCCACTCCTCCTCCTCCCCTTCCCCCCCACTCCTCCTCCTCCCCTTCCCCCCCACTCCTCCTCCTCCCCTTCCCCCCCACTCCTCCTCCTCCCCTTCCCCCCCACTCCTCCTCCTCCCCTTCCCCCCCACTCCTCCTCCTCCCCTTCCCCCCCACTCCTCCTCCTCCCCTTCCCCCCCACTCCTCCTCCTCCCCTTCCCCCCACTCCTCCTCCTCCCCTTCCCCCCCACTCCTCCTCCTCCCCTTCCCCCCCACTCCTCCTCCTCCCCTTCCCCCCCACTCCTCCTCCTCCCCTTCCCCCCCACTCCTCCTCCTCCCCTTCCCCCCCACTCCTCCTCCTCCCTTCCCCCCCACTCCTCCTCCTCCCTTCTCCTCCTCCCCTTCCCCCCCACTCCTCCTCCTCCCCTCACCCCCTCCCCCCCCACTCCTCCTCCTCCCTTCCCCCCCACTCCTCCTCCCCCCTCCCCCCCACTCCTCCTCCTCCCTCCCCCCCACTCCTCCTCCTCCCCCACTCCTCCTCCCCCCCACTCCTACTCCTCCCCCCCACTCCTACTCCTCCCCCCACTCCTACTCCTCCCCCCCACTCCTACTCCTCCCCCCCACTCCTACTCCTCCCCCCCACTCCTACTCTCCCCCCACTCCTACTCCTTCCCCCCCACTCCTACTCCTCCCCCCCACTCCTACTCCTCCCCCCCACTCCTACTCCTCCCCCCCACTCCTACTCCTCCCCCCCACTCCTACTCCTCCCCCCCACTCCTACTCCTCCCCCCCTTCTCTTCCTTTCCCCCCCCTCACTCCTCTTCCCTTTCCCCCCCCCACTCTCCTTCCCTTTCCCCCCCCCCACTCCTCTTCCCTTTCCCCCCCCCCCACTCCTCTTCCCTTTCCCCCCCCCCCCCACTCCTCTTCCCTTCCCCCCCCCCCCC